>NW_018742292.1:973462-1573462 GCF_001683475.1 Chenopodium quinoa | reverse complement strand
AAAGAAAAAAGGAAATTTCTCATTTTTTAGCCATAAAGGATTGCACATACTTAATGGTAACAAATTTTTGTTAATAAATTTTCCCTAACATGACAATATTTTTGTATTTAACCATTAATTAACTTAATTAAACAATAATTACCCTAATAATTAATAAAAAAATTAAAATCAGCATCCCAGCTACCTTAGCTTGCCCCCACCTTCGCCACCTTGATCCCTACCTCGACCACCCCCTACCGGCGTCGTACGGGTAGACACCTGATTGTGTCTCCCCCAAAACCAAACCCAATGATGAATATCTTTCACGTCATTAATTATCGAACGAGGTGAAATGTGAAAGAGTCCCGTGATGCACTTGTATCTAATAAAATACTTCCTTTTGTTTTCGAAAATACTTCTTTTCGTATCCTATTTATGAGAAACGTCCAATCCAGTTTAGTTTAGTCCATAATCAAGGTCCAATAATTGTGTAGTTGTATGGGGCTTGAAAAGACCTTTCCAACGATACATTATAAGCCCAATTTCGAGTTATAACGAGGAAGTTATGGTCAAAATACTAAAATGGATCAAAACGAGTTTTATGTGCGACCCAATGATCAATTGGAGGGTCCACTAATATTAATTATATTCCTAAACTAATTAGGATTAATTATAATCTTTTATAAGTTTCTAAAAGATGTTAACTATTTTTTTTTGAAAGATAAAGATCAAAGAGTTTGAAATTGAATAAAACTTTCCTTTTTTAAGTCTTAATTCTATTCGAATTGAAAGATGTTCAAATTCAGTCAGTTATTATTTTTGTGCCTCATAATTTTTATCCAGAATCTTATATGGTTGGATAGATCTTGAAATTATCTTTCCAATGATATATTATAATATTAACTCCGATCTATAACAAAAAAGATATGAAAGAAATACGAAACTCTATCCAAAACTGACACCCTCCACTATTTCGGCCATATCTTTTATTCTACAAAATATTTTAATCTTATTCTTATACTGTTGGAAAGTAGACTTCAAGATCTTTCCAACGACATATTATATATATATATATATATATATATATATATATATATATATATATATATATATATATATATATATATATATATACCTTATTTGAACTTCTAGATCAAAAGTTATGATAAAAAAAATCCGTAAAAATTTATTTTTATCACGACGCGATAATTCTATCGCGCCGCGATAATCTTATCGCACCAAATAGTCCTTATCTTGCCTTGTCAAAAGGAATTTTATTGTGATTCGAATTTTAACTATTTTCTAATAGTTTTCGGTTGTTTTTCTTTATAAATAGGGTCTTTTTTTCTCCGTTTTTACTCAATAACAATCATCAACAATCATCTATTCTCCTTTCTCTATAAGCTAGAAGCTTATTCTTTCTCCCTCTTTCTAAGTATTGCCTTTTCAAATACAATATTTGTCCATCAAGAGACTTAGACACACCTAACCAAGCTCAAAGTTGCCTTCGCCCTAGACGTGAAAAGTTGATAATTTCCGAGGGTTTGATCCCAACCCTTATTTTAATTCTTTGATTAGATTCACTGTCTAATATTTTTATTCAAATTACTAATCTATGTATTGTTTTGATAGAAAGAGCACGAGGCGACAAAGTAAGTTATTTTATTGCTCTATATCTTTAGAAAGCATGCTTATATTATTTTAATTCCTAGTATCATGTTAGGATGTTATTTATTGCTTTCTAGTATCATGCTTAGGTTGCTTCTTATTTTCTTCTATCATGTAGTATCATGTTAGGGCTAAAGCTTTGATTTTTAATGCTTAGTGACATGCTAGGATTCGTTATTAATCATGTTAGTATCATGCCTAGAATCTTGTTAATAATATGTTTTGATGAGGATATTATTATGATTATTGTTGTTATTATGTTGCTTGATATATTATTAGTATTGCTTGATCACGCCCTCTCTTGCAGGATTAAAGGGAATTTGTATGTGAAACCACACTTAATAAGATAATTAATAATTTATTTAGGCTAATGGGATTTTAATTCAAGTGATCGCCAATAATATATTTATTTTTGTATTAATATTCAACAACAATAGATTAAATAGGTTTAGGGTTAACCTAATGATTTTATGTTAATCAGAAAGAGGACATGAATATGAGAAGAATAAAGTAGAGGCCTATTTAGGGCAAGTTCAATCTCTTTTAGGTTGGATTTGTACCTT
Source organism: Chenopodium quinoa (assembly GCF_001683475.1). NCBI lineage: Eukaryota > Viridiplantae > Streptophyta > Magnoliopsida > Caryophyllales > Amaranthaceae > Chenopodium > Chenopodium quinoa. The sequence continues at coordinate 1,571,252 of NW_018742292.1, read as the reverse complement.
CATCCCCGAATATCCAGTCATGGTTCAGGACCACTATGGAGTTAGCGGTCTCATGGATCGTAAAAGGGTGTATGTAAAACCCCGTATTTTTATACGTATTTTATTTAAAATATATATTTAATAAGGGTATTTAAATAATTTTAGTATTTTGATTATGATGTTTTAATTATTTATCCCATGTAAGTTGGGAATATTTTACTAAAGGAAAGTTTGTTTAATTAATTATTAAATAGAAGTTGGGGTTTTATTTTAAGAAATTATTATTTTTAACAAGTTTATTAGGGAAGGGATTAGGAAAAACTAAAGGAGGAAAGTTTAGGGTAAAAGGGGTGATAGAGAAGGGGATAAATATCCCTCTTATGAGGCAATTCAACTTTGCCCAGAGTGGAGAAAACCCAAGGTAAACTTCTCTCCCTTTTCTCTTTATTTTCTTCTTTCTTTTTCTTTTTCTCTCTTCTTCCCTTCCCCTTCTTGTTGCGCACCACCACCACCAGCAACCACCACCACCGGTGGGCCGCCAACCACCAGCACTAGCCGGCAGCAGCGGCGACCACTGGCGCTGGCAGCAGCCGGCAGTGGCGCCGGCCTGCTATCGGCAGTCACACCCTTCGAAAAAAAAAAGTTTTAAAAATCAAGTCTTTCTTACCCAAATCTAATCTAAGCTTTAATCTAATTGTAAATTATGAGTTTGGAGATTTAATTTTGATGTTTGGTTATTGTAATTATGTTAATTAATTTTCAGATTTGGTTTTTAATTAAAAAGCCCCAATTTTTGAAACCCTAGGTTCTTGATTCATGAGTTATTGAAGGATTATGATGTATAATGGGGTAGAACTTTGTTTTAAGTGTTTTAAAACTTAATTACATCAAGTTTTAAGTATAATAAAGTGCTGGAATTTTATGTAGGACACTTAATATTATGTTTCTTGAAGAAATTTTAATTACCCATTAATTGGGACTTAATTATGGTGTTTTAAATATAATTTCATCTTACTTTAACTAAATTATGAGGGGTTTTAAAATAGTATATATTGCTAGAAATTTGTTTAGAGTGGATATTAATACTCTATTATGAATTTAATGTGTAAGAGACTTTAAAGTAAGCAATTTCTACTAGTCGTGGCAATTTTAATATCGTACTCAAGTTACGTACGCGTACTTAGCATATTTTGATGATGTAGAATCATGCTAGGCTTGATTTGAATCAATTACAAGTAGTATCATGCTAAGGTTTATGTATGGGATTGTGAATTAATGGTGTTGGTGATTGAATTGTGAAGCATGAATTATTTGTGATGGTTTATGGATTGGAAATTATATTTTGGGCATGTTGTGTTTGAACCACACTTTTATTTATGGCATGTTAGAATGCATGATTAATTAAACTACATGTTTAATTATGTTTGGAATATTGAAAAGGAATTTAATTATGGTTTAAATAGTTTTTATTGATGCTTTAAGCATGAGGAATGAGCTATATAAGTGTCTATGTACACAAGGAATAAATTGTATGTTGGTGCCTTTGTGCACTTAAGATGTTTTTAACACCGAGGGATAGGATTTTTGGCGCATTATGCGTTTAAGGTGTCTTTGACACTGAGATAGAATTAAAAAAGGGTTCAACATTAAATAATATGTGGTCACTAATTATTCAAGAATTAATTTGGTATGTTTGGTTGATTGAATAATTATTGTTGATTGTTTTATTATGCTTTGAGAGTCATCACCAATTCCAATAAAAGGTAAATAACGTAAAGTGAAAGAGATTACGCACCAAAACTCTTGGAACGTATATACCTTAAGTATGAACAATGGGGGGAGTTATGGGGTTTTATATTTAATCATAACTTCAAATGGAGTACAGGACGTTGTACATTCCTTTTTATTTATTATTATGCGCAGGAATTCCGCCACCTTTGAGTGGTTTTGTCGTTGGCATGGTTAGCTCCCGTGTTAGTTAACCTCAATTTATTGGGGGAGGATAGTTGGAAACCCGTTCGATGCGTAATCAACGCTAAATGAATTATTTAGTGTCTAGTCATTGTGTTTTGTTGATTGATGTGTGTGCTTGTAAACAGGTGCAATGAGGTAAGTGTGTTGATAGGTGAAAGCATGTTAGTGTGTTTAATTTACGCTTATGTACTCTGCTTTGTTGATTGTGTGTGTTTGTGTGTTTGGCCATGTCTTTACCTTGGCCCTATGATGACCCATTTTTAATGGAGAGTAGTGGAAACAAGTGGAGATAAACTTCTCAGGTATTGAAGCATAATCACAATGGGGCTTGGGAGAAGAGTGAATCTTGCTAGCTTTCATTAGGTTACGATGTGTTTTATGCTTTATTTATTTATGACGTATTTTATGTGGACTAACAAAAGGGTTCGGTTTTGGAACGGTTTTGAATAAGGGCCTTTAATGGTTCCAAGTTGTAGTTTAATTTTATTTGACTTTGTTTGTTTGGTTTTAAACTTTACTTTCGTTTGGTTGACTTTTGAGTTGACTTGTTTAAACGGTTTTTAATTTTGAGTCTCCCGCTGTGTATCTTTGATAATTGCCTTAGCCATTTTCACGGTGGCGGTAATGTCTTAGATATTCCTAAATCATATTTTAAAGAGTAGAATGGGTATTTAAAGGAAAGGAATTTTTAGGGTGTTACAGTGTAACCTTCACCCTTTGAACGGTTTACAAGTTTCTAAAACTTGTTGGCGACTCTTTTGCTCTAGCTTCTTTCCCTTTTGACACCTCTATGCTTAAGTGTATGATCACAGTGGGGTTCAAGTGTGAGATTCTTGAAATATTCCCTACACTACCTTACCCGTGAAAACGTGAGTCAAAACGTGTGGTTAAAAAGGGAAAGGGAGTGGAACAAGCAGGGGGTCAAGGTGTGGTGTCGTCGACACCAGCGCGCGGTTCCAAGGGTAAGTACGGCAATGGTGGGGGTTGGCCAAGGTGGGAAGCAGGGAAGCGGAGGTGGAGGCAAGGTGGCTGGGATATGATGGCTTTTTTTTCAATATATGTTTGTTAATTATTAAATTAATTTCTTTTTACTAATCTAATTAGTTTGAAATTACAAATGTATCGTTATATTAGAGAAACTTATCAAAAGTAATGCTATTTGGGAGAATTTGTAAAAAAATTGTTACCATTATGAATTTGAAATTTTACTTAGCTACCAAAGAGAATTTCCCAAAAAAAAAAAAAAAACAAAAAAATGATCATAAGAGCCTTTATCATGGGAAAAAATTGCCCCCGTTAATACCAACTTTGCCTCGTCAGCCAATAAAAATCCCTACTTTGTATTATAGCATCACTCCCAGCTTTAGGGGGTATTAATTTCTATTGCACCCAACCGGTCATCCAACCTAATATTACTGGTTACAAGACACGTGTCAGCTTATAATTGGCTTACAAAAACAAAAAACAAAAGAAAACCCCACAAACCACCCATGCCCAGCCTGAAAAACACCACACCACCACCCCCACCCTGTCGGAAAATTGGCCCATCCCCGAAAAACCCCCCAGCTGTCGGAAACCGCTGCCCAGCCCTCTCTCTCCCTTGAAACCCACCCTTTCCCTTCCCCCACCCCCAAAAACCCCTCCCCAGCAGCCCAGCCACCTCCGGCAGCAGCGCGATAGCCCTTCCACCCTAGTTCCCCCGCCGTTTTCGCCCCTTCCCCGTCGAGTTCGGCCTACACCTTCCTTTCCCCTTTGAATTCCTCCCCATTCACCTGTCAAATTTCGCCTCTTTCCCCTAACCATTGGTATCCGGCGTCAATCAGCCACCAAATTAGCCATAAACGGCCAAAATTGGCTGGTTTAGGGTTGAAATCAATCTTTTAGACCCAACATCGGCCATTTATGGCCAATTTGGTAGTCGATTTTGGGGAGGGGGTTGCTTGGTGGTCAATTTTGGTGGGGAAACGGTTATGATGGGTTTTCTGGTAGTAATGGCTAGGAAGGGAGTGCGTCGGTGATGGTGGTATGGTGAGGAGGGTGTGCGTCGGTGGTGGTGGTGTGGTGGTGTGGTGGTGTGGTGGTGGAGGAAGGGCAGCTGCTGGGTTAGTTTTAGGATTTTTTTTTTATTATTATTTTCTCTTTTTTTTCAACCAATTACATATTGATACGTGTGCAAAAAAAAAAAAAAAAAAAAAAAAAACTAATTTACAAATATTTACCTGATTAACCGATTGCAAGTCATTTTGGTGCAGTAGAAATTAAAAACCCCTAAAGTTGGGAATGATGGTGAATAATCCAAAATAGGGATTATTTTTAGCGGACGAGGCAAAGTTGGGATCAATGGGGACAATTTTTCCTTTATCATATTGGTCACATTATTAATTAATTATCATCTTATAGTCTTTGAAACGTAGACAACCACCTTAATCTAGAGTAAGTATTGCCTAGTACCTGGTAGGGACAACAAAGGTCCATACCTACGTTGAAATTTTTTTTCTCTAACTGTTGGAAAAACGCCATTTTCTATTTTAATAATGTTATTTTAAGTTTGAGCTTGTTATAATAAAATTAATACTATTATATGTTTCTTCAATATGGATTTAAAGGTGTCATTTTTCTCTTTTTAGTGTAGACACCCATTTGTGTCTCCCCAAAACCAAATCCAGTGATGTCTACCTTTCAAGTTGAATCATAATCGAATGAAGTGAAAGTGTGGAACTCTAGTGTTGCGGTTAGTTTTTAATTATTTTCTTTCTCTCTATTTTTGAAAACCTATTTTATGAAAATAGCCAATCCAGTTGAGTTTGGTCCATGGAAAGGGTCCAATAATAGTGTAGTTGGATTGGGTTCGAAAAGATATTTTCAACGATATATTATAAGCCAGATTCCGATGAATAATGAGGAAGTTATGGCCAAATTACTAAACTGGGCCCGGTTTGATCTTTATATGCGGCCCAATGATATAGAGGAGGGCCAATTATGATTTATCATTCCTAATGCAATTAGGATTGATTATAATCTTCTAGAATCTTCTAGAAGGTTCTTTTGAATCCTAATGTGATTAGCATTGATAATTGAGTTTTAAGTGTTTTATTTAGAATAAAAGAAGTGTTTTTAAGGAAATTACAGTTTTGCCCATCGTACGCTTAAATTTTATCAAAAAATGAAAACGCGTGGAAAAACTGATTGCAGCACTGCACTACGTCGCCTGGCAACAAGACTGGCGTTGCAGCGACACGTTTGTCGCCTGGCGACAGGCTTTGTCGTCTGGCGACAAGGGTGTGTGTGACGCTGCAGTCGTATTTTATTCTTTTCGAAACTCTAATTCTTTTTTATCATAATCTAGCTGATTTTCGTTATAAATATCCTCCTAAAACCTCTGTTTTCGATCACCAACTCTCATCAAGAATTTCTTGGTTCTCTTTCTTTTTCAAAACTAGCTTTTTCATACAAAATTCCGCATTCACAAGATCTAGACACACCCAGCCAAGTTCGAAGTTGCCTTCGCCCTAGACTTGAAAGGTTTGATAATTCTGAGGGTTTGGTCCCAAATCTCTGTTTAAATTATTTAATTTTATTATTTTCCTCGAAGTTACTAACGCGTGTATTTTGTTATTAGAAAGAGATACGAGGCATCCAAGTAAGTGCTTTAATTGTTTAATTGATCTTTTGATTTAGAAATCATTCTTAGATTATTATTTTGCTTCATAGTATCATGTTAGGATGTTTTATTGCTTTATAGTATCATGTTTAGGGTAATAATTAAGTTTCTTATATCAATTATGATTTCTATGATGTTTCCTATTTTCTTTCCTATTATCATGTTAGTATCATGTTAGGGTTAAAGCTTTGATCTTAAATGTGTAGTGACATGCTAGAGTTTTTTATTAATTTTGTTAGTATTATGCCTAGGATCTTGCTAATAATATTATGTTTTAACATGATTATTTTGATTATGATGATTATGATTTATTATGATTATTATCATGTTGCTTGATATGTTATTTATTATTGTTATTGCTTGATCACGCCTTTTATGAATGTTTAAAGGGAATTTGTACTTGTAATCACGCTTAATAAGATAATTAATAATCTTGTTTAGGGTAATATGATTATAATTCAAGTGATCGCCAATAATAGTTTAATTTGTGCATTAATATTCAACCAATATAGATTAAACAGGTTTAGGGTTAACCTATTGATTGCATGTTAGTCAAAAAGCGCACATGAATACGAGAAGAATAAAGTAGAGGGCTATTATTAGGGAAGGTTCTTTCTCTTTTAGATTGAATTTGTACCTTCATCCCCAAACTTCCAGTCATGGTTCCTGACCTATTGGAGTTAACGATCTCTTGGATCGTTAAGGGTTGTAACCTTCACCCTGTGAATGGTTTACAAGTTCCTAAAACTTGTTGGCGACTCTTTAGCTCTAGCTTCCTTCCCTTTGGACGCCACCATGCTTAAGTGTATGATCACAGTGGGGTTTAAGTTTGGGGTAATGCTTGAAATATTCCCTACAGTAATACTTATATATTAAAAGGCTAAGTGTTTGTTAGAAATAAAGTGTTATATTTACATATTGTTATTGCATAAGTGAATTATGTTATTAAGAAATACAATACTGTTATTGCATAAGTGAAATCTGTTATTAAGAAATACAACACTGTTATTATAAAAACTATTAAGGTGCGAGAATTGGTATCAGAGCCATACGATTAAAAGTTAAACTAAGTTGTTAAGTAAAGCTGGATAATACTAGGTCTTCTATTGAGTGTAAGAAACCTGATTTTTAACATTATTATCCTATTCGAGAAAATACTAGTAATTTTAGCCTAATCCTTAATTATATAGTAGATCAAATTGGCGAATAGAGATTAGAGGTTGATAACATACATACTCGTTGTATTGATATTGAAAACAAAATATCAATAACCACCACTGATATTAATTAAAAAGTAAGTGATTTACAAGAACAAGTTAAACAAGTACAACTTGTTTTAACAAATAAAGTAAGACATCAATCTATTAAAAAAGTATCACCTAGTAAGGAAAAAAAAATTCCTCATAAATATAAATATCTTTTTCAAAATCTAGATAAAAATAAGAAGTTTACTGTATCACTCCCTAAAAGATCTACTAATCAAGAAAATAACAAAGAAACTAAAGATGAGTCATCATCTTCAGGAGAAAACAATTGAAGAATTGCAAATCTTGTTTGATAAAGAAGAAGACCCTTATAAGCTAAATGATATCATGAAAATAACATCTTAAAAAGGGGTTGTTTCTAATAATGTAGTTGAGGAAAATAACTATGCTACTTTAGAGGAAGATTTAAATCAACAAATGGGATTGATCAAGCTAGATGATCTAGACTCTCTACCTGTAGAAGTGATTCAACGAAAGATTGAAAACAAACTAGGTAAAAGCGTAATGGATAATAATGATGTTGGAGAAGAACTTATTAATGAAAACATTAATGTAAACAATGTTATCCAAAGGCTTAGGTATCAAGGAGAAGGAAGTTGCACGCGACCAAGATACATACCAGGGAAGGCTATCCGGTTTAATATCAAGGTTATGCCTAACCAAATACCTAAACAAGAAGAAGTGACTCTTGAAACTATAAGTCAAACTGGTTATAAGCTTAAGTTAGATGGGGTAAGAGATAGACAAAATGTTTTAGATCAGTGGAAAAAGAGAATGAGTAGTGTACTCAATTTTAACACTGAATGGACATCAAAAAATTTCTTAAACTATACTAAACATAGTTATTATGGATGTGTAGAAGACTGTTATAATGGTATAGATGAAGAAGTCAAAACTACATTAAGAGCTAGTGAATCTCGGACTATAATTTTTAGACAGTTATGTCAATACATTGAGTTAGAATTTACTGGCTGTTGGTTCTGGGTGGGGGCTGGTGGTTATAAGGTGTGGGCTGGTGGTTGAAGGGTGGGGTGCAATTTTTTTTATTTGTTTTTTTAATTGAATTTTCAAACAGATTTTCCGTCGGAATTTTCCGGCGGAATATTTTCTGTCGGAAATTTCCGATGAACTTCCTGGGCCAGAATTTGTCGTCCGACAGAAAAATTCCGTCGGAAAACTGGTTCCGACAGAAATTCCGTCGAAAACATCAATTTTCCGACGACACCTATTTCGACAACCTATTCTGACAGAATTCCGTCGGAAACGTGTTTTGCGACGGAAAACGAGGTGTTTCCGATAGATTTTTTCCATCGGAATTCAGCTGTTTTCTAGAAGTGTGTGCTTCTCCACAAGCATAAATATGCATCTAGATCAACATCTAAAATCATCTTGCCCGTTTGGAAAACTTGCATTCGTATAACCTTTTGACCACTTGTTTACCTTTAACACCATAAATTAGAAAAAATCCTTTAGTGCTTCTCAAGTACTCAAGGATTTGTTTTTGGTAACTTTCGGTATGCTTTCTGTATTTGCTTGAAACCTGCTACATATGCACAAGTCACATGTAACAACTTTCTTTTTACATTTCATGGCACATATAATGGACCCTTTTGCAAAAGCATAAGGTACACTATTCATATAACTCAACTCTACTAGCTTTTGAAGGCATTGAATTTTACTTAGTGTAATTCCTTGAGACATGGTAAGAGATCCTCTCTTAGAGTCTTGCATCTTGACTTATCAAGCATCTTATCAACATAAGTCTCTTGATTAAATCCAATCATTCTTCAAGATTCACTTCATGGATCCTAATTCCCAATATGTACTCAACATCTCCTAAGTCTTTCATATAGAAATAACTTCTTAACCACTTCTTGACTGATTCAAGCATTGATATGTCATTTTACATGAATTGTATGTCTACTACATACAATACTGAGAAGACCAATTGCTCCCACTAAACTTCTAGGCTCTATAGGATTCATTTTCGTTCTTTGAGGAAATCAAGTTGTTTGATTTCCTAGTCGAAACAAATGTTCCAACTCCCTGATGCTTACTTCAATCCATTAAATGAATCTCTGAAGTTTGCAAAACTTTTTAGGATGTCTGTATTTCAATCATATACATATCCATTATTAAGAACATTTCAAGAAGGTGATTTTGATCTCTAATGCTAAAATTCGTAATCGAAATTAGCAATTACTAGAAGAATCAAAATAGGCTTACCCAACTAATAGGTTTGACCCCATTTGTAAGGCTATAATGGACTAACACATCTTTACAGACATGGAGTCCATACTGGATTTCTTGGCTTTAAGCCATTTCCTGAGTTGGCACTTATCCAAAGCTTGCTTGTAGGGCATGGGTTCTAATCATTCCAATAGGAAAATTTTAGAATCCACCTTTTCTCATAATTTCAACAACTGTTTGTTTTGATCCCAAGTAATCTACAATAGGTATAAGCAATAATAAAATTATTCTCTTCAACTCTTTGAATCCTTTCATTCAAGTTGGGACAACAGAAGCCTCGCTAGTGGAATTAGCTTGCTTTGACGTATGGTTTATCAAATTAGCTGATTTCATATGCCTTCGTCTCTGATGTGGTGTTATTCACATCCATTTGTTGCTCGTCTTGCTTGTCTCGAATCTCATCGAGAACTAACTTTACTCCCACTTGGCTTTGTAGGAAGAGATTTCTTTCTATAAAGACATTATCGTGAGCAATAAACACTTTGTTTTCTACGCGATTGAAGGAATAATACCTCTTAGTTTTCATGAAAAAACCCATGCAGAACTATTTGTCTGATTTAGGGTGCATTATGTTATCTTTGTAAACATTTTACATTGACTTCATAACCCTTAATCCTATTTAGAAAAAGATAAATTTTGGAACATTTCCAAATCATAACTCTAATGACATCTTTTCTATGGCTTTGGTTAAGTTTTATGTTTAGTATATTCGCAACTGTTGTTGTAATGCATATCATTTGTAAATCATTAAATCTTGGACCGAACCATGGAAAGCAAGGTTTGATTCCTGCTTCATACATACATTTTAATTGAAATGTTCCTAGATTGTGAATTAATTCAACAAATCCCTTTAGATGATCATCTATTTTGAGTTAAATATTTATCACAACAATCATTTTGTAGTGTTAATGATTCATCTCAAACTGATTTTTCATTTCATTTTGGAATCTTGAACATTTCAATGATTCCAAGATTTACTTCATTAAGTAATTATCAATATAGTTACTTAAACCGTTAGTAAAAGCAATGATATAGCTTTACCTTATCATGCATGACTTCTAATTCTTAAGTGATTATAATCATATAATAATAAGAGTCCATCCAATGCCATTTTGGATGTGCAAATGGTTTATGTGACCTATCCTAACTTTGTTATAAGTAAGTTTACGTATATCATCTAATTTTGCTTTTGTGATCTACTTAAATCAATGTCATAAAACAAATTTAACTCGTATCTAGCATAATGAAAACAATTTATCACCTTAGTCATGGATCAACACTTGTCCACGCCAAGTAAAACCAAATCAGTATTCAAACTAACACTGAAAATATTGTCTCATCAAAACTGGAAATTGTTATAAAATCATGATAAACTGATCAGAAAATAAAACTATGAAGCTATCTCTGGCCACTAAAACACTTCTAGTGCACCTTCAAGCTCCATTTCCATGCTAGCCTCACTTATTTGCAGTTCCTGCGCAACATTCATAATATTAAGCTCTGAAACTTGGTATCACATACCTAAGTGAAAGTTAAAATTTTTATAGCAAAGGATATTAGGTAACTCTTACCTGTCACTTCATCCTAGTGAGGACATCCTTGTTCAAGGTCTAGCTTATTCTCCTTATAGGTAATTTTATGCATGATTCTTGACTAAATTAACTAGCTTGACTTCAGAATCCTCACTATCTTGTGAAAGTTTCTCGAGGTCAAAACCATCATGTAGAGAATGCAAAATTATTTCATGAACCTGGTGATCTTTGTATGGTCTCCCTAACATACTCATGCAGTTAAGTAGTTGAACCATCATATCCACATGAATTTGTACTAACTGGCCTGGAAAGAGTTTTCTCGAAATTATCTTGCCATTGATCTTGTAGGTTTCACACCTAATATTTCCAGTCCAGGAGTCGTCGTTCTTGGTAACCATATTAATGATTTCCTTGATGTTTCCATCCAATTTCCCATCAACATGGGAACTCATTATTCCGTTGCAAACATCACGTAAGCACTTGAATAAGAGATAAGGTTCTTAGTCAATGAATCTTCTAGCCCAATCCTCTGGAATAGAAGACAACATTACGTACACGACTCTCTTATAATCTGAAACATTTCTCAAATGCTTCTCAGGAGTCATGCCTGGACTAAATCTGCCCTCGATTGGTAAGTCTAAAGAAATTTGAGATTTTCGTTCCTTAGAACACTTCTAAGTTCGCTTTCCCAATCATTGAAGTTGAGAAAATTAAGCCTTGTTTTAATTGTTGGTGGTAAAGAATTATTGTCATCATTGTTACGGCTACCCATCTATGTCAAAATAAGACAAAGTTTAATAATTATGTTTAATTTAACATTAAAGTACCATAAACAATTAAATTGGTAACTTTAAAGCACTTTATTCAATAAATAAATGATCCTAGTTGAATTTTAAGTGATTCCAAGACCCTTTATTTGTGCAATAATTGACCGGACTTTGGCCCTACCATCAACCATTACATTTTCAAAGTGAGTAAACTCTTCACTAATTACAACTCTTGTAACTCTTGGTTGAATAATTAACCATCACATATTTAATTATTTCCCTTTGCTTCAAGGTTCTAAACTCTTTAGGTAACCTTGTTGAGCATAAACAATTGAAATTGTAAAATTTAATTTACCCCAACTTCCCAAAGATATAATATGACACCTAGCTTTGGCATGACCCATCACAAATATCGAAGGTTTCATTAGAGTTTTGACTGGAAAAGCAATCTCAATATTTCCGGGACCTAGATTCATTATGTTGTGATTATTTAGTGAACTTTAGCGCATCATCAAGCAACATAAATAAAATCTAACATGCATAATCTACTAATGCATGAAATAAAGCATGACATAGTATGACCCTTTAGTCCTAAAAAAACTAGAAATGAAAATGCTCCCACTTGAATCATCATGGATCTCCATCCACCTTGCTCCTTTGGGCCTTCACTTCATGGGCTTCTTTGGACTAACACTATTTAAATAACTAATCTATTTACTTTAAATAAAAGTTACAAAATACTTAACGGTACTCAGATAGTATTTAGATTATAAAAATACATCACGATGCGCAGATCGTATTTTAGAATCTATGGGCCACACTAGTCTATAAATATCAATCTAATATCATATATTATACAAGTGCTATATAATAAATCACTTAACATGCTTGTCTAAACTACAACATCGAATGTTCGTAATTAAGGCAACGCATTTTCTAAAATATCTTATATTTTAATCATAATTAGATAATATCATATATTATTCATGACAATTTATAAAATATCATACTTTTAGTTTAGTCATGAGATAGAATAAAATTATATTTTAATCTAGAAAGATAAATCATATTTAATCTTCCATGATTATCCTAACAAACTTAGGAGATTCTATCCTAATTATAAGTCAATCAAATAATTTTAAAATCAATTATATCCTAATCTAATTATGGGATAATCACATTATTTAGATCAATTATTATCCTTTTGGAATATGCTTAGAATATCCTAATCAATCTTTTCAAAAAGTAACCACTTTAATTATGGATAATTACCAATTTAACAACTTTAAATATGGATAATATCAAATATAATAACTTTTGAATATTTGATTTTATCCTAAAATGAAAGATTTTATCCAAATAAAACCGATTTTATCTTTCAAAAGAAAAGATCATATTTTCAAAATATTTTATTTTATCCCAAAATAAATTATATTTATCTTGAATTTTTTTTAAAAAAAGAATAATAATAATTTTTTTTTTGAAAATCGTGCACCACCACGCCAGCCACCGTGGTTGGCTAGCCGAAGCTAGCCACGATGGCTAGCTCCCTATAGCGGCCACTGCCGCAAGGGCAGCAGCGTGGTAGTAGCACTGGCAGCCGTGCAACACTTAAACGCTGCTGCCCACCGCCAACTTGGACCGCCGCTCTCCCCTCCCTCTTGGAGTGCCACCAGGTCGGCAGCCGCCGTGGCTGCGCCAGCAAGCCGCGGCTGCCAGCCTCAAAACTAATATTTTTTTTGTGTTTAATTTAATTACAATAACTTTAATTAAAATTAAATCAAATCAGTCCAAAAAATTAAAATTAAATCAAATTCAACTTTAAAATTAGGGTTTATCATAAAATTAATACCAATTTAATTCTAACTTTTAAAATTAAATCGATGATCATACATGTGGGGAATAAATTTCAAGCGTTAAACCCCTAGCTTGAACCCCACTGTGATCATACACTAAAGTACGGTGGCGTCCAAAGGGAAAGAAGATAGAGCAAAAGAGTCGCCAACAAGTTTTAGGAACTTGTAAACCGTTTACAGGGTGAAGGTTACACCCCTTAACGATCCAAGAGATCGTCAGATCAACTCCATAAGGTCTACAACCAAATAAGGGTTCGGGGATGAAGGTACAAATCCAACCTAAAAGAGATTGAACCTGCCCTAATAATAGGCCTCTACTTTATTCAGATCGTATTCATGTGCGCTTTCTGACTAACATGCAATCAATAGGATTACCCTAAACCTGTTTATCTATGTTGGTTGAATATAATGCACAAACAAATCTATTATTGGGGATCACTTGAAATTATAATCACATTAACCCTAAACAAGATTATTAATTATCTTATTAAGCGTGATTACAAGTACAAATTCCCTTTAAACATGCATAAAAGGTGTGATCTAGCAATAACAATAAATATCAAGCAACATAATAAATAATCAAAATAATAATTATAATCATCAAAACAATAATCATCATAATAACAATCATATTAATCATAATAATAATAATGTTAATCATAATAATAATAATTATAGCAATAATAAAATTATAATCATAATCAAAACAATTATAAAAATAATCATAAATCATGTTAAAGCATAATAAAAATAGCAAGATCCTAGGCGTGATACTAAAAAGATTAATAACAAACCCTAGCATGTCACTAAGCAATAAAAATCAAATTTTTAACCCTAACATGATACTAACAATCATAAATATTAGGAAGAGAATAAAAGGCATCGTAACAATCATACTTAATATTAAAATTACCCTAGACATGATACTAGGAATATCATAACAATTTAAACATGATTTTTACATCATAACATCAATAAAAACCATTAAAGTACTTACTTTGATGTCTCGTACCTTTTTCTAATAACAAAATACACACGTTAGTAACTTCAAGGAAAATAATAAACAAACAATTAAATTAAATAATTGAAAGAGAGATTTAGGACCAAACCCTCAGAAATTAAACCTTTCACATCTAGGGCGATGACAACTTCGAATATGGCTAGGTGTTTCTAGATATAATGAATGCGGAATTGTGTATTTGAAAAGCAAGTTTAGAAAAAGGGAGAGAGAGAGAGAGAGAAATGGTGAATGATTAAAGAGAATGAGAAAATTGATGAATGAAAACTGGTTGTAGGTGAATGAAAATAGAGTTTTTACGACGTTATTTATAGAGAAAATCAGCCAAAAAGATAAAATTATTAAAACAGAGCATTGGCGCACAAAAAAACGAACCAGAGCCACGCTAGCTGTTGGCGCCAGGCGCCAACACTAGCGCCAAGCGTCAAGCGTAGCGCCAGGCCCTACAGCTGGCGTTTGGCGCTGATTCCAGAAATTCACGCGTTTTCTAAAATCAGAAAAAAATTACCGTACAGGAGGATAAAATTGTATTTTCCTCAAAAATGCTCTTTGATTTTATTTAAAACTCTGAAAAGTCAACAAAAGTCAATTTATCAATGCTAATTGAATTAGGAATGAAAAGAACCTTCTAGAAGAATCTAGAAAACTAAAAACCATTCCTAATTGCATTAGGAATGATAAATCATATTAGGCCCTCCCCTAGATCATTGGGTCGCATATAAGGTTCAAACCGGGCCAGTTCAGTAAATTGGCCATAACTTCCTCGATATTCATCGGAATTGGGCTTATATTATATCGTTGGAAAGATCTTGTCAAGCCCCATCCAACTACACTACTATTGGACCCATATCATGGACCAATCAAACTATATTGGCTGTTTTCTTAAAATAAGTTTTTAAAAACAGAGAGAAGAGAAAAGAAATAAAACTATCCGCAACACTAAACTTTCCACACTTTCACTTCATTTGATTATGATTCCACACGAAAGTTACTCATCACCGGGTTTGGTTTTGGGGATACACAAATGGGTGTCTACAATACATAAAACATTTTTACGCATAAATCAATCCGATTAAAATTATGAATTATGAAACAAATCGAATTAAATCAAAATCAAGCACAAAAATCATAGTTTAGGGCTAGGATTTTCGAAATTAGGGTTAGGGTGTTTGAAAAATTTGAATGATCTAGAGCTTAATTCGGTCCTCTTCATGGCTATTTTAAGCATACTTCAATCACATTTAATCAATTCCAAAAGTTTAATCACATTAAATATAACAATTGAACCATAATTAAATTAATTTCTCCCTCTTAATTGATTATAGAATTAACATGGACTTCAAATCAATCGTATTAATATGATCAAGCGCGTTCATGCAAAAGGCTAACTAATACCATTGTAGGAGTTTATAGTTACTACGCAGTGGAAATAATATGAATCATATTCAATTAAGCACCGATTACTAAGAATTACATGCATAACACGCAAAGACACATAATCATACCTTTGAAGCGTGAATTCCACGTAGCTTTTCGACAGGAAAATCAGGGAGAGAATATAGCCCCAAATGTTGCTCTTCTACTTAGTCCACGAGATTCAAACGAGCCATCCACCAATACTAGATTGGTCGAGTGATTGTGGAAAATAACGATCACCACCTTTATGGACATCCGACCATCACACGAACCACCACTACCACGAGACACCACCGGCGCCGAGGAGGAGGAGAGAGCCGTGAGAGAGAGAGAGAGGAGTATGAGAGGGTTGGGTTTTGTGTTTGCTAATTAGGGTTTGATCAAATGATCAGTCAATTGCTTTTTTGCAAACCTAGGCACCTAGTCTATATATAATCTCATTATAATTAGACTAGGGCACGAGGCCCAAAACCCTCTTAATTCCCCTACATGGTCGACCACCTAGAGAGATGAGGTCCATGATGGGTCTTGTCCTCTAATTCGATCTAGCCCCTTTGTTTGACCTTATAGGATCCACCCAATTGGGCTTTGGGCTATTTTACTAGCCCAAAGATCGTTAGTACCTCTAGCTATGATAAAACGACGACCCAATTTTACGAACTTAATTATCTCCATAATTTGATCCAATTATATATCTAGTAATTGCACACGACGAAGACATAAATCCTTCAAACATGCATAAAGGAACTCGACCTATATAATTAAGATGGAAGGTAGTCTATAAGTTAGTTAGCACTATAGATTCATTTTTCAAGAAACAAATAGTAGATGCTCAAAATAAGTGTGAGCAAGGAGGAGGCCCTAAGAAGAAAATCACACCAATAAAATTATAGGTCAAGTAACTTGGGAAGAATTCTTCCTGAATCTTACGGTAAAAAATAGGTCAAGTAAGATGTTAATTGATGAATAAGAATTACTTCATATTGGGTTAACTACTAATCCTAAAATGCAGAGAAGTATGACTCTTATAACAACAAGTCTAAGTAGACAAAATTCAACTATTTTATTCCACATTGGATTATTCAGTCTTTTTCTTATCGTTTCCGATATATGTTTCTTATAAATAGAGTTGTATTTCCCCGTTAATCATTCACAATCATCAACAATCATCTAATTCTGTTATATTCTCTCTCAAAGATATAAGCTTATTTTTTCTCCCTCTTTCTAAGCCTTCCCTTTTCGAATAAAAATACCGCATTCAAGAGTCTTAAACACACCTAGCCAAGTTCGAAGTTGCCTTCGCCCTAGACGTGAAAGTTTGACACTTTCTAAGGGTTATGTCCCAAATACTATTTCAATTATTTAAATAAAATGTTTGATTTAATATTTTCCTTGAAGTTACTAACGTGTGTGTTGTTTTGATAGAAAGAGATACGAGGCAACAAAGTAAGTAGTTTCATTATTATATTTCTTTAGAAAGCATGCTTAACTTCTTTTAATTCCTAGTGTCATGTTAGGATGCTTTTATAGATTTAGAGTATCATGTTTAGGTTGATTCCTATTTCTTCTATCATGTTAGTATCATGTTAGGGATAAAGCTTTGATCTTTATTGCTTAGTGACATGTTAGGATTTGTTATTAATCTTGTTAGTATCATGCCTAGGATCTTGCTAATATTATGCTTTGATGAAAATATTGTTATGATTATGATGATTGTTATTATTATGTTTCTTGATATATTATTATGTTATTGCTTGATCACGCCCTCTCTTGCAGGATTAAAGGGAATTTGTACTTGTAATCACGCTTAATAGGATCATTAATAATCTTGTTTAGGCAAATATGATTTTAATTCAAGTGATCGTCATTAATAGGTTTGTTGTGCATTAATATTCAACCAACATAGATTAAACATGTTTAGGATTAATATATTGTTTGTATGTTAGTCAGAAAGCGCACATGAATATGAGAAGAATAAAGTAAAGGCCTATTTTTAGGGCAGGTTCAATATCTTTTATGTTGGAATTGTACCTTCATCCCCGACTATCCGGTCATGGTTTAGGACCACTATGGAGTTAGCGAACTCATGGATCGTGAAGGGGTGTAACCTTCATCCTGTGAACGGTTTACAAGTTCCTAAAACATGTTGGCGACTTTTTTGCTCTAGCTTCTTTCCCTTTGGATGCCACCATACTTAAGTGTATGATGACAGTGGGACTCAAGTGTGGGATGCTTGAAATATTCCCTACAACATCAGACTAAACATGTAGTTAACCTTAGTCCAACCTTCGTTTTGGCCCAAACCCTTTTTTTTTATTCATTTTGAGTAATTTATTAATTAAACCCAATTACTAAATAATAAACCCCTTAATAGCTCTGTAACTTTGAAACGACTCCTAAATACCAACTACTTAATAATTAAGCAAAATATTAAATAATTGCCAAAATGGCATAAATTTCGTGCCACGGTAATCTTTTCTGTGTCACGACAAATGGCTTCGTATTACGAATATCAATTTTTAGGTTTTCCTTTGCGGGTACATTTCATTTCTAGGGTTTTGTGCATCACCTTGTTCATTTCCTCTATAAATATGATCCTTATTTTATCGATTTTGGGGCACAAACACACATTCCTTTCCTTCTCTCTAATATTCTAAGCCTTAAACATATTTTCCTAAATACATCATTCCTTCCTTAAGCACTTCCCGAAATCCATACAACACCCGAAGTTCTATACTCAAACTAAGGCGTGAAAGGTAGAGTTGGATGAGGATTTGGACCAAATAAATGTTACTTTTATTTAACTTAAATTCAATTTGATTTATAATTTTATTGAAGTTACTAAAAATTTATTCATGATGTAGCAATTTAAAGAGGCACAGAACATAATTAATTAATTCACGTAACTATTCTTTTTATTATTCTTGTTTCTAGTATCATGATTAGGTTTATTATTATTTGAATTCACCAACGTTATAATGTTAAAATTACTTTCAATATTGATGCTTATTTTATTAGTATTATTCATCACCATATTGAATATTAAAAGGAATCTGTAATTGAATATCACGCCTAATAAGATAATTTGGATGAGCGGTTTAGGTTTATTTTTAATTTTGTTTTTAATTCAAGTGATCACACTATTATTGAATTATGTGAGCATTAACATTCAACCAATTTATCCTAATTTAGTTTGCCGCAAATTGAATCTTTGTTTTCATGCCCTTGAGATTGGATCGCAAGAATTACTTTTCACTATAAGAATCGAGTAGAGGCCAATAAGGGCCAATGTGACTCCATGACTCACTTCGTACCATCATCCTTGATCCTCCTTTCGTGTTTCCGAACCATATGGAGTTAGTAAGCTCATAGATTATGAATGGGGTGTAATAATCTTCACGGGTTAATCGTTGTTACCTTCGTTATCCCTTAATCGGGGTTAATCACGTGAACAGTTTACAAGTTCTTCAAAAACTTGTTGGTGGCTCCCCACTTTCCTTATCCTTAATTGTTGTCCCTAATCATATTAGTCGGATCCCACTATGAGTGCCAAGCATATTGACAACACGCTTACGTAGGAGCGCTTCGAACATCACCTACGATTTGGCGACTCCACTGGGGATGATTCCTGGTTACTTATTGATTTGAGTTATCGGTATTTAATTGAGATGAGTGGCTGAGACTTCAAAGATTCTTGAATTGTATTATTGTAATTAATTTGGCATTTTTTATGCATATACATTGACGTCTTAACGTCGTATTTAGACTTGTCCCTTAGGAAAAATTGAATAACCTGATCGCACACGAAAAAAGAGATGTACTAGTCAGATTTCCTCACTGCCGCGCCGCGACAAAATTACCGTGTCACGGGACAGATTACCGTCACGCGACAGTCTGTATTGTTACATGGTAATTCCTGCCTTGTCACGGCAGCCTATACCGTGACATGGTAATTCTTACTGTGTCGCGACAGTCTCAAAATCTTTCTAGTGGCTTTAATTTTTTCTCACAGTTAGCTTCCTTCGATTTTTCTGAAAATCTGTATGTGTTCTACATATTTTTTAGCCCCGGTGGGTTCAAGCTCCATCAACCTGAAAACGTTCATTGCAATAAGGGTTCATCCGTGTTATTAAATCCGCGCAAACCATTGAGTCGAGTTCGATTTAATTAAGAAATTGTGGAGCCGCCCGTTAGCATACACCCTCACGGGAGGTTGCCTTGCTAAAGCGTCCATACTCTTAACCATGGTACCCTTTTTACACAAAATAAACATGACCATAGTGGAACATTGAACTTGACCTTAGGTTGCGAACTCTTCTTTGCATCATTGTGCCTACGTGACCTATGTGCGTATAGTTGATAGTTTTGACCCTAACCGTAATGATCTCTCTTTGTTTATGGTGGTTTATTTTACGAATAACTAATGCCAATGGACAGTGATCACATACTAATTAGTGTAAACACAAAAATAAAATAAAATAAACTTGAAAAAACGGGTAAAATAGAACCGATAGCTGATTACCTTGCCATAGTAGTACTGCCGCAACGCGACAATCAGCGCCATTACATGGTGTAGTTTACCATATCACGGAGTAGTGTCGTGCCACGGTGCCCAAGTTTAAGTCCAGCCAGTCCTTGTTTTTGTCTTCCGTGCTATTTTAGTCCACACATCAGTTTGACACTATTTACATGTCTAGCTATGCAATTATACCACGTGTAGACACCCATTTGTGTCTCCCAAAAACCAAACCCAGTGATGAATACATTTCGCGTCGAATCATAATCGAATGAAGTGAAAGTGTGGAAAGTCTAGTGTTGCGGATAGTTTTAATTTCTTTTCTCTCTGTTTTTGTAAACTTATTTTAAGAAAAAATCCAATCCAGTTTGGTTGGTCCATGATATGGGTCCAATAGTGGTGTAGTTGGATGGGGCTTGCAAAGACCTTTCTAACAATATATTATAAGCCCAATTCCGATGAATATTGAGGAAGTTATGGCCAATTTACCAAACTGGGCCCAGTGATATGCGGCCCAATGATCTAGGGGAGGGCCTAGTATGATTTATCATTCCTAATGCAATTAGGAATGGTTTTAGTCTTCTAGATTCTTCTAGAAGGTTCTTTTTATTCCTAATTCAATTCGCATTTATAAATTGACTTTTGTTGACTTTTCAGAGTTTTAATGTAAATCAAAGAGCATTTTTGAGGAAAATATACGATTTTATCCTCCTGTACGGCAAAATATATCTGATTTTAGAAAACGCGTCAAAAGCAGGTTTAGCGTCCAACGCCAGCCATTGGCGCTTGGAACCAGGCCTGGCGCTAAGGCTGGCGCTTGGCGCCAATTAGCTGGTGCTGGCGCCAGCTCTGTTTTTCGTGCGCCAATACTCTGTTTTGTTAATTTTATCTTTTTGGCTAATTTTCTCTATAAATAACGACGTAAAAACTCCGTTTTCATTCATCAAAAATCAGTTTTAATTAATATTCACCTACAATCAGTTTTCATTCGCAATCATTAATTCTCTAATTCTCTCTTTCACCAATTCTCATCAAGTTTTCTTGATTATTTCATCTCTCTCTTTTTTTTTCTTCTAAACTAACTTTTTACATACAAAATTCTGCATTCGCAAGATCTAGAAACACCTAGCCATATTCGAAGTTGCCTTCGCCCTAGACGTGAAAGAAAGAGGTATGAGGCATCAAAGTAAGTGCTTTAATGGCTTTAATTGATATTATTATGTAGAAATCATGATTAGATTGTTATTTTGATTCCTAGTATCATGTGTAGGGTAATTTTAATATCTTACAACTTAACCTTTTTCATTTCTCTTTCGCACAAAGACCCATTTATATCCCACTGGCTTTACACCTTCAGGTGTACGGACTACTGGTCCAAATACTTCTCTTTTTCCAATAGATTTTAATTCTGCTTCAATTGCTTCTTTCCATTTTGGCCAATCATTTCTTTGTCTACATTCTTCAATGGATTTTGGTTCATGATCCTCATTATTATCCATAACATCTAATGCTACATTGCATGCAAAAACATCATCGACATCGATTTGATTTTGGTTCCATGTAATTCCAGACATGATATAATTTATTGAAATTTCTTCATTATCAGGTACCTGAATTTCTTCTTGTATCATGTCTAAAGTCTCTTCTGGAGATCCTTCGGAAATTGTTTCTTCAATTTGGCCATCATCAATCAATGCTCCTTTTCTTTTCCGAGGATTCTTATCTTTGGAACCTATTGGTCTTACACGTTTCTGGTGTGGTTTAGACTTATTAGCAATTTTATTTTGTCCTTCCGGGACATCTATTTTAAATGTAGCATTAACAGCTGGATTATGTGACTTGGTCACTCTTTTTGGGTCAGCAAACGAGTCTGGCAATTGATTCGCTAAACTTTGTAAATGAATTATCTTTTGAACTTCCAGTTCACATTGTTTAGTTCGAGGATCAAAATAGGATAATGATAATTCATTCCATTTAATTTCATTTTCCAGCTCTCTCTTTTCTCCCCCTAATGTTGGGAAAAGTGACTCGTTAAAATGACAATATGCAAAACGAGCCGTAAATAAATCCCCTGTTGTAGGCTCAAGATATTTAATTATTGACGGGGATTCAAACCCAACATATATCCCCAACCTCCTTTGAGGACCCATCTTAGTGCGTTGTGGTAGAGCTATTGGAACATAAACCGCACATCCAAAAATTCTTAGATGGGAAATATTTGGTTCCTGGCCATAAACCAATTGTAATGGGGAGAACTTGTGATAACTTGTTGGCCTAATGCGAATTAGTGCTGTTGCATGTAATATAGCATGTCCCCAAGCAGAAATTGGGAGATTGGATTTCATAAGCAATGGTCTAGCAATTAACTAAATACGTTTTATTAATGACTCTGCTAGACCGTTTTGTGTATGAACATGTGCTACAGGATGTTCAAAATTTATCCCAATGGACATGCAATAATCATTAAAAGCTTGAGATGTAAATTCACCAGCATTGTCAAGCCGAATAGTCTTAATGGGAGTATCTGGAAAATGTGCTCGTAACTTAATCAATTGGGCAAGTAATCTCGCAAATGTCAGGTTACGAGTTGATAACAAAGACACATGTGACCATCTAGTTGATGCATCAATTAAAACCATAAAATATCTAAATGGTCCACATGGGGGACGTATGGGCCCACAAATATCTCCTTGTATACGTTCCAGAAAACTAATTGATTCAAAATTAATTTTAGCTGGTGATGGGCGAATAATCAACTTGCCTTCCGAGCAAGCAGCACATGAAAAATTATTATGAAGAATCTGCTGGCTCTTCAAAGAATGTCCACATAAATTCGTAATTATTTTTCGCATCATTATTGAATCGGGATGGCCTAACCGGTCATGCCAAACAACAAAATCATCAGTAAACTTCTGGTTTACTATAGCATGAGCTTCAATATACGATTTTATCCTCCTGTACGACAAAATATATCTGATTTTAGAAAAAACGTCAAAAGCAGGTTTGGCGTCCAACGCCAGCCATTGGCGCCTGGAACAAGGCCTGGCGCCTGGCGCTAAGGCTGGCGCTTGGCGCCAATTAGCTGGTGCTGGCGCCAGCTCTGTTTTTCGTGCGCCAATACTCTGTTTTGTTATTTTTATCTTTTTGGCCGATTTTCTCTATAAATAACGACGTAAGAACTCCGTTTTCATTCATCAAAAATCAGTTTTAATTAATATTCACCTACAATCAGTTTTCATTCGCAATCATTAATTCTCTAATTCTCTCTTTCACCAATTCTCATCAAGTTTTCTTGATTATTTCATTTCTCTCTTTTTTTTTCTTCTAAACTAACTTTTTACATACAAAATTGCGCATTCGCAAGATCTAGAAACACCTAGCCATATTCAAAGTTGCCTTCGCCCTAGACGTGAAAGAAAGAGGTACGAGTTATCAAAGTAAGTGCTTTAATGGTTTTAATTGATATTATGATGTAGAAATCATGCTTACATTGTTATTTTGATTCCTAGTATCATGTCTAGGGTAATTTTAATATTAAGTATGATTAAATGTATGATGCCTTTTATGTTCTTCCTAATATTTATGATTGTTAGTATCATGATAGGGTTAAAGATTTGATTTTTATTGCTTAATGACATGCTAGGGTTTGTTATTAATCTTGTTAGTATCATGCCTAGGATCTTGCTGCTATTATGCTTTAATATTAACATGAACATGATTATGATTATAATTGTTATAATTTATGATGATTATGAATATTATTATTATTATTATTATTATTATTATTATTATTATTATTATTATTATTATTATTATTATTATTATTATTTTAATGATGACTATTTCATTTATGATGATATTATTATTATTATGATTATTATAATGATTGGTTATTATTATGTTGCTTGATACATTATTTATTTTTATTGCTTGATCACACCTTTTATGCATGTTTAAACGGAATTTGTACTTGTAATCACGCTTAATAAGATATTTAATAATCTTGTTTAGGGTTAATTTGATTATAACTCAAGTGATCGCCAATAATAGATTTATTTGTGCTTTAATATTCAACAAACATAGATAAACAGGTTTAGGGTTAATCCTATTGCTTGCATGTTAGTTAAAAAGCGCACATGAATACAATTTGAATAAAGTAGAGGCCTATTATTAGGGCAGGTTCAATCTCTTTTAGGTTGGATTTATACCTTCATCCCCGAACCCTTATTTAGTTCTAGACCTTATGGAGTTGACGATCTCTTGTATCGTTAAGGGGTGTAACCTTCACCTCGTGAACGGTTTACAAGTTCCTAAATCTTGTTGGTGACTCTTTTACTCTATCTTCTTCCCTTTTGGACGCCACCGTACTTTAGTGTATGATCATAGTGGGGTTCAAGTTAGGGGTTAACGCTTGAAATTATTCCCTACACCACGAGTCTTTTTTTTAAAAAATAAAATAAAATTATACCACGAGTCTTATAAAATCACCTAGTCACTCACGAGTCAATTATAACACTTTCTTTATTTTTTGACTCGAATCATCATGCATCATGTCGTTTATGATTGTACACTAGGTTAATGCACGTGTCTCCTTTTTCCTTCACAAAAAATGAGTGGAGTTTTTCTTACCTATTTTCAAATGTCTATACTTCTCCCTTCTTTCCCTATTTTGAACAGTGAATTAAACCATTAAGTGAATTTGGTTTATATCACAACATTTAGTCAAGAAGTAGGTGTAGATATCGAGTTCACCATCGTCACATCTAGTCCATTTTCACTTCATTCCAATAGCTAGCAAGGAAGATATTAAGCAACTCAAAACGTCCCTTGAGACACTCATCACCATGATACAAGGCTTTGCCACTAAAGTCACTACCCTAGAACAAAGCAATACCACATTTGTTACAATTGACAAGCTAAAAGAAGAAGTGAGCAAAATTTTTTGGAAGTTTCACTTACTTGACACAACCTTCCATTGCTTTTGCTTTGAAGAACAAGCATAGCAATAACAACAACACTTGGAAAATCAAGAAGAACAACAGTCCTTCTTCTTCGTCTTCCAAGTTTAACAGCGCCACCAACAATATAGGCCAGTGCGACCTCAATGAAGTACCAGCTCCAAATGCTTCTCTCTCAAGGAAAAAGGGAATTTAAACTCCTTTGATTGCATCTATAGTTAAGGCTTTATTACACCCAATGAACCAATCCTAGAGCCAAAACCTAGAGAAAGGAGTGCCAAGTGAAATACTAATGCCCATTGCAAGTTCCACTAAGGAAGGGGCCATACCACCAAGCAATGTTGGAATTTGAAGGACGCCATTCAAGACTTAATTAGTAGATGCCAACAAACTTTCAATCCCTCCAAGTGGCAAGAAGTGACAAGCAACATTGAATACAAGGAGCAAGATGAACCCTCAACACAAGATTTCATGATTTTTTTTACTTTTATCATTTCCCTTTCCCCAATTCAAGTCTAGCATAGATTTCCCTTCCTGTTATTTGATCATCTTGTTATTTCACTACTATAAAAAAAAGGGGATAGAGAACAGTTGAAATAGGACTTATAGAACGCCCCAAAGGCGTTCTTCTTCTAAGCGATGGGTAAAGTTTATAGAATGGGTATAAGAGGTATTCTATATGCAAGGAAAAAGAGAACGGGTACAAGAGGCGTTCGGTATACAAGAGATAACCGTTCTCTTTCATATTTCATATGCTTATATAAAATGAATAAAAGAGAAAGTTAGCTAAGATAACCGTTCTCTTTGTCGATTTTAAAAAATATATATATTAAATCGCGGAGGTTTCATATATACTAATCAAAACCGTCAATTAATAAATTAAATCAAATTAAATGGAAATTGTAAAAGTCAAATATCAAATTAAAAAGAACTTTTATTATCCTTTATATTCAACTAATTAAATCACAAATACCTTTTGATACAATTCTATAACCTAACGTAATAATTATCAATAAGCTAAGCTGCTAATAACTTCAAAAGTGCAACTTGAATTACCCTTGAAATTAAAAACAACCTCCACCTTAATAATCCAATTCAACTGCAGCGGCGCTTCCACAACCTGAACCGCAGCGACGCTTCCACAACCTGAACAACCTAAACCACCAGCAGCACTTCCCCCAACTTGAACCACTAGCAGCGCCTCCACCAACCTCATCCATCGCAAAGTCTCCCCCAACCTCAACTACCATAGTGCCTCCAACAATACTGCACACAAATAGTCAAGCCACACCAAACACCCACAAATCAAAGATGAAAATTCAAAAACTATAATCCAAATTATAACATAAAAATCAATTGATAAAAGATATATATCTAATACTAATAATTGTGAATTAAAATGCGCTTCCAAATTCACACACCTCAAACCACCTCACATGACCCACCAATAAATTCAATGCCACCGTTTGAAGCCACTGCCTACCTCGATAATGTAAAACCCCAATCAACCCTCAACAACTTACGAATATAAATAGAGCAAAACCGAGATTTTAATGGTTCGAGCTTTCGCGCACCGTACTTCATCGGAGTTGGGGTTGGAAAACAAAGCAATGCGACGAATAGGACAGTTTTAAATAGAGGAAGAAGACGCGGAGACAAGGTTAATTGGACGGAGTTTTTAGGAACGGACATTGAGGGATGAAGGTGGAAGAGAAAGGAGTAAAGGATTTACAGGAGTTAAGAAGTGAGTAAGAGGAAAGGAAATGAAGAAGGGAAGTTATTTGAAAATGACGGCTATCTTAAGAGTAAAGAGGAGTTAGGGTTACAATTTTTGGCCTCTTGGGGGTATGTCAGCTTTTTCTTCTTATTTATTAAAAAATAATGTTAAACATATAGAATGGTTAACTAAGAGGGGCGATCAATATTGTAAGTGTAAAATTTAAATCTATCAAATAGAACGGTCAGCTAAGAAATGTGTTCTATATAATAAAATCACAATTTAATAAAATAAAAAAATTTAATAAACGACTATCATATCATGACACGTGCCGTGATTTACAGTTTTTTCACCATATACTCTTAAGTGATTTGTTTACTCACCATTCCCATGAAATTTTTTAAATTCACCATATACACTTGTGTTTAACAAATTTGTCACCAAATACCCAAATTACTAACGGACTTTAACTCCGTTAGCTATTAAGGGTTAATCATGCCACTGCACGTGTGAACCTCTAATTGGTTCTCTTTTAAATTATTTAATTAAATATTTACTTAATAAATTAATTGAATTTTTTATTTCAAAATAATTAATAATAATAATAATTAATTATTGGCAAACTGTGAGCCTCTGACGCCCAGACCCCTTTCCGACCCCGCCATTACCTCTCCTCCCCCTAACCCAACAATGGTGCTCGACTCCTTCCCCTAAACCGCCTTAAACCCTAATTAAACCTATCCCTTATTAGCCCTCCCCGTTAGCTGAAAACCACCACCCGCCAAAACCCTTGGCTGGTGACCCTAATCCCTTTCCCCACGTCGCCCTCGTCCACTTTAGCCAAAAACCACTAATGATAAGCGTATCTTGAAAACTTAAACCCCCAAAATCAAAACCTTAAATCCCAAAATCGAAACCTTTCTTTATCAACAAGGGCAGAAACCTTTCCGTCATTTGATAATCTAACACAATGAAAGTGTGAAAAGTGTAGTGATGAGGATGTTTTTGTTAAAATATTTCTCTTTCCATTTTCAAAAATATTTCTTCTCTTACCCTATTTATGAAAATAGCTATTTCAATTTGGTTTGGTCGATGATAAGGGTCTTATAATAGTGTAGTTGGATTGAGCTCGAAAAAAGCTTTCCAATGACATATTATAAGCCCAATTCCAATGAATAATGACAAAGTTATGGATTAAATTAAATTAGGCCCAATGATTTTAAATGTGGCCCAATGATCTAGAGGAGAGCCTATTAATTTTTGTTCCTAAAGTGATTATGATTGATTTTAATCTTCTAAGAATATCTAGAAGGTTCCTTTTTTATTCTAATAAGATTAGGATTGATAATTATATTTTTAAAGATGTTTTATTTTGAATAAAATATATTATTTATCACAAATATGATTTTAAATCTACTTAGACACGAAATTACCTGTTAACCGGGTTAAAAGATGATTCCGCGTACGAAAGCGCGTTGAACTTTTGAATTAGTGCGAGATGACAGAGTCATCGCCTGGCGCTGCAACTGTCGTCTGGCGACGAGCTTGTCGTCCGGCGCTGACTCCTATCGTTGGCAACAAGAGGTATTTTATTCAGAATATGATTTTCTTTGATCCCGTGGTATTTTTTCTATAAATAGGGGTCGTATTTCCCTGTTTTTAATCATTCAGAATTCAAAATCATTATTCACAACCATCATCTCTCTTTTTCTCTCTCTAAAAGAAAGAACTTTTCTCTTTCTCTATTCTTTTTCTAAACTTTCCCTCTCTCAAAATTCCTCACTCATTAGTCCTAGACACATCTAGCCAAGTTCGAAGTTGCCTTCGCCCTAGACGTGAAAGGTTTGAGAATTTCTGAGGGTTTATTCCCAAATCCCTATTTCAATTTTTAATTTAATTTTTAATTTATTATTTTCCTTGAAGTTCCTAACGTGTGTATTTTGTTATTAGAAAGAGATATGAGGCATTCAAGTGTGTATCATGTTAGGGTGTTTTGATCTTCCTAGTATCGTGATTAGGGTTAACTAAAATTTCTAATATCAAGTATGTTTATTATGATGCTTCCTATTTCTTTCATAATATCATGTTAGTGGCTTGTTAGGGCTAATTGATCTTTAATGTTTAGTTACATGCTAGGGTTTGTTATTAATCTTGTTAGTATCATGCCTATGATCTTGCTATTATTATTAAGCTTTAATATGATTATGATAATTATTATTTTGATGATGATTATTATGTTGCTTGATGATTATTGTTATTGCTTGATCACATCTTTTATGCATGTATAAATGGAATTTATACTTGTAATCACGCTTAATAAGATAATTTATAATCTTGTTTAGAGCTACTATGATTATAATTCAAGTGATCGTCAATAATAGTTTGTTTGAGCATTAATATTCAACTAACATAGATTAAACAGGTTTAGGGTAAACCTATTGATTGCATGTTAGTCAAAAAGCGCACATGAATATGAGAAGAATAAAGTAGAGGCCTATTTTTAGGGCAAGTTCAATCTCTTTTAGGTTGGATTTTTACCTTTATCCCCGAACTTCCAGTCATGGTTCCAGATCTATTGGAGTTAACGATCTCCTTGGGGTGTAACCTTCACACTGTGAACGGTTTACATGTTCAAAAACTTGTTAGCGACTCTTTTACTCTATCTTCCTTCCCTTTGGACACCACCATGCTTAAGTGTATGATCACATTGGGGCTCAAGTGTGGGATGGCTTAAAATATTCCCTACAATACCCCTTTATGTTTATTTTTTGTTGTAGGTAATTTCTTAATTGAAGAAGAAATTGGGTATTTGAAATTTTCTTTTTCTCTAGCGTTTGATTTGTAGGTATGATGCGGCGTCATTCATTAGAAAGGGGATGGACTGGATGGGGGTGGTGTCGACATCAGAGCGGGAGTAGGGAGGGGCTGGTTCGTGCAAGAGGAAAGAGATTGGGGGATAAGATCAAGGGGATCTTGGGTGGGGGTGGGGTGTGAGAGTAGTTCTCTTCAGCACATTGGCGCCGATGGGAAGGAGAGTGCCAAGTGCCGACAAGGGGAGGTCGTTAGAAGTAGGAAGAGGTGGGGGCAAGGAGATTAGCTTGTCCAGGGTAGCATTTTTTAATTTTTTTTTAAGAAAAATATTAATTAAATAGCCAATCTCAAAGAGAGCCATTCGCAGGCTGGCACATGGCGTAATTAACCTTATTGACTATTGGAGTTAGGCCCTGTTCTTATTACTACTACTACTATTTACTACTACTACTACTACTACTACTACTACTACTACTACTCCTGCTGCTGCTGCTGCTGCTGCTGCTATTAAATACTACCTGCGTCTCTTTTTAGTTGATACGTATTCATTTTTAGGAAGTTTTTTTAAAAAATTGTCACGTTTCCATTTAGGGTAAATGTTTTTACCTTGCATTTACAAGCTACTCCACCTGCTTTTTTATTCTCTCTCACTCTTTCTCCTCTCCTTAATATATGTGCCTAAATCAAACGTGTCAACTAAATAGAAACGGAGGAAGTATTACTTATTATTATAATAATTATTATTAAATATTATTATAAAATATTAATTATTGTTATAATTATTACTATTAAATATTATTTACTTATTTATTTTTATTATTATTATTAAAAATTAATAACTACTATCATCTTTAAATATTAGTTATTATCTTTAATATTTTTACCATTATTCATGTAGGCATTGATGGTATTTTTGTGAAACATAAGTGTACATGTTGAATTTTAAAATTTTCATGGGTAATATGGTGAAAAAACAAATTATTTAATCCTAATGACTAATAGAGTTAATGATAGTTACTCATTAATTGAATTTGGTGAATTTAATAAAAGTTCGGTTGCGTTTGGTGAATTTGTGAAAACTTCATGGCATTGGTGATTTTTTTTTAAAAAAAACGTAGTGCCATTTGTTGAAATAGCCGAAAAATATATATATTTAAGGACGAGAGAAGGTTTAAACACTCAAGATTTTAGAAGAAAGATCATTGTTTAACCATCTTAGCTAATTGTCACTTTTACTCTAATCTTGCATACAAATAAATTAACACTATGCTCAAAAGTATTGAAATACATACAAACTATGAAATCCCTTTTAAAAAATGTATTATTTCCACTAAATTAGCGTCCAAGATATTCACTAGTGAGAACGCTAAATATTTTATGGAGAATGATGGGAAATTAAAGATCTCATCTTTTCTAAGGAGAAATTGAAATAAAACATGCATAGGGCCTTTATGCGACATCAGTATATATATTACCTTATATTAATTAAGTTCCAATATTTTTCTAATTTCATTAATTGATATCTTAGTTATATTTGATCGTATAAATTTGGATAAAATGGTGAAAATAATCCCAACTTTTGCCTATTCGCTCGAAATAATCTCAATTATGGATTATTTTTAAATAATCTGAACTTTAGGGGTCATTCTCTTTTAAAGGACCCAACCGGTTACCCAACCTATTACGACAAGTGTAGACACCTAAAAATGTCTACCCAAAACCAAACCCGATAATGAACAACCTTTCACTGCCATTATTGGTCGGGTTGAGTATTTAATCTTGGAGTGCTTAAATCCATATTCAATCCTAATACATCTCATAAACCAACCCAATTCCTCGCCCATTTCTCCAAACCATAACTTATTTTCCTCTTTTCGTGCCTTTAAATCTAAAATAATTCATTGAAAGAGAAACTGATTTACCAAGGAGTACAAAAAAAAAAAGGAGAAAACCGAAAAGAAAAAAAATATATATATTCATTTTGTGTCCTTTTTATAAAAACATTTAGACTTGTTTATTTTGGTCCATAATTTGGGTCCAACGATTGAATATTTGGACAGATCTTTAAAAGAGCTTTCCAACGATATATTATAAGCCCAAATCATTACTACAAAAAAGGCCAAAGAGACCCGTCCAATAAGGCCAAAGAGACTTCTTTAGAGGCGGTCTCAAGCTAAGCGGTCTTTTTGGCAAAGAAACTGCTTTGATAAAAGCGGTCTCTAGAATAAAAAACTAAGACCGCTTATATTTGAAAGGTGGTCTCTAGAAATAGAAAACTATTGATGTTAGGCGGTCTCTCTTTTTGGAAAAGAGAGATCACTTACCAGACTTCGCAGGTCTCTTGGTTTCATATAAAAATAAAAAAAAATAATTAATTTTTAAAACGTAAATTAAAATTACATTTCATCAAAACAACTAATTGATTTTTATACATGTAAAATTATCATCTTAAATATTTTATACATGATACATTGATACAGATTACAAAATTATACAAAACCAGTAATCTTCTTCATCGTGAACTTCAACAAGTTATTAGTGTAGATCTTTGTCTTTAGCTTCAAATATGAACCAATCCGTATGAATGATATGATTATAAGCTGCAATTAACGTATAAGAATTAGAATAACCCAAAAAATTGTACATATATAACTAGATCATCATAAAATCCAAATCCAGAATTTCTTAAGCAATTTTAAAAGTCCAGAATTTCATAAGCAAATACAAAGCCAGAATTAAATGACGGAGTACCCTAAAAACTACTCTGCATATCCCAATTAAATTGATGATTATCATTGAAAAAACTTGCGAAAAGTGAAAGAAAAAGCATAGCTAAACAAAAATTTTTACAACAAATTCGCTGAAATTAATCCTCTTTTTAATGAGATAAATGAAATTCATTGTGAAATGAGATCTAAATTTTTACTTTCAATATACCCTTCCATTTGGTTGTTTGCTCAAAGTGAAAATGGAGTTTTCTTATAAAATTAATCTTCAAAATTTACAACCAATTCACCAAATAAATTATAGAAACAAAAGTCAGAAAAATTACCCACAAATATCAAATTGAAAATCAACTCAATCAGAAAATACTTATAGGGAAAGAAAAGATGAAGAGGGGAGGGAGAGAGACAAACCTTTGAACCCAAAGAGAAAGAACCGTGTGATCGGAGCAGGGGATGTGTGCGGCGACTAAGGCCCCGTTTTTTTTAATGTAAAACATTTTCAATGGAAAATTAGTTTTCATGGAAAACATATTTTCAAGGAAAAACACAATTGCAAATTAGTTTTCCATTGTTTGGTTGCATACAAGAAAAGTCCAAGAAAAATAAAAATAAGAGTGGAAATGTAGGGATGAATGAGAGGGAAGTAAAAAAAGAGGTAAGGACGAGAGAGGAAAATGTGGCTTCCCTTGTTTTTGGAAGGAAAAAGTTTTCTATCATTAAATATGGAATTTTCCACCCTTAAAAAATTGTTTTCCA
This sequence comes from Chenopodium quinoa, assembly GCF_001683475.1. Taxonomy (NCBI): domain Eukaryota; kingdom Viridiplantae; phylum Streptophyta; class Magnoliopsida; order Caryophyllales; family Amaranthaceae; genus Chenopodium; species Chenopodium quinoa. Next base: position 1,538,050 of record NW_018742292.1, on the reverse strand, counting down.
CTCCTTAACAAACCAAACGAAGGAAAATGGGAAAAATGGAAAATTCATTTTCCATGAAAACCTTTTACATCAAACCAAACAGGGTCTAAGATGTTGGTGGTATCGGGGTTGAGATGAGGATGGAGAATGGGTGAAGGAGTGTGATTGTGACTGAGTTGATATTAATGGAAGTGAAAAGGGGATAGGTGGTTGCGGAAGGAGAGGAGTAAGAAGGCAGGAGGCTGGAAGTGAGCTATGGTTTTCGGAGTGGGTTCGGTCATTGGGGCAAAGAAGGTTAAAGAGAAAATGATAAAGAAATAAAATGTAGCACTAAAAGCTGATAAAAAAAGCAAGAGACCGCCTCTAAGGTGTTAGATCTAGAGGCCGCTTTTATAAGAACACAGGTCTCTCCATTTTTATGTTAAAAATAAAAATATTAAGAGAGACCACTTATCTTTCATAAAGGGTCTTCATTAAGTTTCAAGAGACCTGTTATTTGTAATATTCGGTCTCTTGAAACAAAGAGGCCCGTTATTAAAATAAACGGTCTCTTATCTTGAGTCTCTTTGGCCATTTTTGTATTAATGAATCCAAGTTGTAATGAATAGGTTATGGCCAAAATACTAAACTGACCCTAAACTAACTTAACACTCCTTACCTACGACACAATGATCATGTGGAGGGTCCAAAGGATTTTCCCATTCTTAAACATAAGGATTAATTAAAAGTTTCTAAAAGATCTTAATTATCCTTTTTGAAAAGATGAAATTAAAATTTTTAAAATTGAATAAAACTCCTCTTTTTGCAAGTCCTAATTCTATTTGAATTGAAAGATGTTCAAAGATAGTCCGATATGATTTTCATGTTTCATAGTTTTTATCCAAATCTTAGATGGTTGGGATCCCTTGAAATTATATTTTCAATGATATATTATAATATTAATTTTGAGCTACTCCCTCTGTCCCAAATTAGTCACAATGTTTTGACTTTTCGCACTATTCACATATCTCATTTTGAACATCTTTTTTAGCTATTTTTTGAAAGCCAATGTAATCATGTAATATGTTGTTGGGTTTAATTTAATGTATATTTTCTTGATATAAATTTTTAATAGCTTATATAAGTATATAATAAAAGATATTAATGATCAAACATATGCATCGGCAAGTGTGTCCAGTCAAAATGTTGCAAGTAAACTGGGACAAAGGGAATATAATGATTAAGATATAAAAGAAATATGAAACTCTATCCGAAATTAAAACTGTCCCACTATTTCGGCCATATCTTTTATTCTAAAAATTATTTTAATCTAACTATAATTGGGTGTAGACTTCAATATCTTTCCAACTACATATTATTTATCTTATTCCAATTTTTGGATAAAAAGATATGGTAAAAAAAACCGCAAAAACTGTTGCCTATTGCAAGAGTTTTATTCCGATTCGAATTCAGATCTTTTCTTGATTCTTCAACCCTTCTTTTTTCTTTATAAATAGAGACATATCACCCCTTTTTCAATCATCAAAAAGCTTGATAACCATATCATTCTCTCATTTTCTCTTATGCTTTAGCCTAATACTAGCCTTCCCTATGCTCTCTTCATACATAATCCTTAATCTAAGGAGTCCATACTTGACCTGAAATTCTATACTCAAACCAAGTCGTGGAAGGTATAATTAACTGAGGGTTTGGACCAAATCAACTCTACTTTTTATTTAATTTAACTGTTTCCATTTAATTCATTTTTATTGAAGTTACTAACAACTTATTCATGATGTGGCAATTTAAAGGAATGTGTGGAATGCGAGTAATTAATTAATATAATTATTTGCTTTATTCTTTATTGCTAGTATCATGATTAAGCTTATTATTTGATTTGAATAACGATATTATGATTAAATTGCTTCCAATATTAATGTTTGTTCTATTGTTATTATGATCACCATACTGCATGTTAAAGGGAATATGTAATCGAAAATCACGCCTAATAAGATAATTTGGACGACTTGTTTAATTTCCCTTTTTATCTTGTTATTTAATCAAGTGGTCACTAATATTTAGAATTATGTGTTGCATTAATATTCAACCAATTTAGCATAATAATTTGAAGCGAATTATCTTTGTTTGCATGCCCTTGAATTGCAGGAAGAAAAGAGTAGAGGCTAATGCGAGAGAATGTAGCTCCATAACTCACTTCGTACCATCATCCTCGATACTCCTTTTGTGCTTCCGAGCCATATGGAGTTAGTAATCTCATGGATTATGAATGGGGTGTAACCTTAACGGGTTTATCGTTGTTGCCTTTCGTTGTCCCTTTATTGTGGTTGGCTTTTATATTCCGTGAACGGTTTACAAGTTCCTTATAAACTTGTTAGCGGCTCCCTACTTTTCCTTGTCTCTAATCGTATTATGTCAATTTTTACTTCCTATGAGTGCTAAGCATATTCACCACATGCTTAACATAGGCGCGCTTTGAACGACGCCTACAACAGGTTAAGGGATACGTATTACCACGTGATTGACTAAAAACCTAAAAAGAAAAAAAAAGATTTTTAAGAATAAAAATAAAAATAAAAAACCTACGCCCCCACTGTACGTCCATACGCAACCCCATCACTACCCATGGTTATTTCCGCCGGCAGCCCCTGCTGCTTTCCTCCCACCCGCCGGCAGTGCAGTCCTACCCATGGCCATTTACTTCGGCAACCCCCGCTGCCATCCCCTTACTCGGCGGTAGTGCATTACCTGCCTCCTTTAAAAAAACTCGTTTTCTCTCTCCTCTATACCAACAATGGCAATTAATGCTACTACGTCGTCATTAGTCCGATTCTCAATCAATAACCAATCGATGTCTCCAAACAGATCCTTCACTATTGTGAATCAAATCAGAATCCATTTTGGGCGACAACAGGGAAGAAGAAAACATGTTTGAGGATTCTGATGTAGCTTCCACAAGAATCTAGAATCGTGATGAATATACGGAAGGGGATCAATTTCGGCAGGTATGTGGTGGGAATAAGCATTTCGGTAGGCAGGGGTGGGGGCTACGCTGCTGGAGGGTGGAGGGGATAGCACCGGGGCTGAGATAATGGTAGCATTAGGAGGTGATACGGTGGTCGTGGGTCGATAGGAACTGAGTTTTCTTTCCTTTAGATTTTTTTGTTTTTTTTTTAAATTATTTTTTCAACCAATTACTTGGTGACACATGTACCTTAAACCTAAAAAAATTACCTCTTTTACAGGTTACCGGTCACTTGGGTCTAGCAGAAGTTGATGACCCCTAAAGTTTGGATTATTTAAAAATAATCCATAGTTGGGATTATTTTGAGCGAATGAATTAAGGTTGGAATTATTTTAAGATTTGTGGACACTTACTACTCATAATAATTGTTGTTTTAGGAATTACCACCTACAATTTTATTTTATTTTTTTAATTTTACCACATACAATTTTTTAAAACATAAAAAATTCTTACCTACTTAGCTTCGAAAGTGTGATGTCATGTGAGGCCTACTAACTAACTTCTTACCCTATTTTCTTCCTCTTCTTTCTTTCTATTTCGATTTCTCATTCCCCAATATTGTACTGCTCTCAAAATTGGGAAAAAAAAATTTGAAATTAAATTACATATTCATGTTAATTATTTTACAAATTTAAGTTTTTCTATCAAACAACATTTGACTAAGCTCATTCAACATGCATCTTCAAACTTCACTTTCGATTCTTTTTCGCGTCTTTCTTTTTCGGGAGAAAGTCGGTACCCTCCACAATTGACGGAAAATTTTTGCTTTTTTGCATTTTCGAGTCGCATGATCACATTACAATGCACACACGGGTCATGAGTCACACATGTGTCATTACACTTCGAGTCGAGTCAACTTCGAGTCAGTCAATCACATGAATCAAGTTTATACCTTGAGTCATGTCAAGTCAATGAGTTGAGTCAATTAACGTTATGCCTTAGGTCAACCCTAAGATGATTAAAAAGATTGGCAAAGTTCTATAGTAAAAATAAATACAGGTGCAGCAGAACAGGGAAGACCCTATCACAGCGTTCGGCGACAGAGTCAATTCTTGGCGCCAGAAATATCTCAGCAACGACAGAGCTCGAAGCCTCCCAGGAAGGTGATTTCGGCTTCATATAGCAATTTCGGGTTCCTTGGTACGCCAGTTAGCCCCTATAAGCAATTTGACATGATTAAGTAGTCAGTTTGATTACAATTGCAATAAGTGATAGACCAGATAAAAGATTGTCTCACTTAGCTTAAAGCGCCTAGGCATTGGCTCAAAAGCAAAAAAGGCACCGACGTATAGGTTCAAAGCAAAAGAGCGCTGACGTACAGGCATAGCGGAAGCAAAGTTTGAGCGAGCTTTAAAGATCGACAAGTGTTGGTCTTCGGTATTTTTCTTTGGAATATTATCGCAACAACTGAGGATGACTTCAAGTAAAGTTATTTTCGACAGCGTTTGCTAAGATTTTGGAAGTTGTCACCAAAGATTTGAGAAGATAGCACGAGATGGGCGGTCTTCGACGGCATTCGCTAAGATTGTGGAGGTTGTCACCCAAGATTTGAGAAGATAGCACGAGATGGGAGGTCTTCGACAGCATTCGCTAAGATTGTGGAGGTTGTCACCCAAGATTTGAGAAGATAGCACGAGATAGGCAGTCTTCGACGACTTTTGCTATGATTGGAAAGGTTGTCACTATGATTCAAGAAAAGGCTCAAGATGTAGCAACATTGATTGACGGCGTTCCCTAGATTGCGGAATATTGTCAAAACAAACAGCAAGATGACGTTCCCTAGATTGTGGAGGGTTGTCATAAAAAACTAAGGATTGTTTTAAGGGAAGCAATTTTCGATAGTATTCCCTTGGACGTGGAATATTATCAATGCGGATGAGGATTGTTTCAAGAGAAATAATCTTTAATGGCATTCCCTTGGCCGTGGAATATTATCAATGCAGGAGAGGATAGTTTCAGGCGAAGCAATCTTCTAATTTGGAAGCAGTTACAAGCGTAGCGGTTTTCAGACGGGATGACATTCTCTAGCTTGCAGGAGGTCGTCAAAACAACAATACAACAACAAATCGGTTACTTTCAGAGACGTGTGCTCGACGGTGCAAGATACGCGTTTCTTAACTCTTCTATCTGTTTAACTAATGCTAGTTTTGCAGGTATCGGCGTTACAAGAGTGATTTAGGATCGCAGAACGTTCTGAATCATTCTCCATCCCTATCGTTACTTTGACTTTCGTTTTCGAAACTTGCGTTTCTCCAAACTCAGTCAAAGTGGGGGCTTCTGTAGACACCCATTTGTGTCTCCCTAAAACCAAACCCAGTGATGAGTGCCTTTCACGTCGAATCATAATCGAATGAAACGAAAGTGCGGAAAGGTCTAGTGTTGCGGAAAGTTTTATTTCTTTTCTCTTCTCTCTGTTTTTGAAAACTTTATTTTAAGAAAACAGCCAATCCAGTTTGGTTGGTCCATGATATGGGTCCAATAGTGGTGTAGTTGGATGAGGCTTGCAAAGACCTTTCCAACGATATATTATAAGCCCAATTCCGATAAATATTGAGGAATTTATGGCCAATTTACTGAACTGGGCCCGGTTTGAGCTTTAAGTACGGCCCAATGATCTAGGGGAGGGCCTAATATAATTTATCATTCCTAATGCAATTAGGAATGGTTTTATTCTTCTAGAACATTCCAGAAGGTTCTTATCATTCTTAATTCAATTAGGATTCTTCAGAGTTTTAATTAGATCAAATAGCATTTTCGACGGAAATTATATTATTTTATCTTCCAGTACAGGAAATTTATCAGATTTTCGAAAACGCGTTGAAATCCAATTTGGCGTCCAACCCTAGGCCTCGGCGCCTGGAATCAGGATTGGCGCCAGACGCCAGCCATTGGCGCCTGGCGCTAGCCACTGGTCCAGGCGCCAAGGTTGTTTTGAGATCTTCAGACTTTATTTTGATAAATTATCTTTTTTGGATGATTTTCTCTATAAATATCGTATCAAAAACTCCGTTTTCATTCATCATCTACATCTATCATTCACCAATTCTCTTTATTCTTAAGTCTTCATTAACTATCTTCATCATTCACCAATTAGCATTCATCTACAGTCGAATAATCCTTTTCATTCATCTCTTTTCATCAATTTTCATTGACATTCATTCTTTCTTTTCTTAAATACCTTGCTTTTTAACACAAAATTCCGCATTCACAAGATCTAGAAACACCTAGCCATATTCGAAGTTTCCTTCGCCCTAGACGTGAAATGTTTTAATTTCTGAGGGTTTGGTCCCAAATCTCTATTTCAATTATTTAATTTAATTGTTTTGATTATTATTTTCCTTGAAGTTACTAACGTGTAAATTTTGTTATTAGAAAGAGGTACGAGGCATCCAAGTAAGTATTTTGATGGTTTAATTGATATTATGATGTAGAAATCATGCTTAGATTGTTATTTTGATTCCTAGTATCATGTCTAGGGAAACTTTAATATTAAGTATGATTAAAAGTACGATGCTTCCTATATTCTTCCTAATATTTGTGATTGTTAGTATCATGTTAAGGTTAAAGATTTGATTTTTATTGTTTAGTGACATGCTAGGGTTTTTTATTAATCTTGTTAGTATCATGCCTAGGATCTTGCTATGCTTTAACATGATTATGATTATCATTGATTCTTATTATGATATTATTATTATTCATGATGTTGATTATTTATTATGTTGCTTGATATTCTTTATTGCTTGATCACCTTTTATTGCATGCTTAAAGGGAATTGGTATTTGTAATCACGCTTAATAAGATATTAATAATCTTGTTTAGGTTAATTGTGATTATAATTTCAAGTGATCGCCAATAATAGTTTATTTGTGCATTAAATTCAACCAACATAGATTAAACAGGTTTAGGGTTAATCCTATTGATTGTATGTTAATCAGAAAGCGCACATGAATACGAGCAGAATAAAGTAGAGGCCTATTATTAGGGCAGGTTCAATCTCTTTTTGGTTGGATTCGTACCATCATCCCCGGTCACTTATTTGGTTCATGACCTTATGGAGTTGACGATCTCTTGGATCGTTAAGGGGTGTAACCTTCATCCTGTTAACGGTTTACAAGTTCGTTAAAAACTTGTTGGCGACTCTTTTGCTCTATCTTCTTCCCTTTTGGACGCCACTCTACTTTAGTGTATGATCACAGTGGGATTCAAGCTAGTGGGATTTTTAAAGGCTTGAAACTATTCCCTACACCCGCGTAGTGTAGAGACGGACTCCACCCGTGACTCGCCTCGGTCACGCCAGCTGGCTTCGACAGGGAAGTCATGAACCGCTCCACAACGCCGTCGAGGGGCCAATCCCGGAAAGTACTCATAAAACCATAACTGTAATGAAAAGTAATCTTTGATCACGTGATTCGATTAAATTAAAATAAAACAAGAAGAGGAAAGGATCCTCACCTCTACGACTCTCCATAAACTGTAGACAGTGACAGGGGACTCGTCGTTCAGCTACCTACAGCCATAACGTAACGCCAAGAGAAGATCGACATATCCAAGGCTGGCCCAGCTATAGGATCTTATCTCACTGATCCTAAGCAAAGAAGTAAGGTAGCAAACGAGCGCACACGAACTCCTATTAGGAGAAAGAGTCATGGAAATGAGAATCAAAATGAAGATTCGCATTCGCTGCTCGGATGAATAAAAATGAAGATTCGAACTCCTATTAGGAGAAAGAATCATGGAAATGAGAATCAAAACGATCGGACCTAACAAATCGGCTGCCTCAGCTCGCTCCCCGAGAAAGATCAGACATCTGTGCTACAGCCCGGTCAGTAAAGCGTAGACCACTGATCATGCTAAATTCCAGAGGGGTCACTGTCATCTCCCCTCAAGCAAAGTGAAAAGTGTTGGTAGTATCCCAAAAATACTACAACAACGCGCGAACAACTGTCGCACCACAACCCTGGGGGCTGCGAATCCCTACGATCGCCGAATAAAAGTCTACTAGACCAGCTGATTCCCATAAGGCGTTCGTAGCAGGATCCCTCGTGATAATCCGATGAATCGAGGAATCAAATCTCCGGCTCCAGAACCGTGATGGCGAAGCGTGCCGTCGAATATGCCTGCAAGTGGACGATGAGAAACGTGGTTCTCACGACAGAAAACTAACTGGTCTGGTGTCCACGGAGGTGGAGCCCACCTACCTCTACCCGTAGAGGGTCGAGGCTCAGACTCTAAGACGTCATCATTCATACCCTCGGGAATCGTGGGAGTGTCCTCCCAAAAAGCCTGACGTCGCCCATGAGTGGAAAGATCGTGATCCCGTCGTCTAGGCATGCTATTATAAAAAAAAAATCTAAATGCTTAGCATCATTTTCTAAGATATTTAGTTATTTATATCGAGTTGCATTTAATAAAAACCTAAATGTTTAGCATCATTTCCTAAGTTATTTAGTTATTTATTTCAAGATGCATTTTCTATTATACGCTAAATTTTTACCTCAAGGCTAAAAATTAGCAAAATAATGGAATTATTTATAGTATTTAGTTTCTCCATGACGAACTAATACTATGTTCTCCTAATTGCATGATACTATGTTTTCCATGACAATGTAGTACATACACAACACGAAAGATGTTTCAAAATTGCACGAAAACAGTAGATCGACGCATCATGGCATATTTTACAAGATCTACAACCAATATGTCATCACTTCAAGTGCAAAGAACAACATGAATTATGAGAACACCATTTCCCACAAGTAGTGCGGAAAATGGTGATTTGCTCATTTCTTCACCATATCATGCAATTTTTGTCTCGAATCAAAATTCAAGTAAATTCATGGCAAGAATTTCAAAATAAACCTCAAAATAAAAAAAAATAAAATCCCAAATTGATTTTTAAGGGTTTTTCATGAAATTACTCATTTGAATCAAATTCGAGACAAAATCAAAGGAAACTTACATAGATCCTTGTGGAGAACCAAAAATGAAGAAAGTAGCAAAAAATTAGAGCAAAATTGATGAAAATTTGAGCTCCAAAACTCCAAAAACCGTGAAGACAGCAGAGCAGGCCGCCGCGGCACGATTTGCTTAAGCCGCAACACGGTGATCAGATCCCGTGTCATGGTGATCAGGTCCCGTGTCACGGTGATTCCAGGAGTCGACGGAGCTCCGATCAGCAGCAACGAGCTCTAAACAACAGCATCAACAACGAGCGGTAGCGAAAAAATAATTAAAAAAGAAACAAAAACCCAACAGAACCGCCGCGTCACCGGACATAACTCCGCGTGACGGGAAACACAGTCGTGCGCCGGTGTGTCGTCGTCGTGGCACGGGAATCTGAGCAAATTAAAATGAAAAAATGGAGAGGAGAAGAAGAACAAGAAATGGTGAATGAAAAAATGGGAGCAGTGTCTAATATTTAAAGCCAAAAAAAATGACCGTTACATGACCTCGTTACCGTTCCACATTTCCCGTTACTGAGTAACGATGTTCAGGCGCGTAGTACGGTGTGAAGCATGGGGCGCGTGGGATTTTTGTGCCAAAAGAAATCCCGCGACACGTGAATTTCTCCCGTCTGACGGTAATTGAGCACCGTGTCGCGGGATTAATCCACGTGGCGCGGAGTTCTGGCTTCTGTCCTGCACACTCTTCAAAGCTGACAGCGAATATTCCTGACATTTTAACCAAATTTGCACGATTTTCCGCGCAAATTGGATAGTTAATTTTTCAGTAAAATTACGTGGAAAATTCTAACTGACGTTTGAAGGGTATCAAAAGTACTATTTTGCCCCTATGAAGCGTCAAAGACAGTTTGGTCGATGTTTTAAACACCTAATATGGTCGGATAGTCGACTTGAAGGTGTGAATCATCTGCGGCCCACCATACACTTGCAAATTTCAGCGATTACAGTAGTTGTCGACTTTCCTCAAGCATGGAAAGCGTTATCGGTGGATTTTTCTTCAAGTATATAAAAACGCCAAGTCGGCTTTCCTTAAATATGGAAAGCGTTATCAGTGGATTTTTCTTCAAGTATAGAAAACTGCCAAGTCGGCTTTCCTCAAGCATGGAAAGCGTTATTGGTGGATTTTTCTTCAAGTATAGAAAACTGCCAAGTCGGCTTTCCTCAAGCATGGAAAGCAAAATCGGTGGATTTTTCTTCAAGTATAGAAAACCGCCAAGTCGGCTTTCCTCAAGCATGGAAAGCGTTATCGGTGGATTTCTTCAAGCGTCGAATGACACCAAATTCATACGTTGACTTTCCTCAGGCATGGAAAGTGTCATCCGGTTGGTTTCTTCAGCCTTAGAAAGCTACCAAATTCCTCAGTTGGCTTTCCTCAGGCATGGAAAGCGTTTCAACAAATGTCATCCGGTGGATTCCTTAAAGCATAGGAAGCTGCCAAACTCATTTGTCACCGATACACTGGTTCCAGATACGTATTCTATTCTTTTCCTCTTTTATCTGTGGAATTGACATTTTTCTGCAGGTATCGGCGTATACAGAGTGATTTAGGATCGCATAACGTCTTAAATCATTCTCCGTCCCTATCAACTACTTTGACTATCGTTTTTAAAACTAACATTTCTACAAACTCAGTCAAAGTGGGGGCTTTTGTAGACACCTAAAAATGTCTCCCCAAAACCAAACACGATGATGAACAACCTTTCACTGCCACTATTGGTCGGGTTCAGTATTTAATCCCGAGAGTGTTTAAAAAATCGTGTTTAATTAAATTCAATTTTTGAATAGTCCAAGGATCAGTCTTGATGTTTAGTCAAAGCATAGTTTTTAATTTTAGCCCAAACCTTTTTTATTTTATTGTTTTATTATTTATTTTGCCCAAACTTCTTATTTATTTTATTTTCTTATTTTAGCCCAAATAATAATAAAAACAGAAATGACCCGAAATTATCAATCGGCACTTAAAATGCTGAACGAAATTAGGGTTAAAAATGAATTTAGACGGAAAAACGGACTGAAAACTCCCGCGTCACGGCAACAGTCCACCGTGTCACGGGAAACTTTCCCGTTTGACGGTGGGGTTCCCCGTGACACGGGGGTTTCTGTGTCCTTTCCGCGTAAACCCTTAACGCGTTTTCTTCCCCCGTTCACTAAATATTTCCCGCGTCACACAAAAGTACACCGTGTCACGGGAATTTTTCCCGTCTGACGGTGGGATTTCCCGTATCACGATACACTTTGCCGTGTCACGGTATATTTTTTTAAGGTTTTTATCATTGTAGGGTTCCGTGTGTTCCCTCATCACATTCTTTCTATAAATACCCCCTCATTTCTGATGTACGGGGCATGAATTAATTCTCTATTTTTCTCTCTTCTATGCTCTAGCCTAAACACTAGCCTACCCTTCTTCTTTCAAAATTCCTTCTTCAAGCACTCCAAGGAGTCCATACTTTACTCGTGGTTCTGTCCTTAAGCCAAGGCGTAAAAGGTAGAACTGTTTGAGGGTTTGGCCCCAAATCAACTCTACTTTATTTAATTTAATTTAGTTATTGTTTTATTATTATTTCCTTGAAGTTACTAATTCGTTTATTATTTTGTAGTTGCAAGGAAACAGAATCAAAGTAAGAATTATGTTCCATTTATTTCTATTATTTTTCTAACGATTTTATATTGTTAGAATTTATTGTTAAATTACTTCCAATATTAATGTTTATTCTATTATATTTATTTATCGCCATATTGCATGTTTAAAGGGAATGTGTAATTGAAAATCACGCTTAATAAGATAATTTGGACAACCGATTTAGGATCCTTTTTAATCTTGTATTTAATTCAAGTGATCACCAATATTTTAGAATTATGTTTTGCATTAATATTCAACCAATCTAGCATAATAATAGTTTGGAGCAAATTGAATCTCTGTTTGTATGCCTTTGAGATCGCAGGAATCACTTTTCACTATAAGAATCGAGTAGAGGCCAATACGGGCGAATGTGACTCCATGACTCACTTCATACCATCATCCCCAATCGTCCTTTCGTGGTTCCGAACCATATGGAGTTAGTAATCTCATGGATTATGAATGGGGTGTAACCTTCACGGGTGAAACGTTGTTCCCTTCGTTGTCCCTTATTCGTGGTTGCCTTTTGTGATCCGTTAACGGTTTAAAAGTTCCTTAAAAACTTGTTGGAGGCTCCCTACTTTATTTGTCCCTAATCATATTATGTCAATTCCCACTTCCTATGAGTGCCAAGCATATTCACCACATGCTTAACGTAGGCGCACTTCGAGCGACGCTTACAGATATTATAACATTTTCCCTAAACATAATATTAGGAATCATTATTTTCATTCAAAACATCAAATATCCTAACATGATACTATCATAATAACAACATAGACATGATTTTTATATCATAATATCAATAAAATCAATTAAAGCACTTACTTGGATGCCTCGTACCTCTTTCTAATAACAAAATACACACGTTAGTAACTTCAAGGAAAATAATAAACAAAACAATTAAATTAAATAATTGAAAGAGAGATTTGGGACCAAACCCTCAGAAATTAAAACCTTTCACGTCTAGGGCGAAGGCAACTTCGAATTATGCTAGGTGTGTCTAGTGCTAATGTATGAGGAATTGTGTTTGTAAAAGCTAGGCTAGAAAGAGGGAGAGAGAATCAAGAAATTCTTGATGAGAGTTGGTGATTGAAAAAGGGGAGATATGACCTCTATTTATAGAGAAAAAAAGGGTTGAAGAATAAGAAAAGAAATCCAAATTTGAATCGAAATAAAACTCGATGGACAGCAGTTTTTGCGGATTTTGTTTTTATCATATCATTTGATCTAGAAGTCCAAATAAGGCATATATTATGTCTTTGGAAAGCTCTTCAAGTATACTTTCTAACCCAATTAGAAACAGATTAAAATATTTTGTAGATAAAATGATATGTCCGAAATAGTAGGACGGTATTAGTTTTGGATAGAGTTTCATATCTAATTCATATCTTTTTCATTATATCTCGGATTTAATATTATAATATATCATTGGAAAAATAATTTCAAGATCTATCCAACCATATAAAATTTGGATAAATATTATGAGGCACGAAAATAAAATCTGACTATCCTTGAACATCTTTAAATTCGAATAGAATTAAGATTTAAGAAAAAGGAAAATTTTAAAAAAGGAAATTTTTAATTAAACTCAAATTCTTTAATATTATCTTTTTAAAAAGGATAATTAAGACCCTCCACATGATCATTGGATCGTAGGTAAAATCCGGTTTGGGCCCAATTTAGTATTTTGGCCATAACTTTCTCATTATTCATCGGAATTGAGCTTATAATATATCGTTGGAAAGGTCTTTTCAATACCTATCCAACTACACTATTATTGGACCCATAAATGGACCAAACTAAACTGGAATGCACGTTTTCATAAATAAGGTAAGAAAAAGAAATATTAACAAAAACAGAAAGAAGAGATATTTTAATAAAAACATCCTCATCATTAGACTTTTCACACTTTTTCTTTGTTCGATAATCAAATGACATGAAAGGTATTTATCACCGAGTTTGGTTTTGGGGAGACACAAATGGGTGTCTAGAGAAGTCCCCACTTTGACTGAGTTTGGAGAAACGCAAGTTTCGAAAACAAAAGTCAAAGTAGCGATAGGGACGGAGAATGATTCAGAACGTTCTGCGATCCTCAATCATTCTTGTAACGCCGATACCTGCAAAACTAGCGTTAGTTAAATAGATAAAAGAGTTAAGAAACGCTTATCTTGCACCGTCGAGCACACGTCTCTGAGAATAACCGATTTTCTGTTGTTGCATTGCTGTAGTTGTGATAACCTTCCGCAAGCTAGGGAACGCCATCTTACTATTTGTTTTGACGATATTCTGCAAGCTAGAGAATACCGCCTGAAGACTGCTATGCCTGTAACTGCCTCCAATTTCCGCCGTGAAAGTCTTCGAAAAGACCACTGCTAGTTGATCCTTAATGCTGCTATGTCAGTGCGTCGACGCTTTGCTGCTTGTGAACCAGTATGTCGGTGCTTTTGCTGTGATGAAAATCCTCTTTTCTTTGGGAATAGTTGCCAACACAACTCTTGTATGATGTATGACAATCAGATTTAGGGAAAGTTGCCAATGCTACGTAACAATCCATCCTTGGAAATGTTGCCACGATGAAGCGACAATCCGTATCTCGGAAAATTTGCCAAAATCCAATATTTGGGAAAAGTTGCCAATGCTTCGTAACAATCTGTCATACGAATTTTGATATGATCGACAATCCACATCTTGGAATATAACTCTTAAAAGCAATCCACCTTGGAAATTTGCCAACGCTATGCGACAATCCTTTTAGGAAAATATTTCCACAATTGACAATCCGCATCTTAGAACATTTTCAAAAAGAGAGTCGACCGACAATCCACTTAGGGAAAATTTGCTACTTACTGAAATGAATGACAATCTACGTTGTGGAACCTTTGCCGAAATTTATGGTGAATAGAGTCCTACAACAATCCTTTGGGAAATTTTTCCATAGGGAACTGGGTGGATGACAATCCAATCTCGGAAAACTTTCCAACGATGACAATCCAAACTTGAAAAAATTGCCAAACAGAGAAGAAGCACGACAATCCACGCTTGGAAACTTTGCCAAAGATGACAATCCAATCTTGGAAAAATTGTCGTTGAAGAAGATGCATGACAATCCATTTTTGGAAATATTGTCGTTTAAGTGCTTGCTTTTAAACCGATACGTTGGTGCTTGTAATGAGCAGTGTTTTAGGCGCTTAAGCTAAGTGAGACGATTTTTTGTCAGGTCAATCACTTACTACGATTGTAATCGAGCCACTACTAATCATGTCAATTTGCTTATAGGGGCTAACTGGCGTACCAAGGAACCCAAAATTGTTGTATGAGGTCGAAATAACCATTTTGAGAGGCTTCGAGCTCTGTCGCTACTGAAATATCTCTAGCGTCAAGAATAGGCTCTGTCGCCAGATGCTGGGATCTAAAGTCAGGCGCTGAACTCTGTTGTTAGACACCAGATGTTGTTGTCAGAGACTGCGTTGTCGTTTGGTGCTGGAGTCGGGTCTTCCTATTCTGCTTTTGCTGCCGATGTTGCTTGGTTTTGCTCCGAACTTTGAGCTTGGTCATTTCCTTTCAACCAAATCCGCTCAAATCTTTTGTAAATTAAAGCTCTTCATCTCTAATTTATTGATCCATGTAACACCTCTTATCTTGGAGGAATCTCCTGTATCATATTCGCGGTTTTTTTCGAAAAAAAGATACGGGAATGTCCTTGCTTGCTGGGATGCACTTGCATTTACATCTTTAACTATAGGACTTTGCTTATCTTTCTTTAAGGTTGACCTAAGACTTAGTTTTGCTCAATGTGATAACACGACATGATTCAATGTGTACATGACTCGTGTGTGCATTGTAATGTGATCGTGCGACTCGAAAAATGCAAAAAGGAAAAAAATTTCCGTCATTTTTGTGGAGGGTACCGACTTTATCCCGAAAAAGAAAGACACGAAAAAGAATTGCAGTGATGTTTTTTTGAAGATGCATGTTGAATGAGCTTAGTCAAATGTTGTTTGATACTATCTCTCAAGGTTCAGGGATTAATTCATCCTAGGCTATCTCAATTGTTGACTCCATGATGAAAGTATTTGGGTAACTTAGGCACGGAGGCTAAGCACTTCGTACTTTGTTATGCAATGATGATTATGATTGATAAGTGATGTTGACATGACAAGGCATGCTTCAACGTTGTGTTAAGATTTCATGATAAAGGGTTCCTAAGGGAAGTATATTTGGTCATGTATCTGTGCAGTGTGTGATAGTGATACTAAAGTTAGGCCACAAGGGCTAAGTGTGTGGGAATAAGATATTGAAAAGAGTCAGATGGTGGTGACTCTTTAGGCTAGGTAGGCTAATGATGTAAAGATCAAGCCCCCAAGTCTCGCTCTAAGTAGATAGGGATGAGCAAGTAGATAGGGATGACATAGGAGATCCCTTGATATGATCATGATGTGTGAATGTGAAGGTGAATGCATTTTTATTACGGCTGCACCTCGATGTGAGGTTGCCTATGTATCCGTTAGGAATCAGGCCAACGTAGCTCTAGCCGAACCTCGCACAAGTGTATGTATACCTCAAAAAGGTCTTTTTAAGGGTTGTAATGTGGTTAGGCTAAAGGTTGAAGAAGAAGGGGATAAAAGGCTCAAGACCCTAGATAAGCCCCCAAGGTGTGCAACTTTGCTTTTGGAATATTTTTATTTTTATGATTGAGGTTTAGCTCTCTTTTTTTTTGCTTTATTTATTTTATTTTTATAAGTGTGGGCAATCCCAATCATGCGGTCTATCACTCACTTGACATTCATGTTTCTCAGACACGGTACCGAGCACTCGATAAGAGATGCAATCTGAGACGTGTTCATATCAAAGACATGTTCATGTCAAAGACATTTGAACACTTGCCCTTTTGTACACTTTTATTATTATTATTATTTTTTATTTTTTTCTATTTTAATCTTTTGAAGTCATTCAAGATTTTTGAAGTTACATAAGTCACAAACCATCCCATCCCAAGGTTAGGTAGATGTAGGTTGAAAACTGAAAGGTCTATCGTTAGACGAGGCTCAAAAAATGTTTATGAAGAAAGGATTGTAAATTAGAAAGGTGAAAGGCAATATGATGTGGCTACAAGGGGTGCCTCAAATCATTGGTATACCTTGTGCTTAATTCGACATGATTTTTTTTTAATGCAATATAATGAAATGATCATATATGAGGAAATGAATGCTCATTTTATTAAAAGTGGATAGGGTAAAGAAAAAACCTATGAATTAAATCTAAGGAAGACAAAGGGTGACTATGCTAGACTTATTGGGGAAAGGGTTTGAAAAAAAAGAAGAAGAAAGCATGAAATCTTGGTGAGAAGCTTGCCTTGTGTGTTTGTTTCATCAATACCCTCAAATTTTTTTTTTGTCAATCACATGACTCAAACTCAATTCAATTCAACATGCATGGATGGAAGAAGGTAGGAAGAATGAAGTTTGTGATATGGAGAAATCATGTAGAGAGTGGAAAGATGATGTAGATGGAGGGATATGAAAAAATTAGGAATAGAATGTACCCTCAACTCAAATGACGGAAAAAACCGACTCATGCATGAACCTAAGACATGGTCATGGTGTATATACATATTAGTGGGTGCTTTATTGTGAGTGCAATTGAAATTTTAAGACTCGTGTCATGACCATGTGGCTAGACTATGTGACTAGACTCGAACAAAGACTAAGTTAAGACCTCACGTATATACATTAAACTGGATAGGCTATGGTATTTTACTCATAACTTTTTATCTGTGACTCTGATTGGGATGAAACCAACGCCAAATTAAAGATAAAACTCGGGGCTATAGATCCATAGGTTGTCTACTCGTAGTTCTTTCTATAACTCCGACTATGACCAAAACAAGTCGACGTTTATGCAGTATACGGGAATAAAAATCCGGGTTGACTTAAAAGGACTATGACTCGATTTTAGACATATTTATTAGCTCAAATTAATTAATTAATTAATTAATCAAAGTCCTTTAGTCATTAATTATTTTATTAAGACTTATTCACAAACACAAGTCAAACCAAACGGTTAGTTTAGTCACATAATAAGTATGCACAAGTAAGAGATGCACAAGTAGTCAAGTAGACACAGCATGATGCAATGAGTTTGCAACCTAACCATGGCTCTAATTCTCTAAAGTTTGGGATATGGGTTAGTCAAATAGGGTCCATGGTTAATTGTCCGGATGCACCGCGCGGAAGCCTAACCGTGAAGGGTTGGCGCGAGTGGATAGGACACCGCGAATTAAGAAAAACTCCCTTCCATGGTCTGGTGAATTCAACATTCTCGGATGTACCCTTTGTTTCTCAGAGCGTTCAATCAGGTAGATGGAGCATGAATTTCCAGAGGGTTATGTCCATATGTAGAACACATATGGGTTTCAGAAAAGTGAGAAAAACTCAATCCGGAAGTAGGATCGAGCAAATAGTGCTAAAAACTGGTCAAAATTAGAACGCATATTTCTGGCTCGGTATTGGAAGAACTTGGCGCCAGCAAACAGAGGTCGGCGCCACAATTTGGCTTTAGCACCTGGCGACAAAAGCTGTCGCCTGGCACTAAAGTCAAATAATTGGCTATAGACTTTGTTCCCTGACGCTAGTTCCTACATGCCTCGGCAACTTTCTATGCTCGATAAAATTTTCCAGTTTCGCGCAGCATTATTTCGGTCCTAGTTATGAAAGATATTCCTCAAATTCCCTACGTATAAAAATCCTATGTTTTAACTCATTACAGATGGTCTTTCCAATGGGATCTTTTTTATGCATATGACAATAATGTTAATCAAAATTACGAACATGAAATACTTAGAACTTTTCGAGTCTCATCCACTCATTCTAAATCATTGCCGAAATAAATTTAAGGAATTAAAATAGAAATCCTCCCCAGCGGAGTCGCCAAAAACTGTAGGGAATATTTCAAGCATTATCCCAAACTTGAACCCCACTGTGATCATACACTAAAGTACGGTGGCGTCCAAAGGGAAAGAATATAGAGAAAAAGAGTCGCCAACAAGTTTTAGGAACTTGTAAACCGTTCACGAGGTGAAGGTTACACCCCTTAACGATCCAGGAGTTCGTTAACTCCAATAGGTCTGGAACCATGACTAGTATTTTGGGGATGAAGGTACAAATCCAACCTTAAGGAGATTGAACCTGCCCTAATAATAGGCCTCTACTTTATTCTGATCGTATTCATGTGCGCTTTCTGACTAACATGCAATTAATAGGTTTACCCTAAACCTGTTTATCTATGTTGGTTGAATATTAATGCACAAATAAAACTATTATTGGCGATCACTTGAATTATAATCAAATTAACCCTAAACAAGATTATTAATTATCTTATTAAGCGTGATAACAAGTACCAATTCCCTTTAAGCATGCATAAAAGGTGTGATCAAGAAATAACAATAATAATATAAATCAAGCAACATAATAATCATAATAACTATTATAATCATGTTAAAGCATAATATTATTAGCAAGATCCTAGGCATAATACTAACAAGATTAATATCTAACCCTAGCATGTCACTAAACAATAAAGATCAAAGTTTTAACCCTAACATGATACTAACATGATATTAGGAAAGAAATAGAAATTATCACAATAATCATACCTGATTTTAGAAATTTGTTGTGGTCGCGCTTTGCTGTCGTTGATGTTGTGGTCGCGCTTCACTGCTGTTGATGTTCACTCATCTCTGAAAAAAAGAGCTTCTTCCTTTTTTAGTAATGTTCACTCGTCTCTGAACATTGGATCTTGAAAGGAATGTCAACCCGTCTCTGAATAAAAGAGCTTGAAAGGAATGCTCATTCGTCTCTGAACAAAAGAGCTTGAAAGGAATGTCCACGCGTCTCTGAAAAAAGAGCTTTGATAGGATGCCCACGCGTCTGTAAGCAAAAGAGCTTTCTAATATGTCCACGCGTCTATGAACAAAAGAGCTTTATAGGATGCCCATGTGTCTCTGAGCAAAAGAGCTATATGATATGTTCACGCGTCTCTGAACAAAAGAGCTTTATAGGAATGTCCACGCGTTTCTGAACAAAAGAGCTTTGATATGTCCATGCGTCTCTGAAAAAAAGAGCTTTGATAATATTCCACACTGTAGACACCCATTTGTGTCTCCCCAAAACCAAACTCGGTGATGAATACCTTTCATGTCATTTGATTATGAGCGAAAGTGTGGAAAGTCTAGTGATAGGATGTTTTTATTAAAATATCACTTCTTTCAGTTTTTGAAAATATTTCTTTTCTTACCTTATTTATGAAAAACATGCATTCCAGTTTAGTTTTGTTTATGATAAGAGTCCTATAATAGTGTATTTGTATAGGGTTTGAAAAGGTCTTTCCAACGATATATTATAAGCCCAATTCCGATCAATAATGAGGAAGTTATGGCCAAAATACTAAACTGGGCCCGGTTTTGTTTTTATATGCGGCCCAATGATCTAGAGGAGGGCCTATTATTAATTATCATTCCTAAAGCTATTAGGATTGATTATAGTCTTCTAGAATACTCTAGAAGGTTCTTTTAATCCTAATAAAATTAGGATTGATAATTATGTTTCAAAGAGTTTGAAATTGAATAAAACTACTCCTTTTTAGAATCCTTGTTTTGTACGAAGTGGAATATATTAAGATTTTATTTTCGTGCCTCATAATCTTTATCCAAATTTTATATGGTTGGATATATCTTGATATATTATAATATTAAATCCGAGTTATAACAAAAAAGATATGAATGAGATATGAAACTCTATCCAAATCTGACACTCTTCCACTATTTCGGCCATATCTTTTTATCTACAAAAGCTTTTGATCTGATTCTAATTGCGTTAGAAAGTAAACTTCAAGATCTTTCCAACGACAAATTATATTTCTTATTTGGACTTATAGATCAAAAGATATGATAAAAACAAAATTCACAAAAATTGTTGTCCATCGAGTTCTATTTCGATCTGAATTCGGATTCTTTTCTTTATTTTTGGACTCTCTTTTTTCCTATAAATAGAGGTCATATCTCCTCTTTTTCAATCATCAACTCTCATCAAGAATTTCTTGATTCTCTCTCTCTTTTTCAAAACCTAGCCTTTTACAAACACAATTCCTCATACATTAGCACTAGAAACACCTAGCCAAGTTCGAAGTTGCCTTCGCCCTAGACGTGAAAGGTTTGATTTCTAAGGGTTTGGTCCCAAATTTATATTTCAATTATTATTTAGTTTAATTGTTTGTTTTATATTTTCCTTGATGTTACTAACGTGTGTATTTCTAAGGCATCCAAGTAAGTGCTTTCAATTGATTTATTGATATTATGATATAGAATCATGTTTAGATTGTTATTATTATTCCTAGTATCATGTTAGGATGTTTTATTGATTCCTAGTATCATGTTTAGGGTAATAACTATAATTTCTAATATCAAATATGACAATTGTGATTTCTGTGATGCTTCATATTCTCTTCCTAATATTTTTGTTAGTATCATGTTAGGGTTATAGCTTTGATCGTTATTGCTTAGTGATATGCTAGGGTTTGTTATTAATCTTGTTAGTATCATGCCTAGGATCATGCTATTATTATGCTTTAACATGATTATTTTTATAGTTGTTATAATTATGATTATTATTATGTTGCTTGATATTTATTGTTATTGCTTGATCACACCTTTTCTGCATGTTTAAAGGGAATTGGTACTTGTAATCATGCTTAATAAGATATTTAATAATCTTGTTTAGGGTTAATTTGATTATAATTCAAGTGATCGCCAATAATAGTTTTGTTTGTGCATTAATATTCAACCAACATAGATAAACAGGTTTAGGGTAAACCTATTGATTGCATGTTAGTCAGAAAGCGCGCATGAATATGATCAGAATAAAGTAGAGGCCTATTATTAGGGCAGGTTCAATCTCTTTTAGGTTGGATTTGTACCTTCATTCCCGAACTACAAGTCATGGTTCCAGACCTATTGGAGTTAACGGTATCCTGGATCGTTAAGGGGTGTAACCTTCACCTCGTGAACGGTTTACAAGTTCCTAAAACTTGTTGGCGACTCTTTTGCTCTATCTTCTTTCCCTTTGGACGCCACCGTACTTTAGTGTATGATCACAGTGGGGTTCAAGCTAGGGGTAATGCTTGAAATATTCCCTACACACGCGTCTCTGAAAAAAAAGCTTGATAATATGTCCACACGTCTTTGAACAATGGAGCTTGAAAGGAATGTCCACGTGTCTCTGAACAAAAGAGCTTGATAATATGTCCACAAGTCTCTGAACAAAAGATCTTGATAATATATCCACGCGTCTCTGAACAAAAGAGCTTGATAATATGTTCACGCGTCTCTAAATAAAA
The DNA here is from genome assembly GCF_001683475.1 of Chenopodium quinoa. Taxonomy (NCBI): domain Eukaryota; kingdom Viridiplantae; phylum Streptophyta; class Magnoliopsida; order Caryophyllales; family Amaranthaceae; genus Chenopodium; species Chenopodium quinoa. The sequence goes on along the minus strand of NW_018742292.1, from coordinate 1,516,077 downwards.
GAGCTTTGATACTTAAATGTTTATTGAGATCATTCGATTGGCTGGGAATAGGAGCTTTGCTGATTGTATCCTGTAAAAATCAAAAGATTGCCAAAATACTTTGCTGGTGTTTTTCTTAGGGTTAACCTAAGGTGATTGGCTGACTTGAGGTTGACTCAATGTGTTTCGACACGTGTGTGACTGAATGTGTTTTGACACATGTGTTAGACTCAATTTGAGGTGACATGACTCAACGTACATGAATCGTGTGTACATTATAATGTGATTGTGCGACTCAAAAAATGCAAAAAAGTAAAAAAATTCCATCATTTTTGTGGAGGGTACCGACTTTCTCCCAAAAAAGAAAGACACAAAAAGGAAGAAGTAAGTGTTTGATGGTGCATGTTGAATAAGAATAGTAATTGATATTTTCTCTCATGGTCTAAGGATTAATTCATCCAAGGCTATCTTAGTTGACTCGATAATGAAAGTATTTAGGTAACTTAGGCATGAAGGCTAAGTACTTCATACTTGGTGATGCAATAAGAATTATGATAATGAGTGATCTTGATATGACAAGGCATGCATGCTTCAACGTTATGTTAAGATTTCATGACAAAGGGTTCCTAAAGGTACGATTATTTGGTCATGTATATGTGATGTGTGTGAAAGTGACACTAAAGCTAGGCTGCAATGGCTAAGTGTATGGAAAATATATTTTGAGAAGAGTCGAATAATGGTGACTCTTAGGCTAGGTAAGCCAATGATGTAGGGATCAAGCCCTCAAGTCTAGCTCTAAATGGATAGGGATGAGCATTGGAAATTCCTTGATATAATCAATTATGAATGTAATTATGAATGCATTTTTTATTACGGTCGCACCTCGATATGAGGTTGCCTATGTATCCGTTAGGAATCAGGCCGAACGTAGCTCTAACCGAACCTCGCACAAGTGTGTGTATACCTCAAAGAACTCTTTAAAGGGATGTAACTTGGTTAGAATAAAGGTTGAAGAAGAAGAGGATAAAGGCTCAAGACCCTAGATAAGCCCCCAATGTGTGCAACCTTACTTTTGAAATCTTTATATTGTTATGCTTGAGGTTTCCTCACTTTTTAAGTCTTTTTCTTTTGTTTATTTTTTTTTCTCTCTTTTTTTTTCTTTTGCATTTTTTGATAAGTGTGGGAAATCCTTATCATGTTGTCTATCATTCACTTGGCATTCATGTTTCTCAGGTACGGTACCTAGCACTCGATAAAAGACGCAATCTGAGACGTGTTCATATCAATGACATTGGAACACTTTCCCTTTTGTACACTTTTATTTTTTTTTCTTTTGCTATTTTAATAATTTTAAATTTTTCATAAATTGCACACCATACCATCCCAAGGTTAGGTAGATGTGGGTTAAAAAAAGAAAGGTTTGTCGTTAGACGAGGCTCAAAGTGGTTTATCAAGAAAAGATTGTATATTTGAAGGGTGAAAGGAAATATGATATGGCTACATGGGGTGCCTCAAATCATTAGTATACCTTGTGCTTAATTTGACATGGATTTATTTTTATTTTTTTTTTCTACAATGCAATGCGATGATCATATGCAAGGAAATAAATGCTCATTTTATTAAAAGGAAAATAAAGATCCTATAAAATAAATTTCAGGGAAAATAAAATGTGCCTATGTTAGACTTATTAGGGAAAGGAAAAATGAAAAGAAATAGAAAGAGAGCTCATGTAATCTTGTTGTTGAAGCTCGCCTCGTGTCTTATGCTTATCGTCACTTAGTCTTTTTGTCGGCTGGAGGAAATGGAAGCTTGTTTGCCTCGATGAGGTCTTGAATGAGATTTCAAAACTTGTAACATTGATTTGTAGTATGACTGTTGCTTTGATGGTACTTGCAATAGTAATCTGGATTCCATTCGGATGTTCTCCTTTTAAGAGGAGGATCTTGTATAGGTCCGATTGGTGTGATGAGTCCCTTAGCAAGGAGTCAATCAAAGGCAATATTATAGCTCATTTCAATAGGGGTGAACTTCCTTTCTTGTTCTTTGGTCTTCAAAATCTTTTTATCGATGTAACTTCCATTCTGATAGGAAGAAACAGAAGAAGAGTTATCGTTCTTCTTGTTCTTGCCACCATTGTTATAGATTTTGATCTTCTTGTTGCTCGGAGGAACACAAAGGTAATTTTAATCAATGAGGTCTTGATCATGATCCTTGAGGGCAAAATATTCTTCGGTGGTGTGACCATGGCCTCTATGATATTTGCAATAAGAGTTTGGATCCCAGCTGGGAAGTCGTTTCTCATGCAGTGGGTCTTGGATTGGACCAATGGGATGGATAACGTTTCGACTGTGAAAATAGTCAAAAGCTTTGTCATAAGTCATTCCTATTGGTGTATATTCTTCAATGGTCCGTCTTGCTCGTGGCTTTGCAGGCATTGAGTTCTTCATTAAATCCTTGGTGAGAATTTTGTTCGATAACCATTACCCGAGTTGCTAGTCCTTCTACCACGTTCAAGAGCTTGGCAATGACATCTTATAGTTCTTGAACGTCTTCTCTTAGACTTGACAATTTTTCCTCGGCATCACCTAAGAAAACCCCTTCATCTTCCTCAATCATAGTCACTTCATCATTAGAGGTTATATAGATTGACTCGATCATGGGCTCTCCTACAGGTGTGATAAAGAGTGAAGGATTGAAGGATATTTGATCTTCTGCAATGGATAGAATTTCGGAAGTATTATTGTTATCGATCAAGTCTTGTATAGCTTCTTTAAGTTTCCAATACTCCTCAATGTCATGACCCTTTCCTTGATGATATTTGTAGTGTTTATTAGGATCCCACGCACTTAGGTGGCCTAGCTTCTGGAACTGGATCTTTGATAGGTCCTATGGGCATGACTAGTCCTTTGTGGTGTAGCTTTTCGGAGGATGTCTCATAACTCATACCAAGTGGAGTGATCACACTTTTCGACCTTTGGATTCGTTGTTTAGAAGTGTTCGTAGCATGTATTTCATTCGCGGGAGAGGAAGAAAAATGATGGTCATTCTTTTTTCCTTTCGCATTATCTACTTTAAAAATATCATCTTTCATGTCAATGCCTATATCATAGACAACCTTGAAAGTATTCAAGTTGCTTTGGTACTTGAGATGTTTGGAATACTTTTCCTGGAGATTCTCTATGAATAATCTCACAGACTCTTTCTCAGTAGGCACCTCAATCATCTTAGCGGAAGTTTCCCTCCACTTATTAAAGAAAAAAGTAAAACCTTCATTCTCTTTTTGCTTAAGTATCTCAAGCTCCCTATGACCAGTTTCAGCTTGAATATTACATTTATATCTATCAATGAAAGCGTTTACAATAGCATCCCAAGTAGAGGTTTTCTATTTGTCAAGATAAAAGAACCATTGTTGACAAACGGTTTCAAGAGATAGAGAAAACAATGAAAGAAAGACTTTCCTATCTATGCCCTTGATAATCATTATGGTTTCAAAAGCCCTTAAGTGAAAATAAGGATTGTCTGTTGGCTTGAACTTAGGGATGTCGTTGGCATTGAACTTCTGCGGAAGAAGCTCCTTGTCCATCAAGACCCCTTGTGAGCTAATGCCCTAGAACCTATAGTCATTGGAGAGCTTGCTCAAGCTTTCTTGCATGAGCTCCATTTGTAGTTGCTTCACAGGGTCATTAATTTGAAGGGCCATAGCCTTTATCAATTCAGTCATATTAGCCACGTCCTTCCTAAGTTTGTTTACTTCTTCATTCTTTTCCGACTGATTGGTGTATCAAAAAGTGGTACTTGAACAAAGGTGTTGTCCTTGATTAATCTCCTTTCTCTCCTTGACCAAGTGCTGTGAAAATGGAAGTTATGGATATTTTTTGTTAATTATATGACTCAAACTCTATTCAACATGCAGTACATGGAAGGAGGTAGGAAGAATGAAGGTTATGATATGGAGAAAGCATGTAGAGAATGGAAAGATGAAGGAATGTGAATGTAGAAAGAATGTGGAAAGCTGTACAAATTTTTGGAATAAGATGCACCCCCAACTCGAATGACAGAAAGAGCGACTCATGCATGAACCTAAGACATGGTCATGGTGTGAAAAGAGTATGTACAAAAGTGTGTGAATATTTGTTAGTGTAAGTGATATGTTCAAGACTCGTGTCATGACCATGCGACTAGACTATGTGACTAGACTCAAACAAAGACTAAGTTAAGACTTCACGTATGTGCACTAAACTGGACAGACTGTAGTATTTTAGTCATAACTTTTGATCTGTGACTTCAAATTGAACAATACCAATTCCAAATGAAAGATAAAACTCGGGGCTACAGATCTATAGGTTCTAAAACATGTAAATCTTTTTAGAACTCCGAGTATGACCAAAACAAGTTGACGTTTGTGCAGTAAACAAAATAAAAAACCAAGTTGACTCAAAGGAACTATGACTCGACTTTAGACATATTTATTAGCTCAAATTAATTAATAAAATAATTAAGCAAAGTCCTTTAGTCCTTGATTAGTTTATTTAAGAATATTTATAATCACAAGTCAAACCAAACGGTTAGTTTAATCACATGTAGGTATGCACAAGCAAATAATACACAAGTAGTCAAATAATCAAAACATGATGCAATGAGTTTGCAAACTAACCATCCATGGCTCTAGTTCTCTAAAGTTTAAGATATGGATTAGTCAATGAGGGTCCATGGTTATGAGTCCGGATGCATCACGCAGAAGCCTTACCTTTGGAAGGGTTGGCGCGTATGGATGGGACCCCGCGAGTTAAACTCGCTTCCACGATTTGGTGAATTCAACAAACTCGGATGTACCCTTCATTGTCAGGAGCATTCGATTGGGTAGATGGAGCGTTAATTCCTAGAGGGTTATGACCATATGAAGAACACATATGGGCGCAGAAAAAAGGGATATTCCCAAATTTTTCCTACGTGTAAAAATCCTATGTTTTTACGCATTACGGATGGTCTTTCCAATGCGGACCTTTTTTATGCTTATGCTAATAATGTTAATCAAAATTACGCACATGAAATACTTAGAACTTTTCGAGTCTCATCCACTCATTCTAAATTATTGCTACTATAAGTTTTAGGAATTAAAAAAGAAATCCTCCCCAGCGAAGTCGCCAAAAAACTTTAGGGAATATTTCAAGCATCCCACACTTGAGCTCCACTGTGATCATACACTTAATCATAGTGGCGTCCAAAGGGAAGGAAGCTAGAGTAAAAGAGTCGCCAACAAGTTTAAGGAACTTGTAAACTGTTCAAAGGGTGAAGGTTACACCCCTTAAAGATACATGAGATCGTTAACTCCAATAGATCTGGAACCATGACTGGAAGTTTGGGGATGAAGGTACAAAACCAACCTAAAAGATATTAAACTTGCCCTAAAATAGGCCTTTACTTTATTCTTCTCGTATCCGTGTGTGCTTTCTAACTAACATGCAATAAATGGATGAACCCTAAACCTGTTTGTCTATGTTGGTTGAATATTAATGCACAAGCAAATACTATTATTGGCGATCACTTGAATTATAATTATATTAGCCTAAATAAAATTATTAATTATCTTATTAAGCGTGATTACAAGTACAAATTCCCTTTAAACATGCATAAAAGGCGTGATCAAGCAATAACAATAATAATATAATATCAAGCAAGATAATAAAAATAAATCATCGTCGTAATAACAATAACCTCAATCTCAATAAAGCATAATAATATTAGCAAGATCCTAGGCATGATACTAACAAGATTAATAACAAATCCTAGCATGTCACTAACAATAAAGATCAAATCTTTATCCCTAACATGATACTAACATGATATTAGGAAAGAAATAGGAAGCATCATAAACATACATAATAACAGAAATATTAGTTATTACCCTGAACACGATACTAGGAATCATAAAGACATCCTAACATGATACAAGGTATTAAAATAATTAAAGCATGATTTCTATATCAAATTAACAATTAAATTACTTACTTGGATGCCTCGTAACTCTTTCTTTCACGTATAGGGCGAAAGCAACTTCGAACTTGGCTAGGTGTGTCTAGAAATAATGTATGTAGAATTTTGTATGAGGGGAAGGTTTAGAAAAAAGGAGAAAGAATAAGCTTCTAGATTTTAGAGAAAGAATAGAATTAGATGGTTGTTAATGATTAAAAACGGGGGTTTAGGACCCTATTTATAGAAAAATAGTCCGAAAAACGATAAAAGAAATCGAGTCCTAATCGGAATAAAAAACCTCCTGTCGCGAACGACAGGAGTTAGCACCAGACGACAAGTATTAGCTCTAGGCGACAGACTTTGTCGTTTGGCGCTGGGATAGTTTTTTGTGGATTTTGTTTTTATCATTTCTTTTGATCCAAAAGTTCACATAAGTCATATATCATTTATTTGGAAAGCTCTTGAATTCTAATTTCTAACCCAATCAGAATCAGATTAAAATCGTTTATAGAATAAAAGATATGGCCGAAATAGTGGAACAGTGTCAGTTTTGGATAGAGTTTCGTATTTCTTTCATATCTTTTCCGTTATAGCTCGAAATTAATATTATAATATATCATTGGAAAGATAATTTCAAGATCTATCCAACCATATAAGATTTGGATAAAAATTATGAGGCACGAAATTAATATCTGACTGTCTTTGAACATCATTAAATTCGAATGTAATTAGGATTTAAAAAAGGAAATAAAGTTTTTTTAAAAAAGGAAAGTTTTTATTCAATTTCAAATTCTTTGATCTTATATTTTCTAAAAGGACAATTAAGATCTTTTAGAAATTTATAGAAGCATCTAATAAATCCTAATTAGTTTAGGAATGGTATTAAACCTTTGGACCCTCAACATGATCATTAGGTCGTAGGTAAAATCCGGTTTGGGTCCAGTTTGGTATTATGGCCATAATTTCCTCATTATTCATCAGAATTGGGCTTATAATATATCGTTGAATATGTCTTTTCAAGATCCATGCATGCAACTACACCATTATTAGACCCTTATCATGGACTAAACTATACTGGACTGGACATTTTCATAAATAGAGTATAAGAAGAAATATTTTCAAAAACAAAAATAGAGATATTTTAATAAAAAAAACCACATCACTACACTTTTTACACTTTCACTTCGTTCAATAATCAAATGACGCTAAAGGTATTCATCACTGGGTTTGGTTTTTGGGAGACATATTTAGGTGTCTACAAATACCCTTGTAACATATACATTAAGTATTGAAGCTAACAAATTGGGATTGTAAAAGTTAAAATTCCCAAATATGCATGCAGCTTTGACAATCAAATATTGATTGTTAACCAACCACACATTTAACAAAGCATCACATTAAAAAATAAAAATAATTCACATAGATTCCCAAAGTTTGAAATGAATTGTTGGAATATCTTTTAGTAAGAGTTGACTTATTGGAATAGCGACGTGAAATGAGTGATTTGGGAATGAAATGAATTAATTTACAAGGAAATAAATTAAATTTTATTGCTGACTAAGAAAATGAATGGAATACTGAAATAAATGAGTTCTAATAACTTATGCAACTACATAAGTTCACGACTCACTATGGACATGCCCTTTATTACTTTACTGATACTGAAATAAATAAATTACGGAAATGAATCTAAGAATCCTAGGATTGAATTCAGTATGGGCATGCCCCTTTCGAACATTATCCCTCTTATCTGTAGACTATTTGTAGCTTCCAGGATTGAATTCAAGGTTATTTGCTTCCTCCATTGGTTCAGGTGACTCTGGTTCTTGCTCTACTTGAATGAACTCTTCATCTTCCTCATCTTCAGATGAAATATAGATTATAATTGGAGTTGGAGGTAGATTTTGATTTGGATCTAAAATCTCCATAATGGAACTATCAACAGTATGGTTACTCTCATCCATCATCTCTCCTTCTTTCTGCTCTTCGCCTGTCCTTGCTTGATTATCCTGAGTGAGAGAAGAACTTCCTGAGTGATGACTAGTGGAAGGGGAATTGTTCCATGATGGATTTTCATAGTAGTAGTTTGGATATGGAATATGCAAGTGCTCATAATGATATTTCTCAACACTAACGAGGTAAGAAATTAGGTACCTATAATCTGGATACCATTAGCCATAATAATCTATGTATTTAGAATAGTTTGGAATGTCTCTCGGTAAATAGAAATTAGAAAACTTTGCTTTGACAACAAGTTATCGGGGTTCATCCAGAAGACAGTGAATAACCATAGCAGACACTTGATCAGGAAAGTCATAAAGCTTGTTCCTAGGACATCACTCATGTGAGAACAGTATAATCGGATTTTCTTAACATAATCAAATGGATGTTCGTTGTTTTTCTTAATTAGCGTACCAGTTTAGGAATGTTTGCTAGGGAAGATTAACATCGTGTAAAGAAAAAGACTTAGAAAATAATTCCCTTCCCAAAGAAAATAAAAATAATACAGTTGTTACATGGATTAGGTTTAATGTTCAATCAAACAATTTTCACTTATTTCTAATCACATAATTACATGCTTCCAAATAATCAATTCACACAAACAAACATCACAGCCTAATATTGATGTATACAAGACCATGATTATTTCTAGCCTATATGCCTAAATTCTTTCCTACCCAAACTTACCAACATGCTTAAAAGATTTTATAACACATATCTTTACCTTAATACTCGCTTTCCTGCAAAATGAGGAAACTAAAATTATTTTTTCTTACAAAAAAAAATTCAAAATTAAACTCAGAAAAAGGGCCAAAATATTCGTCCATCACAAAAAAATAAAAAAAAAATAAATAAAAAAATTAAAATTGGATGTCCCACTAAAGAAAATTTAGATTTCTCCAAAATAAAAAAAAATATTCGGAGCATATAAACAATTTTTTTTGTCCTTTTTAAAATCAAAATAATTTAAAAGAACTCCCTTTTTAAAAATTACTTGATTAAATAAGCACATGGCCAAGTTTAAACAAAACACTTTAAAACATGTTTTTGGCTCTAGTGATAATAAAAATCTCAACCAAAACTCTCAGATACCACTAAGTAACACTCTAGAAATTTCTTTCCTTTAAAATACCTATTTTGCCTTTTTTAAAATACGAAGTAGTAAAATCTAAGATATTACCGCCACTGTGAAAACGGCTAAGGTAATTATGAAAGACACACAACGGAAGACTATCTTTAAAACCATTCAAAACAAGTCAACTTAAAATTCAAACCAAACGAAAGTAAAACCTAAGTCAAACGAAGTCAACCTAAAACTTGGAACCATTGTAGGCCCTTATTAAATCCAAACAAATACCTAAAAACCTTTGCGTTAGTCTAACAAACATAATAAAATAAGAGATATTCAAAGCATTAAAACACATCATATCCTTATGGAAACTAAACATGAATCGATCTTCACTCATGCCTATCATGAATATGCTTCATCACTTGAAAAGCTCCTCTTTACTTGTCCCCACTACTCGCCATTAGAAATGGGTCATCGTAGAGCCAAGGTCAAGACAAAGCCAAACAAACATACAAACACACAATCAGCAAAGCTGAGTACATAAGTGTAAATAAAACACACTAAAATGATTTCATCCTATTATCACACAACTTACCTTTTTGCACCTATTTAAAAGCATACAACATGATCATTCAATAGATAACTAATTTATTTATTTAGCTTGATTACTCATCTAACGGGTTTTCCCCTAACCTGCCCTAATAAAGGGGTACTAACACGGGAGCTAACCATGTCATTATAAAAGAACCACTCGTATGTGGCGGAATTCCTACGCATAATAAAAAGGAATATACTGCATCATGTACACCCATTAGAAGTTATTGTCAAATATAAAGTCGCATAAATCCCCCCATATGTTCATATTGGATGTATATATGTTCCAAGAATTTTCATGCATAATCTCTTTCATTTTACGTTACTTACATATTATTAGACTCGAAGATGACTCACAAAAACAATAGTCAATACCATTCAAGCAATCAAGTATACCAATGTAATTCTTAAATAATTAGTGACCACATAATCTTTAATTGAACCCTTTTTAATCTACCTCGGTGTCAAAGACGTACACCTTAAACGTATAATACGCCACAAATCCTATCCCTCGGTGATAGAAACACCTTAAGTACACTTAGGCACCAAAATGTAAGTTAATCCTCATGCACATGCATAGTCACTTAGATAGCACCTTCCTTATGCTTATAGCAACAATAAAAATTATATGAACCATAAAAAAAAAATCTCTTTTAACATTCCAAACCAAATTAAACATTTAGTTTAATTAAACATGCTATCAATCATACCAATAATAAAAGTATGGTCCATACAGGCCAATATAATTAATTCCAATAATCAATTCACCACAAACAATCCATATTTCACAATTCAATCATCAACACTAATCCAGCCAATCAACAATTCCAATCAATACCTATCATGATATTGTATTGAAATTAATTAAATCAAATCCTAACAAGCTTCTACATACTCAACTAATTACCAAGTGCGCGAACGTACCTTGAATATAATCTCAAAATCGTCACGACTACAAGAAATCACTCACTTAGAAATCCTCTACAATCCAAAATTACAAAGAGACATTAATATCTATTCCACACAAATTTCCAGCAATATATACACTGCTTAAATCACTCATAAATCCTTTGAAACATGTTGAAATTTAATTAAGGACCCTCACTTCTATTCTTAATTAATGGGTAGTTAATCCTTTAAAGAAACTTAATTGTAGCTCATATACAAAAATTTCAACTTTATTTAATAATCTCAAATTGCTGTAATCATGTCTTACATCACCTATTTCAGTAATTTAAATAACTCATAAACAATTTCCATCAATATTCATAACTTAGAAACCTAGAGTTTGTAATTTGGGGCTTTTTAATTCAAAACCAAATTTGAAAATTTATGTACATCATTTTTCAAATCAAACATCATAAAAATCATCACAAAACCCAAAAACGATAATTAGATTAAGGGTAGGTTAAATTAAAAATAAAAAGAATAAAAAAAATTGTTCGACCACCGGTGTATAACCACCAAGACCGGTTGCTGCCGTGCCCACTTGGTGGCTGCTACTATCGGCGAGTGCTAGTGGTGGTGGCCGCCGGCCGATGGGCAGTCGTGGTGGCGGCTGGCCGGTGTGGTGTGCATGTGGGTTGTGATGAACCAAAAATAAAATAAAGGGGAAGGGGAAAAATTAAGGGGAAAGAAAATAAGAGGAGACAGAGAAAGTTTATACATTTGGGTATTCTCTACCTTGGGTAAAGTTTGATTTTGCTTATATGTTAGGTATTTATACCCTCTCTCAATAACCTTCCTACTTAAAATTTCTTTACTACCCTTAACGATCCCTTTCCTATTTAAACTAATATTTTTACTTTCCTTTAAATACCATTGACTTTAAAAATTACCTTTTATAAAATTATATGCCCCAATAGTTTTAAATTATAAAATAAGTATTTTTAAAATTATTTAATAAATAAATTGGACCTTTAATAAAACTCTTTAAATTAATAAAATCTCATAAATAATTAATTTCAACTTATTTAAATACTTTAAGAAATACAAATTTAAATTAAAAATACGTATAAAAATATGGGGTATTAGATATTCAAAATTTCATACTACAATGTTTTAAGACTATTATAGTGTTTTAACAATTAATTCTAATATAAGTGTTATAAAATAGTTTTCAAATGAGATCGGGTTTTTTTTTTGCCTATTTTCCCAATACTTTTGAAATCAAATCATGGATGTTTAAATTGAATAACAATGTGTAGAGAAACTTGTTATTTTTTTAATTGGCTTAATGCTTGTTGATAAAGTATTAATATAATTGATTTAATGTTCACAAAAAAACTATATATATAATTGATTTAACGAGATAGTGTTTTCGTCAGAGTTACGGGGACGTAACTTCTTTTAAGGGGGTAGAATGCGATAGAGTTTCGCGCATTTGCTTTTTGAGTTATCTTAGAGTATTTTTTAGTCTCTCTTGAGTTATTTGTGATATTCAATCTTGTTAGGATGTGCATGAGTTTAAGAATTAAAATCGATTGCTTTATTGAATTTACTAAGTTTCAGACTAAACTACTTTTAAGGGGGAAGGGGGTAGATTGTAATACCCCGTATTTTTTAAAAGCATTTTCTAATTAATCAATTATTAATTAATTTCTTAAAAGAGAACTGTGGTAATTTAATTAGTTAAATTTTGGAGCCAAATAATTATTCAAATTTTGGCCCCAAATAGATTTTCAATCTTATTTATTATTTTTTAATTTGGATGAAACAATTATCCATTTCATTTATTTAGAAGAAAAAAAACCAAAATTATGTACATAAAGTATATTTTTGGATATTATAAATAATATAAAATCTGATTTTATAAATATATTATACATATTATTTGGTCTGATTTTATTAAAAGAATTTCCCAAATTAAATTTTTAATTAAACCAAAATTATTAAATAATTTTCTATAAAGCATAAATTATTAAGTAATTTTCGGATTTAAAAAAAAATTATTTACATTTATTTAATTGGTATGAAAATTTAAAAAAATGGTTTTGCAAGTTTGGAAAGGTCGGCTATCTTACTTATATTTAAACAAAATATATACATTTTAGATTTAAATAAATTAATTATCTTTCCTAATATAATAAATTAAATACCTATATTTTTCTATTTTCATAAGTTATTATCTTACTTATATTTGACCATATGTATTTTGATATTAAAAATCCTATACTTATTGTCCAAGCAAGATTTAATTTTCTTTAAATATTTTCATTACCATCTTACAATTTAACACTGTTCATAATCTATTTTCTACTTATTCTTCAAGTAAGCACTTGCCTTAATTTTATTTGGCATCCATTTAATTATCTTAAATATACACTTTCCATACTTCTTCCTTAATGAACTTACCATAATTCTTGTAATCCTACAACTATAAATACCCCCTTCATAACTCTCATATTTTTCACACCAAAACACAATTATCTTCTTCTCTCTTATTCTTTTTTTTTTTCCCTAAATATTTTACTACTTTTCTTCTTCTCTTTTCATACAAATATTATCCTATATACCATTGAAGTCTATTTTCAAGCACTTCTTGTCACTTTTTGGGTTTTGCATTGATGTTTCACAAAATATTGTTCTTCTCGAAAGATCCTTACTTTAAGCTCAGAATTCACCCAATTCTAAGTTATATTGAAGGGGTTATGGCCTCTGCAAGTTCAGCTTATTCTTTGCAACGAAAATTTAATTCTCTTTTATCCTATTCCTTTATTTCTTCATGGTTAGTTATCCTATATACATACATACATATACATACATATATATATATTCAAAGCTATTTTATGTTAATATATTATTTTAAAGAGTTTTGTAGTCCATGTACATATAGATTTAGGTTTATATTTAGAGATGTTGTGATAACCTTATGGTTATATTAATTGTAAGGTGTATTCGTGATTGAACTTTGAAAGTGCTTGATTTGTGATTTTGAATCAAGGTGCTTCCTGGTGGCTAGATACCTTTCAAAGTGACTGATTTGATTATCATGTTTTAAGTGATTTTAATGATGTTGAATTAAATTGAATATTGTAAATTATGAAACAAGTTTGAGAAACTAATGTTTTATTATATATGTTTGAAGAATTGGTTTTATATTAATGTCATGTTTTGAACAATTTGAATTAATTACCATGTTTAAATGGTTTGATGTTAAAAGTATATAAAATTAAATAAAAGGAGTTTTGAGTTATTTTTTGAAAATTTTGGAATTTGGTACCTAAAAAATGGTGGGTGTTAAATTTTGGTACCCCTTTAAAACTTTATTTAATTTTGGTACCCATCAAAGTTACAAAATATAGGTTTTGGTACTTCCGTCTATTTTCTGCTAAATTTATCGTTAGTGGGGCCCAGTCACAGTCTTGCCACCTCCCAAGTCCCAACCACCCCTTCCTCCTCCTCAACCACTACATAGTTATCCCCCTCCCCATACTAGCTACCGGCGAGCTCGAAAACCACCCCTTCGCCTCCAAACGCACCACCAACTCCACAACATCAGCCGCATCGATCAACAACCATCTGTGTAGCTGCCCTCTTTATTGCAGCAACACCACAAATACCACCAACACAACACACAAAACCACCATAACACCACATTAACAACACACACAACCTTCAGCAACACACAAATACCACCGCAAATACCACAAAACCATCGCAAATAGTCAAATACTCCATCTCCACGCAAATATCAACTAACACACAAAACCATCGCAAATACCACCATCGTAAACGCCATAATATGAAAAACCACCAAAAACTCCATCGTAAACCACCGAGTTTACTTATCTTGTACTTAAATGTACTTAGCATATTTTGCTAACTTGTATTTTCTTTTTGTTTTGGTTTGCCCTATTTACCATAATGGTAAGCAATGATGAATTTTTCAGGTGGAGTCTATGAGCAGATAGGAGTCCCCGTATTTACTTCACCTAGATTAGGAAATGTGGGTTTTGTGTCTTTATGAGTACTCATGAAAATGATTATTATTATATTAAGTATTAATAAAAGAAAGTTGAGATTTTCACTGCAAGTTTGTGATTAAGTTAAGTATTTTAAAATATCCTTGCGTAATCAATCGACGGTAATACGCCTAAATCTATTCTATGTACCAGTATTTTCATAGATGGAGATTTGGGGTGATTCAATACCCTAAGCATTACACTTCCTTACACGTCCAAAAACAATATGTTGGTTGTGGCCCTGTATATAATTGATGCTACCATCGATATTTAATAAAATGACAAGTGAAAAGTCTCCATGCTTCATAACTAAGGATGAGACAATCAAATATTGTTAGAGGTGAAATAATATAATAGAGTTTTCTTATAAATGAAGGTATTATTGCATATATAGTGTTAACATATGATTTGTTACACATATATATTTAGGTGTTAATGTTCATAGGTTGTCAAATTTGACATTATTATAAAGATTAAGATTCTTGAAAACAACATATGTTTGTCGATTGTACCTGACATCTGAACACATTTGATGTCTGTTAGCTGTATATTGAAATGACACTTGAACCGAAAGCACTTAAATAATTATACAAAAAGTTACAAATACGAATTATTTAAATAATTAAATTAGTTGAAAATTGTACAGTGTTATTATTATGAATATATCCTACAAGAAAATTGACAACAAGATCTACTTTTGATTCCAACAAAAAAGGCTCATTACATTGGTGGACTCCACCAAACTTGACCTATATACTATCATGTTCTTCAAATGCACGTCCAAAGTAACAAAAATGAAGAGCAGAAATAACCCTTTTTGTAGAAGTGAAAATCAACCAAGTAATTTTACTGAAAATAGGAAAAACTATCGTATAGTAAGTGCCCTAGGAATGCTAGAAAGGGCATGCAAGCAATCATTCGGCAATGTGCAATGCGCAATGTGCTCATTCATTCATTCTATAGTCCCTTTATAATTAATTTGTCCTTTTTGATAATTGCTTTATTAAATTCGGCTTCTATTATATTGCTTTTTTTGTCGTGTTCAACTCTTTTGGTACTGTAGTGAATATCTTACCCACGTATTTTACTGCACTTCATTTATTTATTATAAGATGTCCAATCAATTAGCGTTGCATGGCATGCATGACCCCTCTTGTTTGTTTGACTGTTCAATGAGCTTTGCAGAAGAATGCAACCAACAACCACTCGCTCGAATAGTACTATGAATTAAACAGCAAGAATAAGTTCAGACCAAAGATCGTAACATTTATGCTGTTTGACTCCGGTGATTTTGCAGGCAGGGTTGAAAAAATGTTACGGGTTTTATTATATTAGGACTATGGGCATGTTTACATGTTTTTTTAACTGAGCTAAATTGAAATGAACTGATTGGAGCTGAACTGAATTGAATTTATTAAAACTGAACTGAACAACAACAAAGCTGAAGTGAACATGCCCTAATAACTCAATCTAAAGTTTAATTTAAGGTGATGGTTGAAATTAATGATTGGCTTTTATATTATATCAGGTCTCAAGTTTGATTTGAGCATGGTCTCAAGTTTGATTTGAGCAATGTCAAAGAAGGTGTTAGCCTAAAATACACCCTACCCATGGCCAACTTAGGCATGCTACAACCTACCCGTGGCCTGGCCAGCTAACAACCATACGAGTAAGAAGATTTCTCGGACAAAGTCATTGCTTGCTTGTTACTTGAGCTTAGCTATACTCATATCACTTATTTTCACTAATTATAGATCTAATAAATAAGTTCATATAAGTTTGAATAGGATATGGCTAATAGTTCAGATAATATGAGGTGGATGAGAAGTTCATTTGACGAACTAAGTAGATCAGATAAGTGTTAATAAGTTTCAATAAAATATGATAAGGCCTAGTAAGTTTATATAAAATAAGTTCATAACTAAGATAAGTGGAACTTATGATTTGGGAAGAAAAACAGTACCTTAGCTTCCTTAGCATGATTTGTTAAGAAATCTAGATCTAAAAACTAGTTTAGAATATGCCTTGTAAACCAATTAGAACCCTATCCGACTATCTATACTATATTTATTGAAGATTATGAGTCAAAAATTATATAAGTACACAATTTCGGGAGAGTTTACATACTCTTATGGTACCGCATAGATGTACGCCATGGAAGGGTTTTATTATTGCACGAGATGGGTGTCAAACAATGTGGGAGATTACGAGACTACGAGAGACTGGCCGCTACTAATGCTATATTTGCTGAACGATTAGAGACAATTGCAATTGCTAATTTTATTGCGCCTAAAAATTGCTAGAAATGTGCAGTTTTATAATTATCTCTGAATTATTGGGACTATATCGGATGAAATTAAGTCCATTTATTCTGGCACATCTCCGTTTTTATGGAACAGTACATTTAGGTTCAACCATGTTAGTTTGTGTTGTGACTTATAAGAGATAGGACGCTAAAGCAGTTGGCTAGTAATCCGACTAGCTCCTAGATATGAGGCAAGGGATTGTATCTCAATAATCTCATTTTAGGAGAGATTTAAACCTAAAAATAAAAAAAATAAAAAAAATTGTGTTTCCAAAAAAAAAAAGAAATTATTACGTCAAAAAAAAATATTAATTAGTTTGGATCATACTTTACAAGTCAATCATCCAACCATGATATTGTCCATCTTTTGTTTAAAGTATATTAAACATATATGTATAACTACACCTATAATGAAATGAAAATGAAAAGGTGTTCAAAACATCACATATATAGAGACTCAATGAAACTCGTCAAAATTTAATTGTATCTGATAATCCTAATTTAACCAATTCGATGTTGACTTGATTTGGCCAAATAATCAATGTCTCTAGCAATGAATAATTTGTCATATTAACACAATGGCAATATAAATTTACATGACTTGACACAAACTCAAAAATTAACCCGATTTAATCTGATTAGTAAGTAGTAACCAATCTAAAGACCCTAATGTCACCTCCTGATCCGTCAACAACCTTAACATCATTGCCCACAACTAATTCGGCGCTCGAACTGTTTTTTTTCAACCTCCTTTCTTTACACACCCACCATTCCACCAATGTTGTGCACGCATTGCAATGGTTAATTATGTTCCAACTTCCACAATTTAATGTCCATTTCACTGTACCATCTACTGTACTAGGTTTATTGTACAGTGTCAAGGAAAACTTATGCCTCACTAAGCTGAATTGAACTGAACTTATTGGAGCTGAACTGAATTGAACTGAACTAAATATTTTATGAGAGAAGTAAATTAAGAACTTAACTTAACTTGTATGCAATATAAAAATGCTACTAGTATATGCAATCCTAAGGGGTCCATTTGAAAAATCCAAAAAAAAAAAAAAAAAAAAAAAAATGGAGAATGACTGACCTTATTTATAATTTACTTACACTTATTCATGTGTGTTTTATCATAAATTGCCAACTTTATACTACAAGTATGTAAGAAAAGGTAATGATATTTATAACCCTTAGAGCTATAAATAAGCATTAAATATATTTCCTTATTGGTGTTAGTCTCCGTTTACTTCACCTTATTTTTGGTGAAATGAAATTATTTTTACTGAACAGAAATTATTTTTGCTGAATTTAAATTATTTTTACTGAACTGAAATTATTTTTACTAAACTTAAATTATTTTTACTGAACTGGAATTATTTTTGTTGAACTAGAATTATTTTTACTAATTTTCTATTATATTTTTTTTCAAGTTTACTGATTTTTACTAAACTGAAATTATTTTTATTGAAATAAAATTATTTTTGCTGAAATGAACTTATTTATACTGAATTGAACTTATTTTTACTGAAAATTATTTGTTGAAGATGAAGTGAACTGGGTCTTAAATTAGTTTAGGAATGCATGACAAATAACACGCAAATAATTGTAATTAATGAATATATTTTATTAATATATACTTCCCTTTTTTGATTTCTTATACATCGCTCTTAGGGTTATATATAGCATTTTTTTTAATTTATTGTTTGTGTGTTTTTAGACCTTTTCAAAATTTGGGTCATCGTATGCATTTTAAATTAGGTCTCCTAACTCGCATACTAGATGCTATTAAAACTCGTAATTTGGATCTGCTTGTGCACGTCTTGATTAGCTCATTTGTCACAAGCCTAACCACCCACACTCCAACACCATAGATTGGAGTACCAATCAAGATACAAACACTCTCTTGTGTTACTTTGTGCTAACAATCCCTATTTACACACAAGTTTGCATACTTGTCCATAAATAAGTGAGCCACATAATTTGTACGTTCTCAAAACCATTGGTCCCTGGTACCTTAAAATAATCAATTATACAAGAAATCAGCCTTAACTTTGCTAATTATGTGCATAAAAAATCATCGGCAAAGTAAATGCAAATTTAACTTGGACAGGAATATGTAGCTAGGGCAAATTTTGCAATTATGTGGCTAAAAGACGCTTAATTAAGTTCCAAAACACATACTTTATTCACATAATCAATCATTAAAGAGAACTATTAGGAGTAAATCCACAATTAAATTGGCCGTACTTAAGGTTGTTGGCATAATGGTTGCCCTAGATTTTCTGGCAACATCTTTCGGCTTTAGTCGTGGGCCATCTTAATTGTGTACTATTAGATGCGTAAGTGTTTTTAAAAACTTGCTCCCCTCTAACTTTTTTGAGAGGAGCACGTACATCACCATCAATCTATCACTAAAGTTTGACTTCTAAAGGAGATTTTGAGGGTGGGGGACGCCCTAGAGTTTTAACTCTTATAAGCACTAAGCTTTACTTATATTAGAGATCATGAATGTATTTATACAATATTTATACAAGTTAGTTTTTTTGTCCCATAATATAGTTCCTATTGTGTAATTTCACAGTGTAAGAAATAGGAGGAAAAGTAGGAAGAATTACATTAAAAGCGGAAAGGCAAGTGGTAAGGGGAAAATATTGAAAAGTACATTATAGACAAAAGTTAGAGATAGAATGTGGAAAAAAATACAATACATGTGATAATTTAAGGGTAAATTAGAAAGTTCATTAAATAAAGTTAAAAATAAATGAGGGTATAAGGATCTTTACATACTATCCAAAAATAAAGATTCAAACTTTGAAAGGAACAGTGGATGAGATTCGAACCCGTAACCTTTGTGTCAAAGGCTTTGATACTATGTTAAATGACCAATTCAACCAAAAAGTTAAACTAATGATTGAAACCCAAGAATATGTTTTATACTCTATCATTAACGAATCATAAATGAAGCTCCTCAATCTATTGTTTGACTTTATGTAGTGCCGTATATAATGTTGGAGATTAAATTCGAAACAGCATGTTATAACCCCGTATAGAAATATCATATTCAAATAGCGAAACAGAGGGGAAAATATTATTTTAGACATGGCAGAACAAGCCGAACAAGCTAAGGAGAATATGGGGCTATGCAATTTACTAGTTGTACACTTGTACTCAATCAATATTGTAGGAGAGATCCCTTAAGTTGATTATTGAAATTCCGTGATAGTATTCAATTTCAAGGGATGTTGTATGAGATTTAGGATGAAGACCTGTTTATCCCATTGGCTCTACTCATTTAAAAGTTTAAGTTAATGGTTGAACTATCATGATCTATTTTCAATCATGATAGTGCAATGTAATGGTAGTGTACCGTTGTTTTGTTATTGTGCCTTAATAAGATACTTAAAATAAGTGTTAAAAAGAATGAACTTGATGTTTGGATTATAACTCTCTAAGGTCCCGCTCTTTAGAGCTGCTCTACTCTGCTAAGTCCTACTCTACTCTCTGTTGAAATATGTTGTGCTCTGTTTCAATCTGCTTTGCCCAGCTTTGCTTAAAATTAATACTTAATACTGAATTATTATAATAATAATTAATATTTAATAATAATAAATAATAATTAATATTGAATTATAATAAATATAATAAACATATAATAATATTAAAAATTAATATTTACTAATAATAATAATTAATTAATTAATATTTAATAATGATAATAAAAATATTTAAAATTAATATTTAATAATAATAATAATAAGTAAATAATAATAATAATAATTAATAGTTAGTAATTATAACAGTAGTTAATATTGAAATATAATAATAATAATAATAAATATTGAATAATAAAAATAATAAATAGTTAATATTTAATAATTATAATAATAATAATAAAAATTAGTACTTAATAATAATATTAATAATAATAATGATAATAATAATAGTATTAATAATAATAATAATAATTGATTTTTTATGATAAAAAATAATATTTAAAAATAATATCTAATATTTAAAGATAATAATAATTATTAATTTTTAATAATAAATAATAAAATAATTATTATTAGCTTTTAATAATAATAATTATTATTATAATAATAATTCATATTTAATAATAATATTTAATGATTATAATAATAATTCGATAAAATTGATGATAATAATAATAATAATAATAATAATATCTCAAAAAACGTCATACTATCTATAAAGTCATACTACTAGTAGTTAGTAGTAGTAGTAGTAGTAGTAATAATAATAATAATAATAATAATAATAATAATATTAATAATAATAATAATAATAATAATAATAATAGTGAGATATGCTCGGCGGGTGATGTTCGGCATTATGCTTTCCTTGCGTCGCATCTCCAGTCTTCTGCTCTACAGGCTACGCTTCTTCGCAATTCTGGTATTGTTGGTCCGGAACCGGCCTTCAATGGTGCTCTTAGTCTTTTTAACATGACCGTGGAGACTGACCTTATGAGTAGCCCTAATGAGATCGCTGCCCCTAGACTCATGAAAAAATTGGCAAATATATATTTCACGAAGGTCACTGCATCTGCGGAATCCACTTTATCTTTATCTGCGCGTCAGGTTTCCTTATGGAAGTCCCAACAGGGGGATAACTCTTCGGCTTGGTTGCGGACGGTCTCGATATCGTGTTTGGGTCAGACTATGAATGGTAAGACTTATCGTAGTGTTCTTTGCTACTGGTTGGGTGTTCCTTTGTTCTCCGTTTCAACACTGTGTTCTGCTTGCTCAAGGGTTTTTGATGGGGATATTTTGTTGGGGATTTTACGCTTCCAAGGGTCACAAAGAAAGCAAACAAAATAAAATGGTAAAATCTTCGAGGCGTGAACGGGATCACTTTTCCAAAACTATAATTTCGACCCTATACTACAACAGGGTATCACGGAAATTTACTTAGGAGATACAACGAAGAACAATTGCAATCACAAGTAGGATAATTACAATACAATGTAATTAAGCCTTTGGAGTTATGATGATGATAATTAAACTTTGCAATATACTTTCAAGAAGAAAAAGGAATCTGACTTTTTCTCCTCTCAAAAAGTTTGTACACATATGTTCCAAAAGAACATATTTATATTAAAGGCAAATAACAAAGATAAACCACTCAATTCTCACGAAAGAAACTGACGTTAACCGTTAATTTCAAACACCCAAGACCCGTGCCCGATCGGGCCGACCACCGCCCGACCGGGTGATTATGGACGTCGATCTCTGCAACTTCTTGCGCCCGATCGGGCGGTGGTAGCCTGATCGAGCAAAAACCCAGCAGAATTTTTATCTCGTTCTTGCGCCCGGTAGGGCGGCGGTTGTCTTATCAGGCGGTGGAGCAAGATACCACAAGCAGCCTCGCGCCCGATTGGGCGGCTACTGACCAGACCGGGCGGCTGAGAGGGTGGCAGAACTCCAGCCCTTTTACGTCCTATTAATTGAGCTTTCATTCAAACTTTTTACCAAGGTTAATTACTCTTATTATTATATCCTTTAATAATCTTATTTAATTAACTTACAACACCATTGCCTAAGTAAATTAATTATTAACTTGAAATTTGTCAAAATTCTCAAAATTATATAACATATTTATGGGGGTCAAGCAGTGTCTTGTGGTGGGATTATGGGTATTAAATATCGGCACAACGTTGTTCTTGACACCCTAGTTGATATTTGTTTTCAATCTGGGATTTCTACTCGAAAGGAGGTTAACGTTGGATTGACTGGAGGGAACGACGGGGCTCTACGACCAGCAGATGTGCTGCTTTATTCCTGAGATAGAGGCCTTGATGTATGTGTTGACTTGACGAGGTCTTCACCTTTAACACAATCGGGGTTGTCGACTTTATTCCTGGTGGTCTTGTGTCGGCGGCGGCTCAGCGGAAGCGGGACAATTATGGGGCGCGTTGCAGGGCTATTGCATATGGTTTTCTTCCTTTCTCCTCTTCTTTGTTGGGGGAATTAAAGAAAGATGCTACTGCGTTGCTGAAGCGGGTACAAGCGTTCGCTAAGACTCAGGATATTGGTGCTCGTGCACCTTCTCACAATTTTTGCAGGATCGGGTTTGCTATAGCTAGAGGGGTGGGGGCACAGATCGTATCTTGTATTCCCACCAATTTCTTGTAAATTGATTTACTTTGTAGGTTTTTTTTGATATTTTTAAAATAATAATAATGATAATAATAATAATAATAATAATAATAATAATAATAATAATAATAATAATAATAATAATAATGAAATATGTTCTGCTGTACTCGGCTCGACTCTACTCTACTTCAATAAGCTCTGCTATAATCTGCTGAAATCTGCTCTGTTCTACTGACTCCTTCTCTGCTTTGCTAGAAGCTCAAAAGAAATGTACCTGGGCGATGCCCGAATTGTCCTAAATTTTTTAACTTGAATGTTAAATACAATCATATAACTCCTTTTGATAATGTAAAATATTTAGACAACGGTATCATATCGTTTATATATATAATAATGTACTTTTTGTAGGTTTATTTGTATAATAACTTCTCTCCCCCGCACATGAAGAAGAGAAGTTTGGATAACCAGGGTCTACTACCACAACTACTTCAAGTTGACAGGGATCTCATTGCTCAGGTAGTCCATTTTTTGGACACGGTCACAATTATAGGAGATGATCAAGGGCACATGGAAGTAGATGCAGACTGATACATGTGCATCACTTTTGGAAGGATAGTATTAGGGGACTTATTTTTGACTGCCACACATAACCTTTTCCTTTTCAAACAACTTTTTGAGTTATATTATGTGTAGGTTATGTGTAATTTTGGTAGATACAAATGGATCATTTATTTGGCAGTCATGTAAACAGTCAAGTTCATATCTTTTTATTACACAAACATTTACAAGTAAAAGTGTATTTGTGTTTATTTTTAGAATCCTTTATTTCCATCAGAATGGGTGTAGTTTTAGTCAAAGTTTTAGTGAGTGTTGGTACCTCAACAAAAACCTCTGTGACAAGGTTTATGGAGCATCCAGACCACCAAAGTAGCTATCAGATGAGTCCCATCATCATATGGAAAACCAAAAGGGATATGCATTAACAAAAAAAGGGACTCAATGCAATTAGGGCAGAATACAAGGGACAAAATTGAACACCTCCATGGCTTCCAAGCCTATAGGTCAAGGTTGACAAAAACAGCAGGGGACTCAGATTCTACAGCCATGGTAGAACAATCAACTGTACAATCAACCAATGCAACAAACATATAGGCAAATTTCTAAGTTCTCCAGCTCAATCACATAACTTCTCCAATACCACATAACCAACAAATTGAAACCAAACCATTATATTACCAGCAAACAACCTACATGTCCAAACATACCAGTTTTAACACAAACAAACATCAACTTTATCTAATACCAGAGTTAATACACAAACAAACATCAACTTTTACCAAATACCAGCATCCCAAAACAGAGAGCCACACAAAATTAACTAGCCACAGATAATCCAACATTCATGCAACACATTATTAGGTAAGCTAAACAACTGCAGCAACAACCAACCAAACAAGTTTTCAACAAATAATTTCACAGTACTTGCATAAACAGAGTAGCACAAAAAAATTTAGGGTTTATAGAGTATACGCTGCGCATTCAATTACGAGGAGGGTTGAACTGAGGGTAGCAGATCTGCAGGTAAGCCTCAAACACTTCCTCCCTCATCATGCCGTCTGAAGGTCCAGATTTGATGCGTTTAGCGCCGGAGGAAGGCTCCTCTTCACGGTCTTGGGACTCTGGTGGCTTCAGCACCTCAAAAACCTCCAGATCTGCTGGGATAGACTCCCCGGTAGCAGATCCGGTAGCAGAAACCTCTACCTCAGTCACTGGAGAACCAAAAACCCCAGCAGAAACACCGACAGCAACCACGGAACCCTCAGCCGCAGGAACCACCTCAGATGGTGGTTCATCATGGACCACAGCCTCAAAGAACACCACCTTTGGCGTCTCCTCCTCATCTCTGACATGCTCAACGAGTTTTGGCCCCCGGATCCGCCTCCTCGCAATCATAGAAGCACGCTGAACGGGTTTCAAGTTACCCGTTCCACGATGGGGCTTGTAGGTCACGCTACCAGAACGGCGGTAGAAGCACTGGATTCTAGGGTTTCATGGCAAGTTAGATCTAGGTTTTTGTCGGTAGGAGAAGCCATTGACGGATTTCACAAGTTGAAACAAAGAAAGGGATGAAGTGAGGAACTCAAAGAAAACAAACCAAAGAAGAGAGACAGAGAGAGAGGATGGGAATCGGTGAGTGAGGAAAGAGAAAATAAGAACTAGGGTTTATGTGGGAGGGATTTATTCTGGAGAATTCTCCAGAATAAACGAACTCCAACCAATTCATCAGATCAATTGAATGAATAGCATTCAATTGAGGTAGTTGAGGAGTTGTTGAATTTAATGGGTTGGGGTATAATTTTGTGGGAATGATTAAATTAATTAATCAATTTTGTTTTGTAATCTAATAAGGTTAGTAGTTTAATAAACTTTAATTATTAAAAAAATAAGGGTAAAATGGTAAATTTGCCTAAGAACTTTACTAAAAAAGGAAATAAATGGGAATGTTGCAAGTAATGTGGACCAGCCCAAAAAGGAAATAGTTGCAAGTAAAGTGGACCGGAGGTAGTGTATATATATATATACATATCTTATCATTAACTTGATATTTTTTTATTGCTCTTAAATTATTTTTAATGAACTAAAAATGTTTTTACAAAACTAAAATTATTTTTTCTCATTAAAACTTATTTTTATAGATTTTCTATTTTTTTATTAAAATGTATTATAAATGTATCTTATTTTAAAGAACTTTTAAAAACAAATTTGATGATGGAAATAGAATTGAGATATATAATATTTATTAAAAGTTATGATTAATTTTGTATATATAAAATATTGGAATTATATCGATAATATAACCTTATACAACAGTTTAATCTTACAAAAATTAATCCAAAGATCGCTTACTTAGCATCATTGTGTCAAAAATAAATATCATTCTGTAAGGCGTTTGTAGATCCATAATGTTAATTAATACATTCAACACTTTAAAAATGATACTAAGGTCGATTCCACTCACCTAATTTTCACTTATTTTGGGTGTAATAAGTTCAAATGAGAAAAGTTCAAGAAAGATAAGTTTTGATAAGGGTTATTCAAGTTCAAATTACCACTAAAATCAAATTTAATAATTTTTAAAAAGTTCAGATAAAAAAATATCAATAGGTGATTTTTTTTTTTTTGGGAAACAAATCAATTCATTAATATAAAGTCATCTGACATCTACAAATGAAATCTAAATTAACAAATACATAAAATTGAATCAAACTAAAGTTTCCTTCATCAAAGCTACCATTGTTGAAAATATCTTTCACTGTGATACATCTCTCGCACACATCGCTAGAATATATAGCCTTTTCGGAGAGACGGTCTGTAGACACCTAAAAATGTCTCCCCAAAACCAAACCCGATGATGAACAACCTTTTACCGCCATTATTGGGTCGGGTTGAGTATTTAATCTTTGGAGTGCTTAAATCTATATTTCCATTTCATAAACCAACCCAATCCCTATCCCATTTCCCCAAACCATAACTTATTTCGTGCCTTTAAACCCAAAATAATTCATTTCGTGTCCTTTAAAATCATTCATTTCGTGTCCTTTTTATAAAAACGTTTAGTCCATTTTATTTTGTTCCATAATCTGGGTCCAATGGTTAAATAGTTGGATGAGGCTTGAAAAGAGCTTTCCAACGATATATTATAAGCCCAAATTCGGGTTATAACGAATAAGTTATGACCAAAATATATAAGTGAGCCCAAATTGAACCTAAGCCCACCTTACCTACGACCCAATGATAATGTGAAGGCTCCAAATTATTTAATCTCATTCCTAAAAAAATTAGGATTAATTGGAAGCTTCAATAAGTTTCTAAAATATCTTAATTATTCTTTTTGAAAAGATAAGATTAAAGAGTTTGATATTGAATAAAACTTTTCTTTTTTGAAAGTCCTAATTCTATTCGAATTGAGAGACGTTCAAAGATAGACAGATATTTTCGTGCCTCACAGTTTTTATCCAAATCTTATATGGTTGGATAGCCCTTGAAATTGTATTTCCAATGATATATTATAATATCAATTCCGAGCTATAATGAAAAAGATATGAATGAAATATAAAACTCTATCCAAAACTAACACCGTCCCACTACTTCAACCATATCTTTTATTATAAAAGGTATTTTTATCTGATTCTAATTGTTTTATAAAGTAGACTTCAAGAGCTTTCCAAAGATATCTTATTTATCTTCTTCTGATTTCTGGATCAAAAGATATGATAAAAACAAAAATCGCAAAAATGCAATCTATCGAGCTTTATTCCGAACTAATTCAAATTCTTATCTTTTCTTGATTCTTCGACCCTTCTTTTTCCTTATAAATAGAGGTCATATCACCCCTTTTTCAATCATCAACAAGCTTGATTACAAAATAATTCTCTTCTCCCTCTTTAGCCTAAACACTAGCCTCCCTATTCTTTCATTCTTTTCCTTAAGCACTCCAAGGAGTTCATACAACACTCAAAGTTCTATACTTAAACCAAGGCGTGAAAGGTATAATTGACTGAGGGTTTGGACCAAATCAAATCTAATTTTTATATTTTTTATTTATTTCCATTTGATTTATATTTTTATTGAAGTTACTAACAGTTTATTCATGATGTAGCAATTCAAGGAAACGCGAAAAGTGAGTAATTAATCACTTACTTACTCTTATTATTTTATATTGCTAGTATCATGATTAGGGTTATTTCTATTATTTGATTTGACTAATGATATTATTGTTGAATTGCATCCAATATTAATGTGAATTCTATTATATTTTTTATTGATCACCGTATTGCATGTTTAAAGGGAATATGTGAATGAAAATCACGACTAATAAGATAATTTAGACAACCGGTTTAGCTTCCTTTTTAATCTTGTTGTTAATCAAGTGGTCACTAATATTTTAGAAATATGGTTGCATTAATATTCAACCAATTTAGCATAATTATAGTTTGGAGCAAATTGAATCTTTGTTTGCATGCCTTTGAGATCACATGAATCACTTTTCACAATAAGAACCGAGTAGAGGTCAATACGAGCGAAAGTGACTCCATGACTCACTTCGTACCATCATCCCCGATCCTCCTTTCGTGGTTCTAAACCATATGGAGTTAGTAATCTCATGGAATATGAATGGGGTGTAACTTTCATGGGTCAATCGTTGTTTCATTTCGTTGTCCCTTTATCGTGGTTGTCTTTTATAATCTGTGAACGGTTTACAAGTTACTTAAAAACTTATTGGCGGCTCCCTACTTTCCTTGTCCCTAATCGTATATGTCAATTCTCAATTCCTATGAGTGCCAAGAATATTCACAACATGCTTACGTAGGCGCGCTTCGAACGACGCCTACAATTTGGCGACTGCACTGGGGAGGATTCTTGGTTATTTATCGATTTGAGTGATTGGTATTTAATTGAGATGAGTGAATGAGACTTGAAAGATTTTTAAATTGTATTCCTGCGATTTAATTGGCATTGTCACATATGCATATGCTTTTTAGGTTACCTATTTTTCCACAATAGTACGTGTTCTACGTACGTGGCTAGCCCGGGGGATTTAAGCTCTATCAACCCGAAACGCTCATGGCAATAAGGGTTCATCCGAGTTTTTAAATCCACCCAAACCATCGAGTTAGAGTTCGATTTCATCACAAACTCGTGGACCGATCGTTGGCATACACCCTCAAGGGAGGTTGTCTTGCTAACGCATCCAAACTCTTAACCATGGTACCCTTTGACACCCAAATAAGCTTGACCATAGTGGAACATAGAACTTGACTTTAGGCTGCGAACTTCATTGCATCATGCGTGACAATGTGCTTATGTGCATTTTTTTTACTTTTTATTTATTTATTTATTTATTTATATTTTTCTCTTACAAACCCTTTTTTTATTAGAGTCGAGCCATAGATTTTTTAAAAAACTTTGAGTCACCCGGATTTTATTCCCGTATACTGCACATGAGTCAACTTGTTTTGGTCATAACCGGAGTTCTAGAAAGAGTTACATGTCGTACCACCTATGGATCTAAAGCCCCAGGGTTTATCTTTCATTTGGAGTTGGTTTCGTCTCAATAAAAGTCACAGATAAAAAGTTATAACCGATATACTACAGCCTGTTGAGTTTAGGTGTCTTTTTAGCGTCAACTTTTTTTTTTGTATATCTTTTCGTGTCGAGCTAGTCTTAGCCAAGTATTTTAATCCGTGTCAACTCCTATAACATAGGATTATAGATTTTAATTTTAATTTTAATTTTTACTTTTTTATACATACCCATGAGTCCTAACTCTTTTAGAATTCTAGTCCTTTTCCTAGTTTCTTGTGATTTCTTGTGCTAACCTTAACATGTGTTCTTTGTCTTTGATTGTGGTTGATCTTATTTATGACTAACGATTGCCAATGAACCGTTTTCACTGAGTAAATAGCATAAACATTAAAATTGGACAAAATTATTCAAGTTAGTTTATCTTTTAGTCTTCTGTGCTATTTGGTCATGGGTCTTTTGTTTTTCACAAAGTCCTCATGTCTAGCCATGCGATCACACCACGAGTCTTAATAAACTCGCCTAATCACACTTGTTGATTCGTTGCACACACTTTGTCTTCGAATAATGCACTATATTGTTTATGATTGTATATTAGGACCATGGATGCGTCGTTTTCCGTCGTAATAGGAATGAGTAGAGTTTTTCCCATCAGTTTTCAAAATTGTTTCATACACTCTTCCTTTCCAATTCGAGTATTGAGTGAATGCATTAAGTGAGTTCATCCTTACACAGTACGTGAGTCTAAGATCACTAGGCAATAGTTGGAAGAATAAGGGGAACGTCACTCCTTCCTTCTTTCCTTCCAATCAAAGATTCATCAATAAGAAACTTTTTTCCTCACCAGGCGGCAAGAATTTACTCATAAACAGCCATGAAGATAAAGCACGATGCAAGCTTCTCACCAAGATTTCATGATATCTTCTTCTTTTGTTTCCAACCCTTGCTCCTAAAAAGTCTAGCATAGGTTCTCCTTATCCATGTGTTTATGTGTCACATTTCTTACCTTCTTCATAATTGAGCATCTCATTCTTAAATTCGATCACGTAATTAGCAAAAATAAAAAATAAAAAAAATTACCGAACTAAACACAAGGTACACCAATGACTTGAGGCACCTTTGCAACCCTATCATTCCTAATTAACCATTCAATCACATATCCATTTCTTCATCAACCACTTTGAGCCTCGTCTAACGATTGGCCTCATTTATTCAACCCATATTCACCTAACCCTGGGATGGGAAGGTGTGAAAATTGTGTAACATTCAGAAAGCAAGTTCAAAAAAAATAAAAAAATAATAAAAAAGAATGAGTAAAAAAAAAACCCCCCGCAAAGCATCAATAAAACAATGTCTAAGTGCAAGTGTTCCAATGTCTTTGATATGAACACGTCTTAAATTGTGTCTCTCATCGAGTTCTTGGTGTCGTGCCTGAGAAACATGAATGCTAAGTGAGTGATGGACCGCATGATCTGAGATTGCCTACATTTATTCAAAAGAATGAAAAAAAATGTTGAAAATAAACTTGCAAAATTCAAAATTTTCAAATTCACAATTACACATCTTGGGGATTTTCTCGAGTCTTGAGCCTTGTACCCTTTTATTCTTTAAACCATCAAATCAACCATATTACAACCCTTGAAAGATCTCTTTGAGGTGTAAATACACTTGTGCAAAGTTCGACTAGAGCTACATTCGGCCCTGATTCCTAACGGATACGTAGGCAACCTCACATCGAGGTGCGGCCACATTCACATTCATTTTCATATCCATGCATAATCGAGTCAAAGAATATCCAATTCTTACCCCTACCCATTTAGAGCTAGACTTGGGGGCTTGAACGCACATCACATTAGCTTACCCAACTTAAAGAGTCATCATCTTTGACTCTTTTCACGTATATTTCCATCACCATAACCCTTGTAGCCGACCTTAGTATTACTTTCACACACTTCTTGCACACATACATAGCCATATCATCTTTCCCTTAGGAACCCTTTATCATGAGATCTTGTTTCCCTACCGCGCATGCTTCATCATCTTTTAAGACAACATTAACTAGAAGAAACGTTGTATACTTGCTTAGCTTCCTAACCTAAGCAATGTTCATTGTTTCACGCATCACATAATGTGCTTAGTACCATTTATATATCAATGATTTTTAATCATACGAAGCATATCGTGCTTAGCTCCTTGACCTAAGAAACATTCATTATGCAATACTCAATAATCACTTCATCTATATACGTGCTTAGCTTCCAGATCTAAGTGACGTTCAAGATCGTTTCTTTACACCATATATGATGCTTAGCTCAATTACCTAAGTTCATTCATCTATCGTGTCACATGATATAATTGTCCTTAGCCTCCTAGCCTAAGAGCATGCATCATGCATACATTATTTTCGAGGGAAGTTCAAAAATAAAAGTTCAGTTTTCACGTCTTTCTTTCTTAGGAGAAAGTTGGTACCCTCCACTCTTCTCATGACAAAAATGACGGAAAATTTTCGCTTTTACATTTTTGGTTGTTTGTGTCTACACACACACACACACCATATACACACACACACAACCATAATTTATACACATGTCATGTCGTGACTAGTCAAACTCGGTCAAGCTAGTTGGTCAAGTCAATCACAGTCTATACGAGTCCCTTGGCAAATTTTATTTTGTAGGTCTCAATTACAGATCACGTTCGGGGACAAGCGGACCATCGACAACCCACATTCGGGGACAAACAAAACCATTTACAGCCCACGTCCGGGGACAAGCGGACCATCTAAAACCCACGTTCGGGGACAAGCGGACCATCTATAGCCCACGTCCGGGGACAAACGGACCATTTACAGCCCACGTTCGGGGACAAGCAGACCATCTACAGCCCATGTTCGGGGACAATCGGACCATCTACAGCCCACGTTTGGGGACAAGCGAACCAATTACATCCTACGTTCGGGGACAAGCGAACCATTTACAGCCCACGTCTGGGGACAAGCGGACCATCTACAGCCCATGTTCAGGGACAAGCGACCCAACTACAGCCCACGTTTGGGAACAAGCAGACCATCTATAGCCCACGTCCGGGGACAAGCGGACCATCTACAGCCCACATTCGGGGACAAGCGAACCAACTACAGCCCACGTTCGAGGACAAGTGAACCATAATCATTTTAGTGATCATCTCCCAAGTGAAGACGATTCACAGCGCAAGGTTCTTGATACCAAAGACTTGCAATCTCATCATCAGACAAGTCTTTCCTCAAGCATGGAAAGTGTCAACCGGTGGATTTCTTCAAGCATAGAAACCTGCCAAAATCATCTGTCAACTTTCCTTAAGCATGGAAAGTTTTATCCGGTGGATTTCTTCAAGCATAAAAGCCTGCCAAAATCATATGTCGACTTTCCTTAAGCATGGAAAGTATTATCCGGTGGATTTCTTCAAGCATAGAAAACCGCCAAATTCATATGTCGACTTTCCTCAAGCATGGAAAGTATCATCCGGTAGATTTCTTCAAGCATTGAAAACTGCCAAAATTATCTGTCGGCTTTCCTTAAGCATCAAAAGTATCTCAAAAAAACATCACCCGATGGATTTCTTCAAGCATAGAAATCTACCAAACTCATTTGTCACTGATACACTGGTGTCAGATAAGCATTCTATCCCTTTACTCTTTTATCTGTAGAGCTAACATTTTTCTGCAGGTATCGGCGTGTACAGAGTGATTTAGGATTGCAGAACGTCTTAAATCATTCTCCGTCCTTATCAACTACTTTGACTATCGCTTTTAAAATTGACGTTTCTACAAACTCGGTCAAAGTGAGGGCTTCTGTAGCCACCTAAAAATGTCTCCCCAAAACCAAACCCGATGATAAACAACCTTTTACCGCCATTATTGGGTCGGGTTGAGTATTTAATCTTTGGAGTGCTTAAATCCATATTTCCATTTCATAAACCAACCCAATTCCTATCCCATTTCCCCAAACCATAACTTATTTCGTGCCTTTAAACCCAATATAATTCATTTCGTGTCCTTTTTATAAAAACGTTTAGTCCATTTTATTTTGATCCATAATTTGGGTCCAATGATTGAATATTTGGATGGGGGTTGAAAAGTGAAAATTATACCCTACATCCTAGTGTAGGATGGTCTACCTACACCCCCTGATGCTACGCCATTTTGTAGCTTGCGGGGAGTACTCACGAGCTAATTCATGCTTCAATTCTTTCCTTTTTTTTATTTATTTTTTTAATTCCTTGTTTCTTATTATTCAAGCTATGTATATAAATGATTTTAAACCCAATATTTTCTCTCTCCTCAATTGATCAATTTCCATTTTTCTACCTACATTCTCTCTAGTTAATTCATCTTCTTCATTTGATTTTATACTAATTTTGCCGTTTATTTTTCCTACGATTTTGATAATTGTTGTTGATCGTCAATGGCTGATTCTTCCTCTGCTAATTTCGATCGTGATTACGAAAGTGTGTTTCCGTCTTCTAGAGTTCGATTGATTGATTCGTTTGTTCATCAACAATGTGAGTAATTACAATCATAATTTTGTAATTTTTATCATCAATACATTGTTGTGTTATAATGCTCTGTTTATTTCAACTTAATTTATGTATTATTATTCTTTTCGTTGCTTCAATTTTCAAAATTTGATTATGATTATGATGAACGTTTTTGGATTGTTCATACTTTGTTATGAATATTTCGCTGCTTCAATTTATTTCATTACTCTATGTTTGAAAATTGCGTGATTTTGTTTTTATGCTTTTATTTTTTTTTTTGGATCATTTTTATATTTAAAATTAATCAATTATGTGTTATCATTTGTACTTCTTAATTTTTTTATGTCATATATGATTATTTGTTTTTACCATTTTTTCTTGATAATATTATGTGTCAAAATTTTCCATATTGATCATGTGCAATTTTGCTATTGAACATTGTATTTGTTAATTATTGTTCATTTTTGAAACATGTTATGTTCATTTATAATTGTACATTAAAACTTTGTGCAATGAGAAAAAAAACTGATATTTCATATCTTGCTAAGGTTTTGATCTTATCTGTTTATTTAAGTGTTTGAAATTGAACATTTATATATTTTAATATGATCATTTAACTTTTATTTGAAGGCGAAGGATTTAGTGTTTAAAGGATTTAATATGATCATTTTTTGAAACTTGTTATGTTCATTTATAATTGTATATTAAAACTTTGTGCAGTGGGAAAAAAAGCTGATATTTCATATCTTGCTAAAGTTTTGTTTTTCTTATCTGTTTATTTAAGTGTTTGTAATTGAACATTTATATATTTTAATATGATCATTTAATTTGTTTTGCAGTCGAAGGATTTAAATATTCCTATAAATAAAAGTGTTGCTGGTGTTTCTGCTGCTCAAGCTCAATGTAATGTTCCTATAAATAAAGGTGGTGCTGGTGTTAAAAATGATGCTCAAGTTAATCCAAGAGTACTAATGCGTCTACAAAATCTCAAACTAGATATTTTGTTCCACCCGTAGTTCTTGGCATTGTTCCAACTTCAACTCAGGATTGTTCAAACTTCAATCTAGAAATGTTTAAACCCCATTCCAGAAATGTTCAATCGACAAATGTTTAAGTTATTCCTCCCACGGTTCCAATAAATGATCAAGGTGCTCTTGTTCAAAGTTCTTCAAGTGTTAAAGACATAAGAATTTGTTTCTATATAGTACCTTTTTTAGTATATTGTTTTTTTTAAAATTCAACATATGTAAATGATTATTTATCAATTTGAAAATGAACAAAAGTAAAGAACCAACAACCAATTCATAAAACCTAAAAATTATATATATTTTTTCATACAAATAAAGATTAAAATGAAATATCAATTACAATAATTTTTTTAACAAATAATATCTATAAGTCTATTTTCCTCCAAAAAAAATCATCTATAAAACTATATACTTCCTCCGTTTTCTTTTACTTGCAACACACCTTTTAGGCACGCAATTTTAGGAGATGATTAGTGAGGGTAAACGAGCTATTTTATCAATATAATTTTTACACGAAGATTAGAATAGGGTTAAGTATCATTTGTAAAAATTATAATGAATAATTTATCCGTTTACATTATATAAACCCGACCTCAAAACACGTGCCACAAGGCTGTGTTGCAAGTAAAAAGAAATGGAGGAAGTTTAAGATATGATCATATACACATTCATTAATGAACATATACACTTTCATAAATGAACATATAACATGTACTATTCATTTGCAAACTTCCTTGCTTATCTTCGATTTAACCTATATTTAGTGTTTTTCTTCAAATAACATCAGTTCCGCATCCTTGCTTCCTAATTTGGTTCACCTGTTGAACAAAATGAATTAACAAATGTTAATTATTATATACACTACTTTATAAATGAACAATATATCTTACATTATTGAACATTTATCACTTTTACACTATTTGGTTTCAAATCACAAATCTAACTCTCATTAAGTTTAGTAGTGAATGTTTCTATATGCTTCATAATTTATACTCCGCAGTTTGTATAATCAGCGTTGTTAAGCCATTTTATCTTCTCCAAAACAACTACGTATTCTTCAATTCCATGTGCAAATTTATATCAAATGTGTAACTTTGGACATCACTACAATATAGCTAGATTGGTTGTAAGATATTAGTTTTAATGCATACAAATGAACATTCTCAATATTATACATGAGGATAATGTATAAAAGAAATGAACATTCGTTATTTAGGCATATAAATATATATGTAAACTGAAATGAACCAATATTAACATATATTTTAAAATGAACATTACTTTATATGTAAATGAACATTATGAATTTCATAAATGATCAAAAGATTTGATAGAATAAATAAGTCAGTTTCTCAACTCAAATGAATGATTATTTATGCATTTCATAAATGTGCATAACATATCATAAAAATGAACATTATTTATTTAGGCATATAAAGTCAAATATAAACTCAAATAAACTCAAATATACAAATGAACATTTATAATTCTATATATGTTCATATATTAACTCGGAATCGTAGAAATGTTAACATCTATACCATAAGACTTTTTAATATCTTTTAAAAGTTCTAGATCTACAACTTGAGACTTTTGTTCGTTGTTTTTTTTTAAAAAAAAATTTCTACTCTTGTTTAAATAGGTTTTTGAAATAATACTTACGTTTCTTCAGACTATGCCTTGTTATGTTCAACGAACATGATTCTTCTCTGAATCATCATTCTCTTTATCTCTCTAATTCGAAATATATTTTTCGGTTCTGTAAAAAATAAAAAAAACACAAAACATAGTAGATTTTAATGATTTTTGCATAAAATAGTTCTAATCAAGTTAGATTATGTTTCTGAACATGTAATTTCAAAATGAAATACGTAGTAGAAAAAATAGGTTCATACAAAAAAAATTAGTAAAATTACTTACTCTTTCTGTGAATGTTGTTGCGATTGTTGAATTTCTTCGCAAATGTAGACATTTGAAGGAATTTAGCAATATTTTGAAGCAATTTCGTAGTATTTTGAAGCAATTTTGTAGTATTTTGAAGCAATTTTGGTTCATATTTTCTAGTTTTGATGAGAGAGAAAGTCTAGAGAAATGAAGAAGAAGGTTTTAGAGAGAATGGTAGGTAGTTACAGTAGGTTAGTGGGTTATGGGATGTGGGTAACATGATAAACGCATCGTTTAGAGGGGGGTGTAGGTATCCCTACCTACACTAGGGTCTAGTGTATACCAATTAGTTGAAAAGAGCTTTCCAACGATATATTATAAGCCTAAATCCGAGTTATAACGAATAAGTTATGACCAAAATATTTAACTGAGCCCAAATTGAACCTAAGCCCACCTTACCTACGACCCAATGATTATGTGGAGGGTCCAAATTATTTAATCTCAATCCTAAACCAATTAGAATTAATTGGAAGCTTCTATAAGTTTCTAAAATATCTTAATTATTCTTTTTGAAAAGATAAGATTAAAGAGTTTGAAATTGAATAAAACTTTTCTTTTTTGAAAGTCCTAATCCTATTCGAATTGAGAGACGTTCAAAGATAGACAGATATTATTTTCTTGCCTCACAGTTTTTATCCAAATATTAGATGGTTGGATATACGGGTGTACATAAGATAGACCGGACCTGAAACCCGACCTGATCCGGACCTATTTGGACCGGACCAGAATCGGACCGGTAAATTCAGGTCCGATCCCGGTCTGTAAAAAACATGGATTCCGGTTTTCAGGTCCGGTCCGGGTTAAAACCGGGGGTTTCAGGTCCGGACCTGAAGACCGATTTGGAGCTCTATTTTTTAAAAAGAGTTCAGCATTCCCTTAATACCCTATTAAACCCTAAATGCAACACTTATAGCCGTCACTTCTAATTTCTCATTTTCTCCTCCTTTCTCTCTCTCTCTCTTATTTCTCAATCATTCTCCATAATCTCTCTCCACCCACACAAACTACCAAGGTTGTTGCCGTCGGGCTGCACCTCCGTCAACCCACTGCGACGTCAAGCACCAAAGTCGTCACTACTGCACCGACGACCCACCAGTCCAACACGTGACCCAGGCCCACCTCTTCACACTCGGCCACCAAGGACACTACCCATTGCGGTCAGTCGATCACCACAAGCTCCAGCGCGTGACCGTCCAAGGGTCCATTACGAGAGGCGAGAACAACATCAGTCCCGTAACTGATTCCAATTTTAGATTCTTCAATTTTTTTTTTATATGTTCATTTTAATTAGAATTAAAGTTTAGGCTTATATGCTTAGTCTTCATAGTGTAAGTTTCAATTAGATTTGTAATTTAAATTTTATTCTCTTAATTTGGGTTCAAATTTTACTGAATTTTGATTGTAGATACTATAGTAGTATTTACAAGTATTAAATGTATAATAGAATACATTGATATTTATTCAATTTGTGAATTTGGATTTTTTTTTTAAAACATTTTAAATTTATAAGGTGATTCAGGTCTATTCGGTCCAAAACTGGAATCGGACCTGATTGTTCAGGACTGACCCGAAACCGAATTTGTCAAATCAAGTCCGGTCTCCGGCCCTCAAAAAATCCTGATTCAGGTCCCGGTCCCAACAGGTCCAGTCCAGGTCCGGTCCGGTTTTGGACCGGTGTACTGCCCTAGTTGGATAGCCCTTGAAATTGTATTTCCAATAATATATTATAATATCAATTCCGAGCTATAATGGAAAAGATATGAATGAAATATCAAACTATATCCAACACTGACACCATCCCATTCAGCCATATCTTTTATTATACAACGTATTTTTATCTGATTCTAATTGGATTAGAAAGTAGACTTCAAGAGCTTTCCAACTATATCTTATTTATCTTATTCCGATTTCTGGATCAAAAGATATGATAAAAACAAAAACCGCAAAAACTGCAGTCTATCGAGCTTTATTCCGATTTAATTCGAATTCTTATCGTTTCTTGATTCTTCAACCCTTCTTTTTCCTTATAAATAGAGGTAATATCACCCCTTTTTCAATCATCAACAATCTTTATCACAAAATAATTATCTTCTCCCTCTTTAACCTAAACACTAGTCTCCCTATTCTTTCATTCCTTCCTTAAGCACTCCAAGGAGTTCATACAATACCCAAAGTTCTATACTTAAACCAAGGCATGAAAGGTATAATTGACTGAGGGTTTGGACCAAATCAACTCTACTTTTTATCTTTTCTAATTATTTTCATTTGATTTATTTCTTTATTGAAGTTACTAACAGTTTATTCATGATGTAGCAATTCAAGGAAACGCGAAAAGTGAGTAATTAATCACTTATTTACTCTTATTATTTTATATTGCTAGTATCATGATTAGGGTTATTTCTATTATTTGATTTGACTAACGATATTATTGTTGAACTTGAATTGTCTTAAACTTTTTAGCTACGATCATATAACCCATTTTGATAATGTAAATTATTTAGACATACGACATTATATCGCTTATTTATATAATAATGTGCTTTTTATAGTTTTATTTGTGGAGTTATTATCAGTAACTTGATATCTTTTTATTGTACTTAAATTATTTCTAATGAGTTGAAAGCATTTTTATAAAATTATTTTTTGTAATTAAAACTTATTTTACTGTTATTCTATTTTTTTTAAAATATATTATAAATTTATCTCATTTAAATAACTTTGTAAAACGGATTTTATGATGGAATAGTACTGAGTTTTAAGATATTTATTGAAATAGTACACAAAAATGTACCACTGTACCATTAAAACAGGAAAAAAAAAAAGTACCACCGAATCCCAAATTGCCCTCCTATTTACAAGCCAAACAAATAGGCCCAATGCGCCCAGGAGGAGTCCTAATGTATTACCTCTATTCTTGAAAGTTCGACTCACTTATTATTCATGTAGTCAAAATAATATAACGTTGACCACATGTTATGATTTATACAATAGATATAAATTAGCATGAGGGATTTTATTAGATTCCCCTTATTAAAAAATATTTCAAAAATCAACTTTTTACAATTTTCACTTATACATAGCTAAAAATATTTATGGACAAAGATGTTCATTGGAGACCACACAAATATAAAGTGAGTTGAAATTTTAGGAACAGAGGGAGTATATCTTTCTGGTTTAAGTAATTGCATTTATTGACTTATCGCATCATTCACTTTTCTCATTTTAACCTTAAATTTTTTTTAAAATAAATATCATTATGTAAGGTGATCCATTCAATGTAAATTTATATTTCAAACTTTTAAAATCATAATAAGTCTTTTCTGCTCACCTTATTTTTATTTATTGTATGTGTAATAAGTTCAAATAAGTAAAGTTCTAAAAAGAAAAGTTGAGGAAATAAAATAAGTTTGATAAGAGCTATCTAAGTTCAAATTTCAATTTTATAAATTTTAGTAAAGTTTGATAAGGACCTCAAAAAAAAAAATGTAAGGTTTGATAAGTGCAAAAAATTCAGATAAAAAGTAAATATAAGGTGAATAGATACATTCTAATAATTGGCAATTAGAGATTAATGAAGTATTTTATTTGTCAACTTGTGCTTTTATTTGGAGAACGTAAGAGTGAAACTCATGCATGTATTTTGGAACAAATTAAACTTAAACCTAGGCATATTTTGGGGAAGAATAAGCCACACGGTCATATACCATGCATTGTCATACATATAGCTATACAAGTCACCTGCTTAATGCCTTCACACTGCACAATATCGACTATGCTCAACTCCAACAGTCCACCAACAAAATCATGTCTTTTCCATTTTGTATTCTACTACTCCGTATCTCCTAACAAGTAAGCTTTATGTTATAATTTTACGTGCATAAATCATAACGGGCAATTCACTATGGTAAGATCCTACAGGCTAAGATGCTATACCTATAATACAGTACCAACCATTAGAGCCTAAAGTAACTTTCTATTGAAAAAGTTACTAACCAAGTAACCAACTAGTCCTCCTTCAAATTCTGCCATTCCTTTCATGCATTATTCACAGTTCATTTTGTACATTCTACCCCACTCTTAAGGAACCCTCACCCTAAAAAAGTGAAAAATCGCCCAGAAACTCATAACTATACAGAAATTGCGAGTTTAATTGCAATTACTGACACCAATTCGATAACAAAATGTAATGAAATGACATACAATAATGTGATCAAAATGTGACCAAAGTGTCCTACCAGCCAAAAGTTTATTCGATGACGTGCAGACAGAAATTGGTTGGGTAATTCAATCTCAATTCTCATTTGGACAATGACATGTCCAAAATTAAAAAAATAAAATAAAATATGTTGTTAGTTTATATTAGTGCATTATAATATATAATAGTAACATACTCACACTCTCTCATTACGTCGCTTTTTTTATCTCCAATAATATACTCTAAGTAACATACTTCATTCATCCCTATTTCTTTGCCCCATTGCTAAAAGTTGGGTCAAACTTTGAAAACGTTGAGCAACAATGCTCTTACCCATATAAATAAAGGTATAAACATTTTAACATATGTTTTGGAAAACATGAAACATCAAATGGGAAAAATAAAATAGGGATAGAAGAAGGTACAGTGAATTGACCAAAAAAACTTCTAAGAATTTATAAAAAAAAATTTAAAATTGCTCATAATTAATATTCAAGCATAAAAATCCACGTAATTTTAAACGTATAAGAGCATAAGATAATAATTAATAATTTCCCTACGTTGGAATTTGCATCATAGAAAGTGGGAATAATTGTGAGTATAAATATAATTTTTATACAGAGTAGTAGATTATTAGAATTGAACTAATAGAGTTGAAAGTTTGAATATACAACACATTATCCAACTTCTACAAAATTTGTTAAAAATTGTTACTTTAAGGCTTATTTGGCATCATTTTTGGTTTTCAGTTTCTTTTTTTTTTTTTAAAACCAAAAACCAAAAATAGGAAACAAGAAAAAGGGGTTTCCACTTTTGTGTTGTCAGTTTTCAAAATTATTATAATTTTAATATGTTTAAATAATTTTTGATTCATTATGGGACATATATCCTATACTTTTAAAAAAACAAAAAACCAAAAAACAGAAAACCACAGCAATGATTAGAGTTTTATTTTCAATAAAATATTAATATTTTAGATGTCTAAATTGAAGTATAATTATATTAAAAAATGTTATTATTATAATCCTCAAAAATTATCATAAAAATTTATTTTTTATATCATAATATTTTTTAAGCGAAGGAAGTACTTTAAAACGTAAAACACTCATTTATAATATATACGAATCGGTTAAAGTAATATACTTCACAATCCATAGAATTTTATTACTATATAGACCTGTCAATTAGGGTCGGGTCAATATGAGTTATCTCAGATTATGTCACTTTAGGTTACGAGTCAAGAAATGTTCAACCCTTACCCAAAGTTTTGGGTTCGGGTCAACCCAACGGGTTTGAACATTTATTTCATTTAATTTATTTTTTGCTGATTTTTTATTTTATTAATGCATTAAATTAAATCGAACATTTCCACCAACATTATTATTAGTCATTACATGTCTACTAGATAGCAAATCGTCACAAAAGAACATCAATTCCTTACTAATTTTGTATGAATGAGATTTTTTATTTTTTATTTTTTATTTGTTTGAAATTCCTACCCACCTATTGTAGGTGGGTATTAATGTTATATTTTAAAATTTTACATATAGATTAAAAATTAATCTTAAAATTCAATAAACAACCCGGGCATCGCACGGACCATACAAAACTAGTGTGTGTATGTATTAATATACTTAAAATTCAATATATTTAAGCATTAATCCACCCAAAAAAAAAAAAATCAAAATTCACACCACCACAACCGTCAACCCAGCACCAAGAATTGACAAACTACCACCACCTATCACCACCACCTAGCAGCACGAAACCACCAAGCAACGCGAACCCACCACCATCATAAGATTCGAACCCACCACCACAAGATTCGAACCACAATCCATCACCACCACAAGGTTTGAACCACAATCCACCACAAGATATATTTAAACTCACTAACCACCACTACCAGAGTCAATTTGAACCCACAAGCCACCACCCACGAAACCCAAAACATTACAAACCACAACCCACGAACCCATATTCAAACCCATAACCTAATACCCACCACCCACAAATCCATATTCAAACCCATAACCGAAAACCCACAACCCACAAACCCAGATGCCTAACCCGCGAACTAGCTAACCCACGAAGCCAGCGAACCCACAGATCTAGAAAAATATGAGAATGGGGTTAGAGGAGGAGAGAGAAAAGTAATGGGGATGAGGAAGAAGATGATGAAAGTTAACGATGAAGGTGGTTGGAACTTGGGATGATGATGAATTTAGATGGAGGATGAATGATTTTGGTGAAAATGATTAAGTTAATCAATGTTTGGGTTTAAGTTAATAAAATAAAATCAATAGTTTAATTAGGATGTTTAAAAACATTAAGGGTAATTTAGTCAATTTTATACAAATAAAACTTACCAATAAAGGAAATAAAAAAGTTTGTTGCAAGTAATGTGTACCGGCCATTTTTAGTAATTGTTGCGAGTAATTCGTAACAGTGGGAGTACAAGTAATATTGTAATGCATGATCTGTGCACCAGGGTGCACCATGTCGATGGTGCACCCGGTTAAATAAAAAAAAAGGCGAAAAGAACATTTAGTTGTTTGAAAAAAAAAACATTAAAGTTTTTGAAAAAGATCATGCTTATGCTTGACAAAGAACATGTGTAACAAAAGAACAAGAAGACATTACAAAAGAATATGATAAAAACTTTATTAAAATTTCATGAAAAATTTCACATTAACGGAAAAATCTTTACCAAAGATAATATTTCCCCAAAAATAGTTTTCTTTTCTCCAAAAATTCAACATTCCATAATAATTTAAGTTTTCTCTCTCTAAAATTATTTTCAACTTTCAATAATTCAAGATTTCATTTTCAAATTAAATTTCAAAATTCATAATAACATATGTTAAAAGAACAGAAGTTATAATGTAAAGAACATATCAAACATATATTTTTAGAAATGTTCTTTGTCAAACATAAG
Source organism: Chenopodium quinoa (assembly GCF_001683475.1). Classification (NCBI taxonomy): domain Eukaryota; kingdom Viridiplantae; phylum Streptophyta; class Magnoliopsida; order Caryophyllales; family Amaranthaceae; genus Chenopodium; species Chenopodium quinoa. The sequence continues at coordinate 1,472,366 of NW_018742292.1, read as the reverse complement.
TATGCGCTTTGTCAAACAACAATATATTCTTTTTGTCTTTCGGGTGTACCATGCGCATGGTGCACCCTAGTGTACTATCCTATTTTCAGTAATTACCTATCAACGTATATACTTCTATCATAGCTTTTTTTGAAATTTTGAACACTTTTTATATATAATAATTCGAGTTAAATTGGAGGATTGAGTAGAAATAAAAGAAGTATTTATTGATTTTTATTTCTTTTTGTTTTAAAAAAAAATTATTAACATTTTCTGCCGACGAATAATTCTATAGTTAACCTATCACTTTCAAATAAATAGGATAAAACAGTAGTTTTACGTTATTTCATTTCTCTCACAAATCTACTCCTATAAAGTTTGTCCTTGGGAATATTTTCTATTGGAACTTACCAGGAAAGGAAGAAAAATTGTTCAAAAGCAAACATCAAAAAGTTAGATTATTTATCCTCTCTTTTTCGTGAAAGTGATGGAAAATACATTTTGATGGGAATTATGTGGGACACCCCTTTGAATCAAGACTAAATAGATCAATGTGCATGCATAAAATATTATGTACAACTCATTAATTTGGCTGGATACACAAGTTCTATGGGATAATCATGAGGATGGAAGTTGAAACTCATTTGTGCTCAATTTGATTATGATAAATTAATTAAGATTAAGACTAAAATAAGCAAAAAATATGAAGCATGTTTATGATATCTTTGTCGTTAAAGAATAATATTGTACTATGTATAATTTTATTCTCTCTATCTCTATCAGCTTTTTCAGTAATTGATTTTATTATATCGCGTTTTAAAGATTGCTCAGATTCATGTATTTTATCACAATCACAATCACTCATAAGTCATTATCCAATTAATAAGTCTTGTATAAATAATTAAAGTGAATGTTTGTTAATTTTATTCAAGTCAATCTAACAATTTTACAGTAACTATAACCCATTTTAGAATAACTTTTAATTTGTAACTAAAAAATAAGTAAAATAGATCAAATGGAGTATAAGGTTTTAAAAGTGGCTAAGGATAAATTTTCATTGGGAAAATAGGGGCATAAGTAACTCCATGATTGACAAATGGGTGATTACCATTATAGGTAATGGGAAAATGAGGGATTACTTGACAACTTGTAAACTACAAAAGCAAAAGCAAAACATAAAATATAAATAATAACTATTATTTAAGGTAGGTGTACATTAATGAATAATATCATCAAATGTATTATTACCCTAAAATAAACTAAAACTACCTTAATAAAATTAAAGCTAACTAGTATGTTTTTCTTTTTTGAATAGCAGCTAACTAGTATGTTTGTAAAGGTTAAATTAGTCACTTTACAATAACTTACCTTGTAAGCGTAACTATATTAATCTATAAATTTTTTCCCCTAAAATATACTGAACATTTCTTAATTAATGTTATACATAGCCCTTAGGCTACATATAAGGAGCTAAAAATGGGGAAAAAAAATAAAAATATAACATCTATTACACTGATTTGCGCGTGATTTTATCATACATTTCTAAATTATTACCAAATACGGAAAGATATTAAATACTTATTCATAGCCCTAACATATATACTGAAATTAATTACTGCACATATACTTGGTGACTGGTGTGCCCAATAATTCTTGCTAAACATTTTGGGGGGAAAAAATAAGGAAAGAAAAGTAGAATTTTTAGAAATAGAACTTTCAAGTATATAAGAGTACTTACATGGTGAATTCGTGATATCACATAAATAAAATAACACAAAGTTTTATATATGATTGGTCACACCGTGTGCTATTATAATTGATTCAGAAGTTACTCGGCCGGTCAAGGATTATTTGGGCAGGGATTAGTTAGTCGGTTAGGGGTTATTTAGTCGGTCAGGGATTACTCGGTTGGTTAGGGGCTATCCGGTCAATGTTTTGGTGTTTTTCAGCCGGCATATGATATGACCAGTCACGCAGATAACATATTTTAAAAACAAAATCAAAATAAAATAACCTTTAAAATTTTCTATATTTGCAAACTGCCATAAGTAGGCCACAAATTAGGCCCCATAATGCTATTTTCAATCTACCATAGTGCATCTAACCTAGGTTGAGCCAAATCAATTTTCAATAGGAGAAATAAAGGAAAACAACCCTAAGCTAATAGCCTTCTAGTGGAGGTTAATTAATGAGAAATTGAATCAAAATTACCTTGATCAAATTTTGCTTGATTTTTATAGTGCACAATAGAAATAAAATTATGTGATATTATATGACTTATTTGGACTTCTGGATCAAAAGATACAATAAAAACAAAATCCGCAAAAAAGTTGTCCCAGCGCCAAACGACAGGTCTGCCGCCTGGCGACAAAACGTGTCGGTTGGCGACGAGATTGTCGTCTGGCACTGGTCGTTGGCGACAGGAGGTATTTTATTTCGAATAGAACTCAAACTCTTTTCTATCGTTTCCGTGCTATTTTTTCTTATAAATAGGGGACATATCTCCCCGTTTTTATTCATTCACAGTCATCATATCTCTCTCTAAAAGCTAGAAGCTTTCTTTCTCTCTATTCATTTTTCTAAACCTTCCCTTTTACAAAATTCCTCATACATTAGTTTTAGACACACCTAGCCAAGTTCGAAGTTGCCTTCTCCCTAGACGTGAAAGGTTTGAATATTCCGAGCGTTTGGTCCCAAATCTATATTTCAATTATTATTTAATTTAAATGTTTTGTTTATTATTTTCCTTGAAGTTACTAACTTGTGTATTTTGTTATTAGAAAGAGGTACGAGGCATCGAAGTAAGTACTTTGATTGATCTTTTGATATAGAAATCATGCTTAGATTATTAAATTAATTCTTAGTATCATGTTATAATGTTTTATTACTTCCTAGTACCATGTTTAGGGTTAATTAATATTTTTAATATCATGTATGTTTCTATGATGCTTTCTATTTCTTTCTTGATATCATGTTAGTATCATGTTAGGGCTAAAGCTTTGATCTTTGATGTTTAGTGACATGCTAGGGTTTGTTATTAATCTTGTTTGTATCATGCCTTGGGATCTTGCTATCACTACTAAAATTCGGCTATATTGTGACCCTTTTTCTACGACCGTCTGAAAAACGGTCGCAAAATATGAAATTTGCGACCGTTTTTTTATGCGGTCGCAATATTACGACTGCTCTGATAACGGTCGCAAATTTGCGCCCGTTTTGCGACTATTTTTAGCCTTTTAAACGGTCGCTAGGATGTTTGAACAATTAAAAATAATTCTAAATTAAAATAAATAGTTTGCGATCGTCAAAGATGGTCGTAAATGTCATAATCTGCGACCGTCGGAGAGACGGTCGTAAATGTCATAATCTGCGCCGTCAAAGAAACGATCGTAAATGTCATTAATTGCGACCGACTATATCCGTCGCAGTAGAGTAATTTTTTTTTTTTAAAAATTGGGTATAAAATAAACGGACCCTAACCCTAATAAATTACACGCTGCATTTCCTCTTTCTTTTTCTCTCTCTATTCTTTCTCTCTCTTCTCTTTCTTTTCTCATGCCTCTCCATCTCTTTTTCTTTCCTTTCTCCTTCTTCTTCTCTTTACTTTCTCTTTCTTTTGATTTTCTCCATTTTCGCTCTCATATTCTTCTTCATTCTTGCTTTTTCTTAAGATTTTCATCATCGAACAAATTGTGGTGTGTGGATTTTCGTCAACAATAAACAAATTGTGGTTTTTATGGTCAAATTCGACCATAAAAATTCCAGATCTGGAGTTTTTATGGTCGAATTTTACCGTATAAACCTAAAGAGGAAGAATTATTGGATAAGGTATGTTATTTTGTTTGAAAATTTTGTTTATTTTGGTTTATTTTCAATTTTCATGGATTTATTTTGTTATCTAATTGAATTTCCATGTTTATTTGGTTAAGTTTGATTTTTTTTTTCGATTTTTGTTTGAGTTTTGGGTTTGATTTTTAGTTTCGAATTTCTCTGTTTTTATAAAAATTCAAATTTCTTTATTACTGGGTCTGATTTCATGAAAACCCGAATTTCTTTGTTTTTGGGTTTGATTTTTATTAGTTTCGAATTTCTTTGTCTACATTCATACGAATTGTCTTTTTTTTTGTTTGAATTTTTGTTTGGGTTTCGTTTATTTTCGGTTTGGTTTTAAGTTTTGGTTGATTTTGCTCGAATTTTCGTGAATTTTGTCTTATTTGTTTTCGAATTATCATGATATTTGTTCATATTTTGTTGATATTTTTTTGTTAACTTAGAATTTTGATTTGGTTTTTGTTAATTTCAGTTTGATTTTAATAAATTTGGTGGTTAATTTTTGGATCTATTTTTTTGGTTAAGGGCTGTTTGGGTGGGCGACGATGGTAGGTCAGGGTTGTTTAGGGTGGGGTGCTGTTGGTGTTTTTTTTTTTCCTTAAAAATTTTTGCGACCGCCTAAAGCCGTCGCAAATGGCAATTTTTGAGACCGCTTAAATACCTGTCACAATTAATTTTATTTGCAACCGTTTTGGTACCTGTCGTTGAAAATATAGGAAATGGTCGTAATAAAATTGCGACCGTCAACCCGTCGTAATTTTTTTTTTTGCGACTAAGGGAATAACGACCACCGCTTTACGACCGTTGACGGTCGCAATTAGTTTTTGCAACATTTTTGTTATTTTTACGACCGTTTGTGGCGGTCGCAAAAACCTTAATTTTTAATAGTGTATTAATATTATGCTTTGACATGATTGTTATTTTAAATATGATTATGATTATTATTGTTACGACGATGATTATTATGTTGCTTGATACTTTATATTTATTGTTGTTTCTTGATCACACCTTTTATGCATGTTTAAAGGGAATTTATACTTGTAATCACGCTTAATAAGATAATTAATAATCTTGTTTAGGGATAATATGATTATAATTCAAGTTATCACCAATAATAGTTTTATTTGTGTATTAATAATACACCAACATAGACTAAACAGGTTTAGGGTTAATCTATTGATTGCATGCTAGTCAGAAAGCGCACATGAATATGAGAAGAATAAAGTAGAGGCCTATTTTTAGGGCAGGTTCAATCTCTTTTAGGTTGGATTTGTACCTTCATCCTCGAACTTCAAGTCATGGTTCCAGCCCTATTGGAGTTAACGATCTTCTGGATCGTTAAGGGGTGTAACCTTCACCCTGTGAACGGTTTACAAGTTCCTAAAACTTGTTGGCGACTCTTTTACTCTAGCTTCCTCCACTTTGGACGCTACCATGCTTAAGTGTATGATCACAGTAAGGCTCAAGTGTGGGATGACTTGAAATATTCCCTACACATACTAATAATTAATTGAAATTGAAATGTAAAATGTCGTTGTGTCAATGACTTGTGTTCTACTCTCTGTCTCCATTGCTAATAGATGGGTCAAATTTTAAAAACTATAACTAAAAATTTTCATTAATCAACAAGAAATAATATAGTAACGGAAGGGTTATTAAACAAAGTGTATCATAGGCCAGAAATAGTTCACTTTAGCTTGAATCAGTTCAATTCACTTCAGTTTCAATTAGTTTAGTTCAATAAATTAGTACAGACCCTAAGTGACCATATGGTGGGCTTTGTTCTAGTTTTGTTTATGCTTTTTGAGTTTAGTAGAGTACAAGTTGTTTCATGTTTAAATATTTGTGCGAGATCGAATACGAAGTTAATCATTTGATTACAATGAGATGAATTAGACGAAAAATTTCTACACGACTGCAACAGACCCACAGACCCCCTCGTCGAAAACGGTTGTAATTCACAACGATATGAAAGAAGGTATGAAGAATGTATAATTTGCAACAACGATCGTAGCTTTGCTGAAAAGGATGTTTTTATTTGATTCAATTATCATCTATTTATTAGATTTTAATCTCTTCGTAGATGTCATACGATTTTTTATTTATGAATCAATCCTTTTTAAAAAAAAAAAAAGTAGCGTGGGGTATTGTAAGGAATATTTCAAGCATTACCCCTAGCTTGAACCCCGCTGTGATCATACACTTAAGCATGGTGGCGTCCAAAGGGAAAGAAGATAGAGCAAAAGAGTCGCCAACAAGTTTTAGGAACTTGTAAACCGTTCACGAGGTGAAGGTTACAACCCTTAATGATCCAGGAGATCGTCAACTCCAATAGGTCTGGAACCATGACTGGTAATTCGGGGATGAAGGTACAAATCCAACCTAAAAGAAATTGAACCTGCCCTAATAATAGGCCTCTACTTTATTCTGATCGTATTCATGTGCGCTTTCTGACTAACTTGCAGTCAATTGGATAACCCTAAACCTGTTTATCTATGTTGGTTGAATATTAATGCACAAATAAAACTATTATTGGCGATCACTTGAACTAAAATCACATTAACCCTAAACAAGATTATTAATTATCTTATTAAGCGTGATTATAAGTACCAATTCCCTTTAAGCATGCATAAAAGGTGTGATCAAGAAATAAAAAGAAATAATAATTAAGCAACATAACAATAAAAAATAATCATAATAATAATAATAATAATAATAATAATAATAATAATAATAATAATAATAATAATAATAATAATAATAATAATAATAAAAATCATAATAATCATGTTAAAGCATAATAATAGCAGGATCCTAGGCATGATACTGACAAGATTAATAACAAACTCTAGCATGTCACTAAGCAATAAAGATCAAATATATAGCCCTAACATGATACTATTAGGAAAGACAATAAAAGGCATCATAGAAATCATAATTGACATTATATTCTTTACCCTAAACATGATACTATGAATTTATTGTTGTCACCCTAAACATCAAATTAAGAAAAACATCCTAACATGATACTAAGAATAATAATAACAACCTAGACATGATTTCTATATCATAATATCAATTAAACAATTAAAGCACTTACTTGGATGCCTTGTACCTCTTTCTAATAACAAAATACACGCGTTAGAAATTTCAAGGAAAAAATAAACAACAATTAAATAAAATAATTGAAATAGAGATTTGGGACCAAACCCTGAGAAATTAAGGCCTTTCATGTCTAGGGCAAAGGCAACTTCGAATTATGCTAGGTGTGTCTAGATATTGTGAATGCGGAATTTTGTTTGAGAAAAGGTTGGTTTAGAAAATAGAGAGAAAGAAAGCTTTAGCTTAGAGAGAAAAGAGAACTATAGAGTTGATGATTGTAGATTATAGATGATTGAAAACGGAGTTTTTAAGAGGCTATTTATAGAGAAAATCAGCCAAAAAGATAGAAAAACAAACCAGAATTATGACGTGAAAAAACGAAGTTAGCGCTAGACGTTGACATTATCGCCAGACGCTAACGCTAGCACCAAGCGCCAGGCGCTAATCAAATTTTTAACGCATTTTCTAAATTCAGATAAAATTTAATCGTACAGGAGGATAAAATCGCATTTTCCTCAAAAACACTCTTTTATTCTGATTAAAATTCCAAAAAGTCAACAAAAGTCAATTCATCAATGCTAATTGAATTAGGAATGAAAAGAACCTTCTAGAAGAATCTAGAACACTAAAATCATTCCTAATTGCATTAGGAATGATAAATCCATATTAGGTCATCCTCTAGATCATTGGGCCGCATATAAGGCTCAAACCGGGCCCAGTTTAGTAACTTGGCCATAACTTCCTCATTATTCATCGGAATTGGGCTTATAATATATCGTTGGAAAGCTCTTTTCAAGCCCCATCCAACTATACTATTATTGGACCCTTGCTATGAACCAACCAAACTAGATTGGCTGTTTTCTTAAAATAGGTTTTCAAAAATAGAGAGAAAAGAAAAGAAATTAAAACTATCCGTAACACTAAACTTTCCACACTTACACTTCATTCGATTATGATTTGACGTGAAAGGTACTCATTACCGGGATTGGTTTTGGGGAGACACAAATGGGTGTGTACAGAAGCCCCTACTTTGACTGAGTTTGGAGAAACGCAAGTTTCGAAAACAAAAGTCAAAGTATGGATAAGGACGGAGAATGATTCAGAACGTTCTGCGATTCTAAACCACTCTTGTAACGCCGATACCTGCAAACTAGCGTTAGTTAAACAGATAAAAGAGTTAAGAAACACGTATCTTGCACCGTCGAGCACACGTCTCTAGAGGTAACCGATTTGTTGTGACGATCTTCCGCAAGGTAGAGAATACCGCCCGAAGACTGCTACGCCTGTAACTGCCTCTTATTTTTGCTGCGATAGTCTTCGAAAAGATCACTGCTTGTTGATCCTTACTGCTGCTTGTGAACCAGTATGTCTGTGCTTTTGCTGTGATGATAATCCTCTTTTCTTTGGGAATAGTTGCCAACACAACTCTTGTATGATGTATGAAAATCCGATTTAGGAAAATTTGTCAATGCTTCGTAACAATCCATCCTTGGAAATGTTGCCACGATGAAGCGACAATCCGTATTTCGGAAAATTTGCCAAAATCCAATTTTTGGGAAAAGTTGCCAATGCTTCGTAACAATCTGTCATAAGAATTTTGCTAAAAACGACAATTCACATCTTGGAATATACTTCTTGAAAGCAATCCACCTTGAAAATTTGCCAACGCTATGCGACAATCCTTTTAGGAAAATATTGCCACAATTGATAATCCGCGTCTTGGAACATTTGCAAAAAAGAGTCGACCGAAAATCCACTTCGAGAAAATTTGCCACTTACTGAAATGAATGACAATCTACGTTGAGGAACCTTTGCCGAAATTTATGATGAATAGAGTCCTACAACAATCCTTTGGGAAATTTTGCCATAGGGAACTGGGTGTATGACAATCCAATCTTGTAAAACTTGACAGCGATGACAATCCGAACTTGGAAAGAAAGTTTCCAAACATAGAAAGAGTACGACAATCCATGCTTGGAAACTTTGCTAGAGATGACAATCCAATCTTGGAAAAATTGTCGTTGAAGAAGATGCACGACAATCCATTTTTGGAAATATTGTCAGTTGGAGATGACAATCCAATTTTTGGAAAAATTGTCGTTTAAGAAGAATGCGCGACAATCCATATTTGGAAATATTGTCGTTTAAGAAGAATGCGCGACAATCCGTATTTGGAAATATTGTCGTTTAAGAAGAATGCGCGACAATCCTTATTTGGAAATATTGTCATTTAAGTGCTTGCTTTTAAACCGATACGTTGGTGCTTGTAATGAGCCAGTGTTTTAGGCGCTTAAGCTAAGTGAGACAATTTTTTTTCAGGTCAATCACTTACTACAATTGTAATAGAGCCGACTACTAATCATGTCAATTTGCTTATAGAGGCTAACTGGCGTACCAAGGAACCCGAAATTGTTGTATGAGGTCGAAATAGCCGTTCTGAGAGGCTTCAAGCTCTGTCGCTGCTGACATATCTCTGTCGCCAGACGCTGGGATCTAGAGTCTGGTGCTGAACTCTATTTTCTAGACGCCATATGTTGTTGCCAGACGACAGCCTTGTCGTTAGGGATGTCAATATTAAGTGGATATCCACTAACCCACTCCACCCGCAATAAATAAATGGATGAAAACCCGAATTAAATGGATGAAAAGCGGGTGACGGATGAAGCGGATGATGGATCGGATCGAATATGGATGATACTTTTTTCACCCGCTAATCATCCACCCACCCGTTTAACATATATTAATTTTTTAATCTAAGAATTTTAATAATAAAATCTGAAATGTGCAAGAAAATTATATGTATTTTTTTGTTGCAAATTAATTTTTCAAACAATATATTGTTATTGTTTCCTATTTAATTAATAAAATTAATAAAAATATTGTACAAATAACCGAAAATTAAAGTTATGTGAGTTTTTTCAACTTTAATACTCATCCATTAGTCATCCGCTCCACCCGTTTCATCCGCGGATGATGGACGGATGGATATGGATGATGGGTGAAGCGGATGATGCTTGGATGTGGATGGAGCGATTAGAGTAATGGATGGATGCGGGTGAAGCTCCACCCGATCCGAATCCGATCCATTGCCATCTCTACTTGTCGTCTGGTGCTGAAGTTGGGTCTTCCCTACTCTGCTCTTGCTGCCATTGTTGCTTGGTTTTGCTCTGAACATTGAGCTTGGTCGTTTCCTTTAAACCAAATCCGCTCAAATATTTTGTAAATTAAAGCTCTTCATCTCTAATTTACTGATCCATGTAACTCCTCTTATCTTGGAGGAATCTCCTGTATCATATTCGCGGTTTTTTTCGAAAAAAATCTGGGAATGTCCTCACTTGCTGGGATGCACCTGCATTTATATCTTTGACCATATGACTTTGCTTATATTTCTTTAGGGTTGACCTAAGGTTTAGTGTTGCTTGACTCATTGACTTGACATGACTCAAGGTATAAACTTGACTCGTTGTGATTGACTCGAGGTTGACTCGACTCAAAGTGTTTGACACATGTGTTAGACTCAAATTAAGGTGAAATCATGACATGACTCAACTTGTACATGACTCGTGTGTGCATTGTATTGTGATCGTGAGACTCGAAAATGCAAAAAAGCAAAAATTTTCCGTCATTTTTTGTGGAGGGTACCAACTTTCTCCCGAAAAAGAAAGACACGAAAAAGAATCGAAGTGAAGTTTTTTTGAAGATGCATGTTGAATGAGCTTAATCTATTAACGTTCTCTCTCAGAGTACAAGGATTGTAACATCTTAAACTATCCTAGTTGACTCGATAATGAAAGTATTTAGGTAACTTAGGCACGGAGGCTAAGCACTTCATACTTCGATGCAATGATGATTATGATTGATGAGTGATTTTGTTATGACGAAGTATGCTTCAGCATTATGTTAAGATTTCATGGCAAAAGGTTCCTAAGGGAAGTATATTTGGTTATGTATCTGTGCGATGTGTGAAAGTGATATTAAAGTTAGGCTGCAAGGGCTAAGTGTGTGGAAAAAGATTATTTCAAGAAGAGTCAAATGATGGTGACTCTTAGGCTAAGTAAGCTAATGATGTAGGGATCAAACCTCCAAGTCTAGCTCTAAGTGAAAAGGAATGAGCATAGGAGACCCCTTGATATGATCATGGTGTGAGTGTGTGAATGTGAATATGAATGCATTTTTATTACGGCCGCACCTCGATGTGAGGTTGCCTACGTATCCGTTAGGAATCAGGTCGAACGTAGCTCTAGCCGAACCTCGCACAAGTGTGTGTATACCTCAAAAAGTTCTTTTTAAGGGTTGTAACGTGGTTAGGCTAAAGGTTATAAAAGAAGGGGATAAAGGCTCAAGACCCTCGATAAGCCCCCAAGGTGTGCAACTTTGCTATTGAATATTTGTATTTTCATGCTTGAGGTTTAGCTCTTTTTCAGCTCTTTTTTTTTACTTTTGCATTTTTTTTATTTTGAAGCTTTTTAATATTTGTGGGAAATCCCGATAATGCGTTCTATCACTCACTTAGCATTCATGTTTCTCAGGCAAGGTATCGAGCTCTCGATAAGAGACGCAATCTGAGATGTGTTCATATCAAAGACAAGTTTATGTCAAAGATAAGTTTATGTCAAAGACATTGGAACACTTTCCCTTTTGTACACTTTATTTATTTATTTTTATTTATTGCTATTTTAATCTTTTGAAGTCACTCAAGATTTTTAAATTGCATAAGTTTGCACACCATCCCATCTTAAGGTTAGGTAGATATGGGTTGAAAAATGAAAGGTCTATCGTTAGACGAGGCTCAAAGTGGTTTATAAAGAAAGGATGTGTAATTGAAGGGTGTAAGGTGATATGATGTGGCTACAAGGGGTGCCTCAAATCAATGGTATACCTTGTGCTTAGATTGACATGGAATTTTTTTTTAATGCATTATAATGAAATGATCATATATAAGGAAATAAATGCTTATTTTATTAAAAGGGGAAAAAGAAAGAATCTACAAAATTAATCTAAGGGAAAAGAAAGGTGTCTATGATAGACTTATTGGGGAAAGGAAAAAAATGAAAAAGAAATAGAAAAAAAGGTCATGAAATCTTGTCGTTGCAGCTCCCCTCTTGTCTTGTGTTGTTTGCTTCATCATCACCCAGTCTTCTCGTTAGCTAGAGGCAATGGGATCTTATTTGCTTCTGTGAGATCTTGAATGAGATTTTGAAACCTGTAGCATTCATCAGTAGTATGACCGTGTCCTCGATGGTACTTGCAATAAGAGTTGGGATTCCATCTCGAAGATCGATTTTCTTGCGTTGGATCCTCGGTAGGGCCAATAGGTTTTATTAACCCTCGATCATAGAGACGATCGAAAGCAGCATCGTAGGTCATTCCAATGGGTGTGAACTCTCTCCCGGGTTTCCTTTTAGGCTTGATTGTCCATGTCTAAGACACCATTATGGTCAAAGGTACTAACATTATTACTAGAGTGGGAGTTCTCGGAAGAAGAAGGATTGTCGTTCTTCTTTTCTTTCCAGCCAATGTGTTTACTATTGTTAGTAGCTTTTTGTTTTGCGAGGTCATCTTCGATTTCAATTCCGATGTCATAAACGGCTTTGAAAGTATTTAAATTATGTTGATATTTTAAATGCTTCGAATACTTCTCTTGGAGATTCTTGATGAACATCCTCACAAATTCTTTTTCGGAGGGCACCTCAATCATCTTAGCGGAAGTTTCCCTCCACTTATTGAAGAAAGAAGTAAAGCCTTCATTCTCTTTTTGTCTTAGCATTTCAAGTTGTCTATAATCGGTTTCGACTTGAATGTTACACTTGTATCTATCAATGAAAGCATTTACTATCGATTCCCAGGTAGAGGTTTTCTCTTTGTCAAGAGAAAATAACCATTGTTGACAAACAGTTTCAAGTGATAAAGAAAACAAGGAAAGAAAGACTTTCTTATCAATCCCCTTAATTTTCATTATAGTTTTAAAGGCCCTTAAGTGAAGGTAAGGATTATCTGTTGCCTTGAATTTTGGGATTTCGTTGGCATTGAACTTATGCGGAAGAAGTTCCTTGTCCACCAAGATCCCTTGTGAACTAATGCCTTGAAACTTGTAATCACTAAATAGCTTGCTCAAGCTTTCTTGCATAAGGTCCATTTGTTGTTGCTTCACAGGGTCATTTTTTTTAGAGCTAAAGCCTTCAACGCCTCAGTCACGTCAGTCAATTGACTCCTAAGTTCATTAACTTCCTCTTGAGTTGCCATTATCTTTTTATCTTTCCTCTTTTGACGAATCGGTTTATCAAAAAGTAAGACTTGAATAAAGGTGTTGTCCTTGATTAATCGCCCTTCTCTTCTAAGTTCATGCCTTCCAAAAATGGTAAGGCCAACAAACCGTTTCCAAATCTTTGGCACGGGATGTTGTATCCAAGTGCCCTTGGCATGTTGGAGGTTCAAATTAGGATCCCCCGTAAGGGATTGATAGACAACGACAATGCTGTCTTGGGGCGGTTCAAGGGGTCTATCTGATTTTAACTCAAAAAGTTTACCAAATTCTTTCAATTTCAATCTAACATCATTATTAAATAATCGAAATTGAACATGAGAAATTAAAGCATTTGATTTTATGACATTAAAACTAGAAACGAATTCTAAGGTTAAATAATCATAAGTATCGTAATGCATGTTAAAGAAACCACTCATGCTAACTCCCTTGAACAATTTTTCTACATGCTTACCAATTCCTAATCTAATAAGGGTGGGGTGATGAATGAAACGAGTGGGAATTACCTGCCTCGTAGTGAGGTTGAGCATCCTTTGTTTTTGCTCTTGGGTGGTGATGACCACCCTCTCCCATCCCAGATGATGCAAATCCGGGTCAATTCTGGCCTCTTGTTGCCTTGAGCTTTCCCCTCTTACCGTTCTTGATCTCTTGAGAGCCATTGTGATTAGAAAATATAGGAATTGAATAGTTTCTATCTCTTAGGGTTTAGAGAAAATTGAGAGAAAATGGTAGAAATTGGGTGTAGATTGTAGAGAAAGATGAAAGGATTAAAAATATGCAAAAATTTTTGAGTTTTGATGGAAGGATTGGAGAAGATCTTTGAAAATAAGTGAGTTTGAAGGTGTAAAAATGGAGGTTTTAGAGAGAGAAAGTAATGGAGAATAAGATGAAAGAAGAAGAAAGTGAGGAAAGAAAGAAGAGGAAAAGTACAAAGGGAACGACCAAATAGGCGCGCCCGATCGGGCGGATAATGCTGATTTCCAGAACCTTAGTTGCGCGCCCGATCGGGCGAGCTCCGCCAGATCACTCGCCCGATCGGACGAGCTTCGCCCGACATATCTTTCCTTCACTCGATTTGCACCCGATCGGGCGAAATTTGCTCGAGTTTCTGACTGCACTTGCGCGCCCGATCGGGCAACCACGCCCGATCGGGCGAAATGAGCTCCGATTTCCAACTCTCCTTGCGCGCTCGATCGGGAAACCACGCCCGATCGGGCGAAATTAAGGCTGGAATTTTTCCTTGCTTGCGCGCCCGATCGGGCCCGTGCCTAGTCAGATTTCCTTAGCTTTTTCTTCGTCTTCAAATTTTTCTAAGTCTTTTGACCTCTTAAACCTATACATGTACAAAAACACTTATAAACGGTAAAATTTCACTCTCCTCGCCTCTCTACAATAAAAATAAATAAAAAGGAAAACTAGTCTAGAAAGCAAGAAATACGGGCTGCCTCCCGCAAAACGCTGGTTTATCTAGGTCCCGCACGACCCTCTTACCACAGTGAAACTCAGAGTGAATCGGAACCACTTAGGTGAAGTATATTAACTGCACCAATTGTAGCCCCCTCATGATATAGCTTGAGTCTTTGGCCATTAACCTTAAACTCGTTACCATGTTCGTCGAAAACTTCCACAGAACCGAATTTGTTGGCCCTTTTTACGATAAAAGGACCCGACCACCTTGACCTTAACTTTCCTGGGAAACGTTTAAGTGGTGAGTTGAATAGTAACACTTTATCACCCTCCTTGAATTCTCCCGGAAGGATCATCTTGTCGTGCCACTTCTTCGTCTTCTCTTTGTAGACTCGAGCACTATCATAGGCCGTCAACCTAAACTCATCGAGTTGATTAAGTTGAAGTAACCTCTTTTCTCTTGCTAGTTTGGCATCTAGATTGAGCTCCTTAATAGCCCAGTATGCCTTATATTCCAATTCGACCGGGAGATGACATGCTTTTCCGTACACGAGTCTATACGGAGTAGTACCTATAGGGGTCTTGAATGCAGTTTTGTATGCCCAAAGAGTGTCGTCCAACTTGTCGCTCCAATCTTTCCTTGATTTTGACACCACCTTCTCTAGAATGGCCTTGATCTCACGATTGGAAACCTCAACTTGGCCACTAGTTTGGGGGTGGTAGGCTAAACCTATCCTATGGTAGACACCATACTTTTTGAGGAGGTTGTCCAACTTCCGTTCATGAAAGTGAGATCCTCCGTCACTTATTAGCTCTGGGTACACCAAATATTGGAAAGATGGTCTTCTTGAAAAGCTTGTGGATGTCCTTGGCGTCATTGGTAGGAGTGGCGATGGCCTCGACCCACTTGGATACATAATCTACGGCGACAAGAATATAATGGTTCCCTTTTGAAGAAGGGAACGGTCCCATGTAATCAACACCCCAAACGTCAAAAATTTCAACTTCTAAAATTCCTGTTTGGGGCATCTCATGCCTCCGCGAGATGTTGCCAGTCCTCTGGCAAGAGTCACAAGCCTGCACAAAAATGTTAGCATCCTTAAACATTGTAGGCCAATAAAAACCTGACTTATTAATCTTGGCCACCGTTTTAGTGGGGCCATGATGTCCTCCATATGGTGAGGTGTGGCAACTTGTAAGCACACCGTGGACTTCCCATTTGGGAACACACCTGCGAAATAGTCCATCTGCACACTCACGAAACAAAAAAGGATCATCCCAAAAATAATGTTTAACATCAGAAAGGAATTTCTTTTTTTGTTGGTAGGACAAGTCAAGAGGTAGAGTACCGCCCACTAAATAATTAGCCAAATCCGCATACCATGGGTGTTGCTCTACAACTTCATATAGGTTGTCATCAGGGAAAGAATCATCTATAGGTAGAGAATCCTTACCCGGCCTCATCATACCTGATACGTGACAAGTGGTCTGCCACTACGTTCTCTGCTCCCTTTTTATCTTTTATTTGTATGTTGAAATCTTGGAGCAAGAGAACCCACCGGAGTAGCCTTGGCTTTGATTCCGCCTTAGCTATCAAATATTTCAATGTTGCATGATCAGTAAAAACAATAACTTTAGAACCAACAAGATATGATCTAAATTTTTCTAAAGCATAAATAACAGCAAGAAACTCCTTTTCCGTAGTGCCATAGTTGACTTGGGCTTCATCCAAAGTTTTTCTAGCATAATAAATAGCATGCAAAACCTTGTCCTTCCTCTGTCCGAGCACGACTCCTAGCGCAAAGTCACTTGCATCACACATGATCTCGAAAGGAAGGTTCCAATCGGGAGCACATATGATGGGTGCCGATATCAAAGCCTGCTTAATCCTGTTGAATGCCTCAAGACACTCGTCAGTAAATATAAATGGGGCATCCTTGAGCAAAAGCTGTGTCAGTGGTTTAGCAATTTTAGAAAAATCTTTTATAAAACGGTGATAAAACCCCGCATGACCCAAGAAACTTCTAACTCCCTTAACAGTAACTGGGGGAGGTAATTGCTTAATCAATGATATTTTAGCTTTGTCTACTTGTATGCCCTTATCAGATACAATATGACCTAGTCTGTCACCATAAAGTGACATTTTTCCCAATTAAGAACTAAGTTTCACTCTTCACATCTTTTCAAAATTTTAGCAAGATTAATTAAACATGAATCAAATGAAGAACCATATACGCTAAAATCATCCATAAAGACCTCCATAATAGACTCTATGAAATCAGAAAAAAGGCTCATCATACAACGTTGAAAGGAAGCGGGTGCATTACATAAACCATAGGGCATTCTACGATATGCAAAAGTGCCATAAGGGCATGTAAAAGTAGTCTTTTCCTGATCTTCAGGGTGAATCGGAATTTGGAAAAATTCCGAATATCCATTCAAAAAGAAAAAGAATTTATGATTGGCTAACCTCTCAAGCATTTGATCTATAAAGGGAAGAGGGAAGTGGTCCTTTTTAGTGGCGATATTTAATCTACGATAGTCAATGCACATACGCCACCCTGTTACAGTTCTAGTGAGAATTAATTCATTCTTTTCATTTGTTATCATAGTCATCCCACCCTTCTTTGGCACTACCTGCACAGGACTTACCCATTTGGAGTCAGAAAGAGGATAGATAATACCTGCATCAAGTAATTTCATCACCTCCTTCTTGACTACTTCTTGCATGTTGGGATTTAATCTTCGTTGGGGTTGAATGCAGGGCTTGTAATTTTCCTCTAGATGTATCCTGTGCATACAAAAGTCAGGGCTAATACCCTTGAGATCATCAATACTGTACCCTATAGCCTTCTTATAGGTTTTGAGAACCCCTAGAAGTTGGGATGTTTGTAGGTCAGTAAGTGCAGTACTGATGATCACGGGGTGTAGTTCCTATTTATCCAGAAAAACATATTTTAAATGAGAAGGGAGAGGTTTTAGCTCAGGTTTCTTGACCTCTGTAGGTTTTGATTCATGAACTAAATTTACTACCTTCATTGTTTCCTTGGGGCTTAACTCTTTTAAAGAAAGAGCTTTTTCAATATGTTGTACCTCATTACCCCAAACGCTTGCATTGTCTCTAGATAAATTCCCGCGGAAAACTTCTTCTGGGGGATCCTTCGCAAGAACCTGTGGCAAGCTATCATCACAAATATCATCCGTTATATCAATTATATCAATGTAGCAACAATTTTCCTCTAACATAGGCCCTTTCAAAACCTTCCCTAAATTGAAAGTAACATTATCGTCACCTACAGAAAGGGTTAGTTTACCATTTTTAACATCAATAATCGCTCCTGCAGTATAGAGGAAAGGCCTACCTAATATAATGGGTATTTGTGTGTCCTCTGCCATGTTTAAAACAACAAAATCAACAGGAATAAAAAATTTACCAACTCTGACAGGTACGTCCTCTAAAATACCTAAGGGGTATTTTACCGAACGATCTGCCATTTTACAAAGTTATATTAGTAACTTTTAATTCTCCCATATTAAGCTTAGCGTAGACAAACGATGGCATGACACTGACACTAGCATCCAAATCACACAAAGCTTTATCAATGAAAACATTCCCAATATGACAAGGGATAGAAAAACTATCGGGATCCTTTAATTTAGGAGGGGATTTGTTTTGCAATAGAGTGCTACACTCCTCTGTGAAAGCTACAGTTTCTACTTCATTAAAGGCCCTTTTCCTAGTCAGGATATCTTTCATATATTTAACATAAGCAGGAACTTGAGTGATTAAGTCAGTTAAAGGAACTGTTACCTGCAGGTTTTTCACAACCTTTAAGAACTTACCGAATTGTTTATCAAACTTACTCTTCAGTTGTCTATTAGGAAATGGAAGTTTGATAACCGGGCTCTACACATCTCCTCCCTTATCATGCGATTTACCCTGCACAGAAACATTAGTAGAGTTAGTATCTATTTGTAGCCCTGCAGGGCTAGCAGGATTAGCGTTTGGTATAGAGGAATCTAGATCAGGAACTGGTCTATCTTCCTTTGGCATAGGAGGTCCATCATAATGTGAACCACTCCTTAGAGTGATTGCATTGGCATGATCTGTAGGATGGATAGGTTGTGATGGTAGAGCTTCCTACTGACGGGATTGTAGGGTAGATGAAAGTTGTGCAATTTGATTGTCCATGATTTTATTATGGGCTAGGATAGAATCAATTTGCACATCCCTACTCTCCATATGCTTTTGCATATTGGCAAGTATTGCTCTAATTTCTGTCATGGCAGGGTCGGAAGATGATGAGGGTGATGCTTGGCTTTTCTGGTCGAAATTAGGATGATAATATTTTTGCTGTGGTGGGGTTTGCTGTTGTGATTGCTGAGGAGGTGGAGGATTTTGTACATTGGTGCTCCGGTATGAAAGATATGGATGATTTTTATAACCAGCATTGTAGGAATTGGAATAGGGGTTATTTTGCCTATAGGTTTGAAAGGCATTAACTTGTTCCATAGAGCTCCTATAATCTTTCTCCCAATGACCTACAATTCCACAATTTTCACAAAAAGCTTCATTGTTAGAAACAGCAAAAACATTAGCTACAGAGTTAGGAGCAGTAGTAAGATTATCTATTTTTTGACAAATAGACGTTAATTGAGCTTGCAAAAAGGATACGGAATCGACATTATGTTTTCCTTTATTTGCAAACCCTCTCGGATTCCCATATTGGGAATTGTGTATTGCCATGTCTTCAATAACCTGTCCTGCGTCGTCCACATTTAAATTCATGAACCTCCCACTAGCTGTAGAATCTAGCATTGATCTAGAAGAATTTCCAAGTCCATTATAGAATGCTTGGACTAATTGCCACTGTGCTAGATTGTGGTGGGGGCACTCTCTCTGTAGATCCTTGAACCTCTTCCAAGCCTCATATAACGTTTCGTCGGCTTCTTGAGCGAAGTTCGGAATAGCACTCCTTAGCACCGCTGTTCTCTCTGCAGGATAATATTTATTATAGAAATTCAAATCAAGAGTTTCCCAGTCAGTAATACCAAGTGCAGTTCTATTCAAACCATTAAACCATAATTTAGCTTTGCTACATAATGAAAAAGGAAAAAGAATATCCCTTATTTGGTCTTGCATGACCCCGGCTTGTTTAATGGTGTTACAATATTGGCAGAAATCTGCGATGTGAAGATTAGGATCTTCACCCTTAGCTCCACTGAATTGCT
This sequence comes from Chenopodium quinoa, assembly GCF_001683475.1. NCBI lineage: Eukaryota > Viridiplantae > Streptophyta > Magnoliopsida > Caryophyllales > Amaranthaceae > Chenopodium > Chenopodium quinoa. Next base: position 1,452,553 of record NW_018742292.1, on the reverse strand, counting down.
TCCTCTCTATCATAGTGATAAATTGGGGCTTGTTCTCAAGTTGAACTCCATTTAGAGCCGGAGTGGGAGTAAGGTGCGGGAAATCTGTGAGCTTCGGTTGCGAGTAGTCACTGAGTTTCTTCTAGGCCGTCATCTCTGATTCTGAATCTGAAGGAATATTTGTGTCACTAGAATCAGAGGGAGGATCTCTTCAACGGTTGTCCTCCTCAAAACCCGCCAGAATTTGTCTGTAGAGTTTCCTTTGCTTATGAAAAGAGCGTTCGATCTCAGGGTCGAATGGGATGTAACCTGGAACACCTGGGCATAAACAAAGAACTAAAAGACAAATATGAGAATTGCCTCAAAGAACTAACGTTCTCTGAGGCAAAAGAGGATAATCTAGACAACAAAAATAAAATCAGAAAACAAAAATAAAACCGTTTCCCCGGCAACGGCGCCAAATTTTGACAGGGTAAAGTCGTATCCCCTAATAAAAAATAATTACCTAAGTCCTCTAACTAAAGTAGATAGGGAAGTAGGGTCGAACTCCACAGGGAAACAGGTCTTTTTACTCCCAATTAATTATTATAGTCAAAATTATCTAGGTAACCAATATTTTTGTGAATAAAATCTAAACTACGGAGAATAAGGTCGAAAGGAATAAAGTAAGGAGAAAATAAAATATTAAAAGGCCTAGGGCATAGGTTCACTAATAAACAATATTGCAGGGCAAATCATAATAAGCAATCATCAAGCATTGGTTAACCAGATTATAAAGGGCTTTCGCTACGTATTATAATCACAGAGTTAATTTACCGGTATTAAATCTCATCTGTCGAATCTCGACTTAACCATTTATAAATTAATCCGCCTATTGAAACTAAGCCTAAACATCAATTCTCATCTATCGAATCTCGAATTAATATTGCTAAACTCATACAATTAAATCTGGCCAAACCTAATTGCATAGCATTAAATCAATCAATAGGAAATCAACCAAGCATTGATAATTAAAAATCATAAAATTACCCCTTCATATCATTTATTAGATCCCCATAGACCCTAGAAATAAAACTGCTCACACATCATCATAACTAAACTAATCAAATAAATAAATAAAAGCATAAACAAAGAAGTGAGTAAAATAACTGAAATCAAAAGAGAAGAAATTGTTACCAAAAGGAAATCTGGAATTAATGTAAATAATTAAGAACAAAAATTGAGAGAGAATTTAAGAGAGAGAAATATTCTAAGTAGAGAGAGAAAGTCTAAGAAAGAAGGTAATCTAAAATCCGTACAAAAATCATACTTAAACGTTTTTCTAAAACAAAAATTAAGGCTAACTAATCAGGTCCTATAGAAAACGCGCGCCCGATCGGGCAAAGGGCCGCCCGATCGGGCCCGCCTTTTTCTTCGCATTCCTTCTCCGCAGCATCGCCTGATCGTGCTAGACGCTCGCACGATCGGGCGCACTATAGCAAGCACATCACTAATGCCTTGCCGCGCCCGATCATGCTAGAGGTTGCACGATCGGGCCCTTGCTTCACCTTGATGCTCGGACTTCAATTGGGCTTGATTTCTCGGCCCAATCTGGATTTCCTCTTCGAGTCTTGAATACTCGGTCCAAATACCTCGGGATCCCAATCACCGAGCCCTTAATCACCGGCTCTCACCGATCCTGGGCTCCAAAAGTGGTCGTGTCCTTCTAGCTTCCGTAGTTGATCCATAAAGCCCGGGAAAATGCTCCAAGAGTGCAATTTCCTGTAAAATACAACTAAAACTACGAAAACACTAGAAAACACAAATTAGTAATAAAAGTGGCCCGAAAGAGCCAAAAACACTACTAATAACGACCAAGGGACGGGGGTAAAACATTACATAAAATAGACATATCATTGCTCAGAGCGTTCAATCAGGTAGATGGAGCATGAACTTCCAGAGGGTTATGTCCATATGTAGAACACATATGGGTTTCAGAAAAGTAAGAAAAACTCAATCAGGAAGTAGGATCGAGCAAACAATGCTAAAAACTGGTCAAAATTAGAACGCATATTTCTGGCTCGGTATTGGAAGAACTTGGCGCCAACAAACAGAGGCCAGCGCCACCTTTTGACTTTAGCGCCTGGCGACAGAAGCTGTCGCCTGGCGCTAACGTCAAATTTTTGGCGCTAAACTTTGTTCCCTGACGCTAGTTCCTACATGCCTCGGCAGCTTTCTATGTTTGATAAAATTTTCCAGTTTCGCGCAGCATTTTTTCGATCCTAGTTGTGAAAGAAATTCCTCAAATTTCCTACGTGTAAAAATCCTATGTTTTAACTCATTACAGATGGTCTTTCCAATGAGATTTTTTTTACATGCATATGACAATAATGTTAATCAAAATTACACACATGAAATACTTAGAACTTTTCCAGTCTCATCCACTCATTCTAAATCATTGTCGAAATTAATTTCAGGAACTAAAATAGAAATCCTCCCCAGTGGAGTCGCCAAAAACTATAGGGAATATTTCAAGAATTACCCCTAGCTTGAACCCCACTGTGATCATACACTTAAGCATGGTGGCGTCCAAAGGGAAAGAAGATAGAGAAAAAGAGTCGCCAACAAATTTTGGGAACTGGTAAACCATTCACGAGGTGAAGGTTACACCCCTTAACGATCCAGGAAATCGTCAAATCCAATAGGTCTGGAACCATGACTGGTAGTTCGGGGATGAAGGTACAAATCCAACCTAAAAGAGATTCAACCTGCCCTAATAATAGGCCTCTACTTTATTCTGATCGTATTCATGTGCTCTTTCTGACTAACATGGAATCAATAGGATTAACCCTAAACCTGTCTATCTATGTTGGTTGAATATTAATGCACAGATAAAACTATTATTAGCGATTACTTGAATTATAATCACATTAACCCTAAAAAAGATTATTAATTATCTTATTAAGCATGATTACAAATACCAATTCCCTTTAAACATGCATAAAAGGCGTGATCAAGTAATAAAAATAAATAATCATCAAGCAACATAATAATAAAAAATAATCATCATAATAATCATAATAATAATAATCATAATAATCATATTAAAGCATAATAATAGCAAGATCCTAGGCATGATACTAACAAGATTAATAACAAACTCTAGCATGTCACTAAGCAATAAAGATCAAATATATATCCCTAACATGATACTATTAGGAAAGACAATAAAAGGCATCATAGAAATCATAATTGACATTATATTCTTTACCCTAAACATGATACTAGTAATTTATTGTTGTCACTCTAAACATCAAATTAAGAAAAACATGCTAACATGATACTAGGAATCATAATAACAACCTAGACATGATTTCTATATCATAATATCAATTAAACAATTAAAGCACTTACTTGGATGTCTTGTACCTCTTTCTAATAACAAAATACACGCGATATTAATTTCAAGGAAAATAATAAACAACAATTAAATAAAATAATTGAAATAGAGATTTGGGACCAAACCCTGAGAAATTAAAACCTTTCATGTCTAGGGCAAAGGCAACTTCGAATTATGCTAGGTGTGTCTAGATCTTGTGAATGCGGAATTTTATTTGAGAAAAGGTTGGTTTAGAAAATAGAGAGAAAGAAAGCTTTAGCTTAGAGAGAAAAGAGAACTAGAGAGTTGATGATTGTAGATTGTAGATGATTGAAAACGGAGTTTTTAAGAGGCTATTTATAGAGAAAATCAGCCAAAAAGATAGAAAAACAAACCAGAATTCTGACGTGAAAAAACGAAGTTAGCGCCAGGCGCTAATCAAATTTTTAACGCGTTTTCTAAATTCAGATAAAATTTAATCGTACAGGAGGATAAAATCGTATTTTCCTCAAAAACACTCTTTTATTCTGATTAAAATTCCAAAAAGTCAACAAAAGTCAATTCATCAATGCTAATTGAATTAGGAATGAAAATAACCTTCTAGAAGAATCTAGAGGACTAAAATCATTTCTAATTGCATTAGGAATGATAAATCCATATTAGGTCCTCCTCTAGATCATTGGGCCGCATATAAGGCTCAAACCGGACCCAGTTTAGTAACTTGGCCATAACTTCCTCATTATTCATCGGAATTGGGCTTATAATAGATCGTTGGAAAGCTATTTTCAAGCCCCATCCAACTATACTATTATTGGACCCTTGCTATGAACCAACCAAACTGGATTGATTGTTTTCTTAAAATAGGTTTTCAAAAATAGAGAGAAAAGAAAAGAAATTAAAACTATCCGTAACACTAAACTTTCCACACTTTCACTTCATTTGATTATGGTTCGACGTGAAAGGTACTCATTACCGGGTTTGGTTTTGGGGAGACACAAATGGGTGTCTACAGGTATTTGTCACATTGTTAAAGTTATATAGGTTTTAAAACACGTTTTAAAGTCTTAGGGCCTGTTCTGATTGACTGGACTGAGTTGAAATGAAATGAACTGAACTTATTGGAAGTGAACCGAACTGTACATTTTATGAGAGGAGAAAATTAAAAACTGAATTGAACTGAACCGAACTTATTGGAGCTAAATTGAATTGAAAATAAGCCGAAGAGAACAAGACTTTAGATACCATGAAAGTCAAATAAGACAATAAATAAGAAAGATGGAAATTATTTATTTATTTATTTATTTATTTATTTGGAGGCAAACAAATGGAGTAACTAGTTGTGCAACTTTTTACAAATTCTAATGGGTTTTTCTAATTATAACCTTGTAACTTTCCATTTTCTACGATGTGCCCCTCCTTTTTGAGAAATCCACATTGTAACCCCAAAATACATTAAGTGTCTATACAGTAACCTTGCTGATAACAAATTCCATTAGTTTGGCCCACTCACCACTTAATAATAATTTCTTATCGATTTGCATGTTGCAAATGGTTTTGTTAAAGGTTTTGGGGGCTATTTTGGTCTTAAAAGGTCCAAATTGAGCTCAGCTTTAGCAAAAAATAACATAAATACCTCGTTTTGTGTATTAAAAAATGTCTTGATTTGCGTGAGTATTTGATATGCAAAACGAGACATTTGCGTCATTTATTTGCCAAATTTGATCTCAATTTGGTTCCCTAAGGTCTAGAATAGCCCCAAAACCTTTAACAAAACAATTTTTAACATGCAAATCGATAAAAAATAATTATTAAGTGGAGACTGACTCCCACTAACAGAATTTGTTAACGGCGGGATAACGACAAGGTTATAGTATAAAAAGTAAATATATTTTGATGTTACAATGTAAATTTCTAAAAAATGGAGGACACATCGTAGAAAACAGAAAATGAGAGGGTTATAACGTAGAAAATCCAATTATAATTAAGGATTTTTTCACATTTGCTACCACCTAAAACACCTAGCTTTAGATTTGCTACCGTTTAAATTTTTTTTTTTTTTTACTTTACTACCGCCTAAATTAGAGTTTGTTAGATATCACTACCACTTAACGGAATCCTTTAGGATTTCCGTTAAGTTTCTTAAGTTTATTAAAAAAAATTAAAAAAAAATAAAAAAAAAAAAAGAAAAACAACCCAGCCACCTCACTGCCACCGACCCCATCCCCTCAACTTCCAGTCTGCCACCCTCCCCCTGCCGGCGGCCGTTGCTAAAAGATTCGGCCGGCGGCAACCTCACCCCCTCCCTTTTCCCTACCCACTAAGCCAACCCCCCTCCCTATCCCTCACCCACGAAGCCAACCCCACCACCCACGAAGCCGTCCCCCACCAAAATCAGCCCCCCTCCCTGCCGTTACCCCACCGGAATCGAGCCCTAAACCCGAAACCACCCCTAACCCTAAACCTCAAGCCACCCAAATGAATTGAGGGTTTGCGAATTTGGTGGTTTAGGGTTTGTGAATTGAGGGTTTGCGAATTTGGTGGTTGTGTGGTGTTGCAGGCTTCTGCGAAATGGTGGATGCGAATTGAGGAGGGACTGCAAAATTGGTGGCGGAACTGGTGTTGCGGGTGGGTGCGAATTGGTGGCTGCTGGAGGTAACGGGGAAGGGGGCTGAATTTGGTGGTGGTTGGCTTCGGTGGGTGGGGGAAAGGGAGTGGGGGTTGGCTTCGTGTTGGGGGAAAGGGAGGGGGGTTAGCTTCGTGGGTGGGGGAAAGGGAGGTGGGGTCGCCGGCGTCGGCCGTTGTTTTGGGCATCGACCAACAAGCCCTGATTGTGCAGGACACCACCCACCTCGCCCCCGGTCGCCGGGAAGACTAGAATAGAAGAGTCCGTCGACTCTTTCTAGGCTCGTGGGCGATGAAGACTGACGACCCCTTCTGCCCGATTAATCGGCGAAAAACAAAAAATACTGAAATTGTAACGGTGGTAGTGGGGTGGTTGGACGGTGGTTTGGCCCCACTCACGGAAATTGTAACGGTGTATGGCATGGGGTAGTAATTTCTAACAAACTCTATTTAGGGTGGTAGCAAAGTTAAATTTTTTTTTTAAAACGGTAGCAAATCTGAAGTGAAGTTTTTAGGTGGTAGCAAATGTGAAAAAATTCTATAATTAACCAAATATCACTCCCCAATTTTACCCATAATATTCTCTCAACTCCCTTTAGCCCAAAACTTCACCAAAAATTGCTAAGTCCTGTCCAAAAATCAAGAGCTCCCTTCAATCCAAATTGCGATGGGTTTCTTTTCAGGCCGCGTATTTATTCGTTCCGTCGGGTTTACTGGTGAATAAATTTGTGAGTATACCTCTCTAATTAGCTGTTTAATTGCGTTTTTGAGGTTTATTTATTATAAATTTGTGAATTTGCATGCGTCATTAGCAGTTTAATTGCTTTTCTCAGGTTTATCAATCTTGAATTTGTGAGTTTACATGTGTAATTAGCTTTTTTTTATTGGGTGATTCTCTCTTTTTCAGTGTAATTTAGAGAGTAATATTTAAATTTCTGAAAATTTTGGATTGGAAAATTGGTATAAATTTCAGAAATTGAGTTTGTGAGCTTGCATGCCCACAAATATACTCCTTAAATTTAATGAATTTCAAAAGATATCCATTAGATGAGTCATAAACTAAAAGAGGCATGTTTTAGGACATATTTATTGCAATATTTTTTTGATAAAGTTCAGCTAAATATTTTGATCAAACACCCAAACAGTGTAATTACCAATATGTACCTGAACGAATTACATTGATTGGAAAATTGGTATATTTTTCAGTTTCAGAAATTGAGCTTGTGAGCTTGCATGCCCACAAATGTACTCCTTAAACTTTATGAATTTCAATGAGGTCCATTAGATGAGTCGATGTTGGGGATAATACTAGATTAAAGGGTTACAAAGATGATCGAAAATGAACAACAATATGTGAGATTAATTTGCAATAAAAGAGAAAATAAAGGGAAATCTTAAAATAAAATAGTAAAAGGTAATTTCCTGGTAAGGCGTACAACAATATTGATTTATCACCTCTTTTTTTTAGTTTTTAAACATTCTATAAAAGCTATAATAAATTTTCATTTAAAAATATATAAGAATGAATAACTATACAATATAATATATTTAATTCTCTAAATCAATCTGTTATTTTATTAAAAAAAGTAGGTGCTGCAGCTCTTCTTATTTTATAATTCACATATATAATATATATCTCCTATATTTATGATCCTTATACCTATTATATTTTCGCTGCCTCTAATAAATTTGGCATCAGATTCGGAATAATCATCTCATGGCATCCTGTACATCAACACCAATTTTCTCTTATTTCCAACCAACTCTTCCTATTTTTTAAAATTCGATAATGTCATTCTTTAACATTGACACCACAATTTGATAATGTTGCGAAATCTGATTGGTTGTATTTAGTATTTTTATTTTCATTTTGAATTATTTTTAATGTCTATAATGTATTAAAATTTTATTTTTGTGTGTATTCTTTTTAATACATGTATTTTTTATAAGAAATACATAATTATAATATTAATCAGTTTTCGAATTTATAATTATTATTAAAAATAAAAAAATTAAAATTGTTCATCATTGTTCATATTGTTCATCATTATTCATCAATGTTCATCGATCATGTCATAAATTAGCTCCCCATTTCCAAATCAATATTAGTTGTTGATAAGTTTGTAACGTACTAAAATCAGGATAAAAATTCAAAAATAAATTGTGTTTTTGTTTTTTGTTTCTTGCAATATTTTATTTTATGTGAACTCAAATTGGGTAATTTTATCAAAGAACAAGGAGTATCAAGTGTGTAGAAGATGAAAAACATGGTCGCATTTTTTTTTGTTCGCAACCCCTATTTGATCCGATAAATGTAATTAAGTTTTCTCGAAATTTTTTGTGAGTTAGGTAATGACCTTAATAAATACAGGTTATCACCTAACTCAGTATAGGTAATTACCTAACAACAAATAGATTAAAAAGACCGCAGATCTTGATTCTGGATCAAATAAGTTTGCGAAAAAATAATAATTTGAACTCTAAATTGGAGAGTAGACCCTCGTTGTCCATTGATCTTCATAAAAATTGAAAGATTCGTGCTTTAAATCATCGTAATGCCCGTTCCCAAGGCTATTTTCATCCTCAAAACTATCAAACAACTTGATCTTTACATAAATCAAAATTATCAATCGAATCCTAAAACGAAATTTGTATATGGATCATGGAAGCAGATTCGAAACCCAATAAATTCAATGTTTGGACGGAATTTTTTGGTCGGAATTTTGGTTTAAGTTGTGAATAGATTATACAAGTTTTTGGGGTGGTTAATTTAGATCATGAATGAAGAACAATGATGATTTTTTTATTTTTTAAATTTAATTTTCAAAAATGAATTTGGAAAGATAAAAATAGATTTTTAAAAACTATAATTACGTATTCTTGTACAAAAATACATGTATTTGTAATTATACATACATGTATAGTACATTTAGGATTTTAAAATTAAATAAAAAATTAATCAATCATAATATGACACGTCATCATGTTATGGTGTCATTTTTTAATGACAAAGTTGAAACATTGTCCTATTTTTGATGGAGAACATTATGGCCTTGTTTGACAAATGGTTGTTGGTGATTGGCTATTGGCTAGTTCACTTGGTTTGTTTGACTAGGTAAAATGTTTGACTGTTTATAACGCCTTTTGAAATTGGTTGTTTAAGCTGGTTATTTATAAAAGTGTTTGATAAATTAATTGTTAGTTGTTGGCCGTTTATTAGATAATTTGTGGGCCAACAAGCCAAAAGGCAACAAATAAAGCTACTCAAAGAAGCTTTTTCATTTTGGCTTAAAAGCCAACTTTTTCGCTGACTAAAAAGCTAATTACCAAACTTAGTTGTTTCACTTATTTGACCACATAAAAAAGCCAAAAGCTAACCAAAAGGCCATCAAAAAGCCATTTACCAAACTTGTCATATGACTATTGGAGTAGTCAAATGCAAACATTCTTTATATATTTGTGGAAGGAGGTTATGAAAACCTTCTAGAAAATCCTAATGAAGGATAACAAAAACTATACAAGGAAAAAAAGAAAAAAAAATGCACTTGCTTTACGATATATTCAGGCAGCCTTGAATAAAACTATATTTTCTCGCTTGTATGGATTGAAAAAAACCAAAGAAGCTTGGGATACTTCAAAACAAGGATTTCAAGGAAATGAAAAAGTTGTTGCTGTTAGATTACAAAATCTATAAAGAGATTTTGATAACCCGAAAGTGCAAAAGACAAGACAAAAAATATCCAAGTTTATTTTTCACGAGTCATAGAGATAGTTAATCAATTAAGAAGTCTCCGTGATACATTAGAAGAAAAAAGAGTTGTTTGAAAAGTATTAAGAAGTATAACTGGAAAATATAATTTTGCCACATAATAGAAGAGTCTAAGGACTTGTCAACTCTCAAAATGCATGAGTTAGTGGGATCTTTGGAATCAAATGAACAAAAATTGAAAAGAAATGAAAATACCAATCAACTTGTACATCAAGCATTTCAATCTCAACTCTAACTTAACATTTCAAAAAAAAAAAAAAAAAAAAAGTACCAAGGAGAGTCAGAGAAAAGAGAGGAAAACCAAAGAGGACACCAATATGGTAGAGGTCGTGGTACCAAAAATTTTAGCCATAGCCAAGGACAAAGTATAGGAAGAGGTCGCGGACAATATTCAAAATTTTCAACAAAAATAATTCATGTCGTATTTGTGGTAAGTCTATCCATTAATCATCTAAATGTTATTTTAGATGTAAGAGATGTCATAATTCGAATCATTCTCAAAAGGATTGTTGGCATCAAAATAGAAATAATACAAATGAAGCAAACTTCATTGTAAATGCCGAAGGTGAACAATTATTCCTTACGTGCATGGATGCATAAAATAAATCTAACAATGTATGGGTTTTAGATAGAGGTTGTAACAACCACATGACTGGAAATAAGGACATGTTCATCTAGTTAGAGATGGGTGTAGCTCATCAAGTCACCTTAGGTGGTGGAAAAAGGCAAACGTCAAAAGAAGAGGAGTCATTGCTGTTAATAGCAAATAAAATGACACAAAATACATACATGATGTTCTTTATGTGCCTAATTTGACACATAATCTCCTAAGTGTTGAAAATTGTTCAATGAGGATATTCAACAAATTTCGACAATGGGGAATGCATTGTTATAGACAAAAAATCTATTACTATATTGACAAAAGTACAAATGACTGATAATAAAGTTTTGGAAATTTTGATAATGACCACAATCTATTGTTGCCAAAATTGAAAATACCACCTCAAAGTTTTTTTTTTTTTGAATTTTACCACTTAGTTTTTTCCAAAAGTTTTGAAAATCCCACCACTTTGTAAGATAACGTCATTGTGGGACCCACAATTTCGTTTTCCTTCTCTTTCCCTCATTCTTCCCTCGATTTCCTCTTCTTCTACTCCCCTCTTTCGATTTCATCTCTGAAATTTGATGTCATTTACAAAAATTTTGCAAATTAGGTTTTTCTACAATCTAACCTAAAACGAAGTGAATTGATTAGATTAATTAGGGTTTGAGTAATTAATTTGGGGGTTTTGTTAAATTGGACAAATTAGGGTTTATGAATTTAAAATTGAATGAATAAGTGGACAATTAAACAAGTAATTACCACGAATAAACCCCTAATTTGTCGAATTTAGCAAAACCCCCAAATTGATTACCCTAATTTGTCGAATTTAGCAAAACCCCCAAATTGATTACCCAAACCCTAATTAAACTAATCAATTCACTTCATTGTAGGTTAGATTGTAGAAATTTTAACCAAATTTGCGAAATTTGTGTAATTGAAAACAAATTTGAGAGATGAAATTGAAATAAGGGAGTAGAAGAATAGGTGAAATCGTGGGAAAGAGAGGGAAAACGAAATTATGGATCCCACAATGACGTCATCTCACAAAGTGGTGGGATTTTCAAAACTTTTGGAAAAAACTAGGTGGTAAAATTAAAAGAAAAAAACTTAGAGGTGGTATTTTCAATTTTGGCAACAATAGATGGTGGTAATTATCAAATTTTCCTAAAGTTTTCCCACATATGCCACAAAATGAGCTGGCATTGCAAGCAAATGTTATGGATGGATCTTATCTATGGCACTTACGATATGGACACTTTAACCAAAAAGGATTACAACTATTGAAACAAAAAGTCATGGTTGTGGGATTACCACACATTGATAGAAATATTCAAGTTTGTGAAGGGTGTATATATGGAAAAATGCATTGTCTTCCATCCCCAAAAACTTCATGAAAGCCAAAGCTCCTCTTGAATTAGTACATGCATATATATTTGGACCCACAAGAAATCCTTCTTTACAAAATAAGAGGTATTTTCTATAATTTGTCGATGATTATACTCGTATGATGTGGATATATTTTATCGGTCAAAAGTCAAATGCTTTCAATATTTTTCTCCATTTTAAAGCATTAGTTGAAAGACAAAGTGGATAAATGATAAAGACATTAATAACTGATTTAGGGGGTGAATTTATATATAAACCTTTTATGGAGCATTGTAGAAATGAAGGAATAAAAAGACAATTACCTCGGCAGAATGGTGTAGCAGAAAGAAAGAACCGCACAATTGTAAATTTGGCAAGAACCATGAAGGGAAAAAGGCTCTTTCTAAAGCATTGAGGGTTGAAGTTGTAAATACAACTATTTACATACTCAACCTTTCTCCAACCAAAGTGGTTTGTAACAAGACTCCTTTTGAAGCTTGGAATGGGAGAAAACCAGTTACTAATCACTTAAAATTTTTTGGATGTATTGCATATGCATTGAATAAGGATTAAGGTAAAGACAAGTTTGATCCCAAAAGGAGAAAGCATCTCTTCGTGGGATACAGTGATGAATTAAAAGGCTATCGTCTCTTAGACCCACAAGCTAAAAAGCTAATAGTCTTTAGAGACGTTATATGTGAAGAATCGACAAAAATGAAAATAGAATGATGAAATTATTCATTTTCCTATGCAAGAAGAAGCTGTAAATTCACTTGGCCCATCTCCAACAACAATAAATGATGCAGGGAATAGTCCGCAATGATCTCCTAATGTTTTGCCAAATACACAAACAAAAGAAACCTCATCTTTGGTATTGAATCAACTAGGAAGAATTCGAAAGGGGCCTTCTTATTTGGATGATATGAGTGCTATTTATCTAAAGCAAATGACATGGAAACATTCACTTTATTTGCATGTGAGCCTTCTAGCTACAAAGAAGCATATGATGATGTTTGGATAAAAGCAGTGGATGAAGAAATTACTATGATTGAGAAAAACAAGACATGAGAGCTTGATGATTACCCTGAAGTTAAAGAAATTATTGGTCTAAAATGGGTTTATAAACAAAACCAGACCAAGACGAAAATATTCAGAATCGCAAAGCAAGACTTGTTGTCAAAGGATATGCTAAAACCTGAGTTGATTTCTTTGCTCCAGTAGCTCTCGTATTGAACCATTAGGACAGTGTTAGCCATAGCTACACCAAAAGAATTATATGTGTATCAACTTGATGAGAAATTCACATTTCTGAATGGTATGTTAGAAGAAGAAGTGTATGTGGAGCAACCACAAGAAGAAAAAGTTTATTGATTACATAAAGGACTCTATGGACTTAAACAAGCTCCAGGAGCATGGAATAGTAGAGTTGACAAATATTTTTATGAATAGTGGATTAAAAGAGAGTCCAAGTGAACCATCACTTTACATCAAAGGAAATAATGATGGACATTTCCTCATTATTTATCTTTATGTTGTTGATCTTATTTGGAAATAATATGAAACTCATAATTGAGTTCAAAAGAGTCTATGAGGCAAGAGTTTAAAATGACAGACGTAGGAGTTAGGATTCATGAAATACTTTTTTGGAATTCAAGTAACACAAACCAAGGGAGAAATTTTCTTTAATCAGGAAAAATATACAATGGATCTCTTAAGGTAATTTCATATGGAAAACTGCAAACCTGTGAATACTCATATGGCATTGAATGAAAAAAAAGTCAAAATGGTGCAGCTAATAAGGTTGATGCTAGTGTATATAGAAGCGGTAGGTTCCTTACTATACTTAACTCATATAAGACCTCACACATCTCAGGTAGTGAATATAATGTCAAGAATTATGAATAATCCTAGCAAACTACATTTTGCTGCTACAAAAGAATATTACGTTATCTTCAAGGCACCAAGAAAATAGGCATAAGATACAAAACTTTAGAAAATAATAATTTGATTAGATATACAAATAGTGGCTGGCAGGTTCTATAGATGATCATAAGAGTACATCATGTCACGGGTCGTCTCCCTTACCAAGGATGGGCGTCAAGCAGGTCACTAGGCAAAAAAGCAACAATCGGGGCTAGGGGGCTTGCCATGGTGCTAAGCACTCCCCCCTGTAGAGCTTTATATTGCTACAGTTAGGGGTGCTAATCGAGCGAGTCGATCATGAGCTAAGGTGTGCACGACTCGTGATCGAAAACCGTGGCTCGTGCTCGACTCGTAATCGTTATTCGTTAAGTTCGCCAACCTACTGCTCGACTCGTGCTCGTTTATATTTTTTCGTTGCTCGACTCGTCTCGTGACTTGTTAAGCTTCAATTGCTCAAATCATCTCATAACTCAAAAACTTTACATAAACTCGGCTAAAATGGGCGAGCATAAATAATTTCCACACAAATTATAAAGAACCCAGAAGAATGAGATAAAAGAAATCAATTTCCACACATAATCAATTTGCATAGTTAGCTAGATCTACTAGAAACGCCCAAATTACAAAAGCCTAAATTAATTGTAAAATTTGACAAAAAAAGAAAAAAAAAAGCCCAAATTAATCCTCTAATTTTCAAGAACATTTTAAATTGTTTAACTTTTTGAATATTAATCTAATAAAACTACATCAACAATTACAAATCTACAAGAATAGAGAGTAACAATAAAACGCCCTTGCCATGTTTAATTAAAAGCTTGTTCCTTATTAAAAGTGTCTTTCAGTTGATCTTGATCCCATCTTCCTTCTTCAATTCATATCCTTTTTTTTTATATAGTTTTGAGAATGAAAGAGGAAAAACAAAGCTAAAAATAAAGGAGGGAGGATTGGGGCAGTATAGTAGCGGCGCTAAGAATGGAGTAAGTGTCTAGGGTTCTTTTGTTAAGTGAATGAGTATGTGACTAGTGGAGTGTGTACTAGTGTTTACTCTTTAGTGTAGTACAGTACTAAATACGGAGAATTAGAGAAATGACTTTTTTTTTTTTTTTTTTTTTTTAATTTTTTATTTCTTTTGTCATTATATGATTTTTTTGAATTTTTTTTATTTCTTTCACGTTTTAATTCATATTTTTTTACACTTTTAATAAATTTTTATACATAGTATAATATTTTAATATTAAAATATTATCGAGCTGCTCACGAGCTTATTGATTCGAGTTATAACTTGCTCGACTTGTGCTCATTAAGGTTTCGAGCCGATTCGAGTTCGAGTCGATCCATCTCGAGTTGAGTTTTGACCAAGCATTGACCGAGTCGATCTCGAGTTGCTCGCGAGCTTCTCAACTCGATTAGCACCCCTAGCTACAACCTTGTATTTCTAGTGAACACCCACCTTGGCCTTTTGGACTGGATAATAGGCTCAAATTTGGGGGTCCACCATATTTTGGGCCAAGTGTGGTGATGGTTTTCCAAGAGGAGGTCCCGAAGTATGAGTTTGGGTAGCGGACAATCCGAAAAACGTGAGATGCTTCTAGAAGGTTCCGGGCTTCTCTAAAGGCTTTTTTTATGGAGTATTTTAAAGGGGATGTCTCTAGAATATTTAAGGGTCATCTTGTACGTAGTAGAAGTGTTTAGGATCTTCTATGTACGTACATAAGAGTTAGACGTTCTAGAATGTTCTAGGGAAGTCTTGGACATTCTAGTTAGGCAAGGATATAGTATCCTCCTTGTATGTATGTTCCTTTGGAGGTGGGAATGTTCCACAGAGTAGTATAGTCTAGTAGTCTAGAACCCACCATTTGAGGAGGTTAGGAATACTCTAAAATTCTTAGGGAGTAGCTTGAATGCTTATAAATAGGTCATTCCATTCATTTGTACATTTTAGCCAACATCTTCGAGTGTAAAGTTCTCTCATATAATCAAAGCATTCCTTTGAAATCTCCTATGAGCATCTTACTTAGCTAAACTCGTAGCACACTTAGCCTAGCAAAACAAGGGGAGTCCTGACTAGGAGCCTAGCAGGTGCTGTCGACTAGTGGACCGCGTGCAAGGGGACTTAGGCAAATAAGTCAACACATGGCAATTAGCTTACATATTCTGTCTAGGTACTAAAATCATTTCATAGAACTTAAGGAAACAACAAACTCTAGCATTGTCTTCCGCAGTTGCTGAATATATGTTAGCCACTGAAGCAGCATGTGTAGCAGTTTGGTTAAGAAGAATTTTAAGAGATCCTGAATATTATTCAAGAAAGTCTAGCAACAATATTTTACAACAAAATGTCTCTCCACGCTGGAAGGAAACACATTAAGATTCGACATCATTTAATATGTGACTTAGTCCGTGAAGGAGAAATAAAGCATAAGTTTATCAATACTGTTGATCAACCAACAAATATGCTTACTAAAGCCTTAACTTGAGAAAAAGTTGAGAAATTGAACATTGCAAATTAAGAGGGGGAATTTGTGAGATTAATTTGCAATTAAAGAGAAATTAAAGGGAGATCTAAAAAAAAAATAGTAAAAGGTTATTTCCTTGTAAGGCGTACAACAATATTGATTTACCATCTCTCTTTATTTAGTTTGTAAACACTCTATGATAGTTGTAATAATTTTCATTTAAAAATATATAAGAATGAATAATAATACAATATAATATCTTTAACCCTCTAAATCAATCTCTATTATTTTATTAAATAAAGTAGGTACTGCAGCTCTGCTTATTTCATATATATATTTCCTCCGTCACTTTTTAGTTGACACGTTTCTTTTGTTACGTTTGCCCATGCACATATTCCACCATTAATATCTTTAATTATTGAAAATAAAAAATTATAAAAACTTGATATTTTGAAAATATATATCATGACGAATGTAACAAGACCCCACATGACTATATCTTTTATTATGTATAAATCACAAAACACGGTCAAAGGAAAGTGTGTAAATAGTGCTAAATTCAAAACGTGTCAACTTAAAAAACGAAGGTAGTATATTTTTATACATCTCCTATATTTCTGAATTTTATACCTACTTCCGCTGTCTCCAACACAATAACCTTCAAGTCGTGAACATAATCACTTCCCCAAAAGTAATATTTCGACTCTAATCTAGTTTCCGACTATCATGAAAATACTTAGGAGATACAATGCAACAAAGAACAATGGCAATTATGAGTAGTATAAAAGCAATTAGATGTAAACTAAGTATTATTGATTTTGTGATGATGAATCTTAAAATTGAACACCAGTAAAGAGAATGAAAAATAATTTAATTTTGATTTTTCATACATCTCTTTTCATCATATACCAAAGTATATACTACGTATATAAAGAGCAAAAAACAAACCAGCATCATCGTAAAAAATTAACGGCATAGAAGAAGATTGCGGCCGATTGGGGTGGGCTCGCTCGATCTGCGGCGACCGAGTTCAAGCTACCTAGAAATTTTCGGGTTCTGGGCGGCACATGGCCCAACTGGGCAGCTTAGCAGCGTTTTCCTTTCTTGTTCTCGCGCTCAATCGGCTGTCATGGTTTGATCGGGCGAGCTTCCTTTGCTCTATACCGAGGCTATTTGCTCTAATCCTTTGATTATCTTAACTCACAACACCATTACCGCACTTATTAAGCTAATCAAACATGAAATTTATCTTCAATACTCTAAATAATTTTACAAGTCATAAATTAAAAGAGGCATGTTTTAGGACAGATTTAATGCAAGTTTGATAAAGTAAAGCTTAACATTTTGATCAAACAGTGTAATTTCCAATATATATACCTGAACGACTTACATTAACTGCAGATGGACCTTTGTGGAATAGCCGAGTTTTATTTTGTTAAGGAAATATACATCCTAGCCATACTCGTATATTCAAATGGTTCATTAGCAATCAAACCCATTAGTTTACTGAATTGGAGTATACTACCATGATTGGCAACAAGTTGCTGCTTGCTGCAGTTTAATTAGTTTACGTTGTGATTGCTGCTACTATGATTGAAAGACCTTGGCTATTATTAGGTCTCGGACTCTTGGGTCAACTGAAACATCTAAAAGGATGTTTATAGGTTTAGAGGATGTGTTTCATATTTTAAATATGTAATGTTGTCTATAGTGGCGGATGCAAGCCGTTTGAGTGGGGTCCCTTGACGGGTTGACCCCACTTGAGCATAAAAAAATAATTTTTTAAAATAAGATTATTAGTTTTTCAATAAAATTACTTTCTTTTTTTTAATTTAAATTTTAATTTTTTAAATATCAAATGACCCCATCAAAATTAACCAAATGCATTTTGATCCGTTAAATATTTTTTCTGGATTCGCCACTGGTTGTTTAACAAGATCATGACTCGTTCTAAGTTTCAAATATTTTTCGTGGGACTTCTGTGAGCAATAATGGCCTATTGGTTGTAATGTCACTAGTTATATACTTTAATTCTATTGAGCTGCTTAGCTGTTCAATCTTCAATACATTAGGTAATATGCATTTTGAAACCTAGATAATGTAATATCTATGCAGTTTTGACATAGGTAAGTTATGAACCATTGTTTCAAGAGCCTTAGGTCAGTCAAATATTGTCAATCTGATATCACATATTAGGCATATAATTACAATTAACAATTTGTAGGTGGTCCTAGTCCTATGTGAAAGAGATATAAAAGTAATAGTATCCTGAACGCATATCAAAGCTAATTTGGTGTTCTGAGGTTCACATTGTATGCCCTTGTTAGTTTCACTGATGAAGGGGGAGTAATAAACGGAGTGCGGGGTTGTAGATGTGCTATAGGCCGTCAGTAAGGTCAAAGTGAGTTGGTGTGCAAGGAGCCAAGGACGAGACATCAGTGGAAGAGCTGGATTGGGATGATGGTTTTTGATGTAACATGGAATGGGAAGAAACTTTGGGTCTGTAGTTAACCTATGAGACAACCTAAGAACTGAGGTAGTGACTGGAGTAGAATATTGGGATTCTAGCATTTAGTACTTGCTAAAGTGTAACTAACATAAGAAAATATTGACTCAATTTATCCTCTTAAATCATTTTGCAAATCAAGATTAACTAGCTAAGGTGGGCTCTACCACTATTCAATGTCAGCACTAGGCTTTGATTTGCTGATTGGGTCCAAACTATGGCCTAGTTGCCATTTTATCCAATTTTCTAACCTTTTTATTCCAACTTCTCACCAAATGATAATAGGGTTTGGTTTTATCAGCTTGCATCCTGAATTTATGCACTTTATCAGGACTCAATAGGTTTTTTTTTTTTTTTTTTTTTTTTGGAAGCAAGGACTCAATAGGTTGTACTACCTCTGTTTCTTATTAATTGCAACAGAGGAATTTTTTGTCTCACGAATTATACCCCTTTGCTGCAATTAATTAGAAACATAGGTAGTATAATCGACTTATACTCTTAAGTTGTGAATCTTTATGCTCATTGCTCTTATTTTATTGGAATTTGTTCTCTAATTTTGCTTGATCTTGCTGTCACAGTCATTTATCAATCATACACTCAGCAGAGCTTCAACCAAAATCGACCTCTTCTCACAATAGCTATTTTTCAGGTTTGAATTGTAGGAAATAAGTGATTCTCCTTAATCAAAGGAGTTAATTAGGTTGTAATTATGTTAGGAATATATTCTGCTTAGCTGTATTTCCTTATTTATCATAGCTCTTTGTGTATAAATGTAATGATAACCAAGAGTAATAAATAGACAGTAATAGAAAACCAAAAACACAATTCCGCTTATTTTACACATGGTATCAGAGCCGTAAGGTTCCGATCTTCGGGAAACCGAAACCTATTTAGTCTCATCATCTACCGGAAGGTTACCTTAAAATGGGGGACTCACCGGACGACAACAAAAAACTGATTTCAATAGAGCAGATGGAACAAATGTTCCAGATGTTTCAAAAATTAAACAAAAACCCAATCAACCCAGAATCTGGAAATGCACAAAGTGTGCGTATTTCAGAAAAACTCAATTACACAAATTACACCAAATGGTGTAAGTTGATGCAAATTGCAATTGGTGGCCGAGGAAGACTCGACCACATCACAGGCAACCCTTTAACATCAGACAACCCAGAATACGCCCAATGGGCCCAACGGGACTCAATAGTGTTCTCGTGGATAATCGAGAATATCGACGGAGATCTAGTTAATCAATTCCTTGATTATAAAACTTCCAGAGATCTCTGGAAAGGAATATAGACTCTCTTGAGTAGTGGGAGAGACGAACTTCAAATCTATGATCTGAACTTGAAGGCAGCATCAATTAAACAAGGGAGAGACACCATAGAAATGTATTTCAGTAAACTGAATATATTATGGAAGGAAATTGACAGACGAATGCCAAATCCGATGAAATGTTCAGAGGACATTACTCTGTTCAATTCTTTCATTCAGAGACAACGGCTTTATCAATTCCTAGCCGGAATTGATAATTCTTTGGACAAAGAGAAAAGGGATTTACTGTATTTAGACCCACTCCCAACCCTAGATGCCGCTTATGCTACAATTCGACGGGAAATTGCCCGTCGCGGCATAATGACCGGCGACTCATCATCGGGACAGAGTCCCTCAGAAATTGGGAGTGGCTTGGTGGCGCAAAACCGGTCGGAAAAGTCATCCCGGTTAGAAGACAAGACGATGTTAAAATGCAGCCACTGCGGGGGAACCAAACACACCAAGAGTGGGTGTTTTAAACTCATCGGTTACCCTGAGTGGTGGGACGAATTGAGACAACGAAAAGCCGCCGCCAAGGCTACCGGAAACCGGACCGGTGGCAAGGCAAATTTTGTTGCTTCTGAAAGGGAAATCGACGGTGACGATGGAAGCTCACCCACAACCAAAAACACACCCGGAAAATCAACAGGTACAGGTATCAACCTCATCGCCAATTTTCATGGTGAAGCAATGAAAGAGAAAGGGAAAGTGACGGAAGAGGATGAAAGGTTTGGGAAAGTTTCTGGAAAAGAAACTATTTACGAGGAGGCAAAGGAATCTGAGGGTTTCTCAAAGAATTTCCATCAAAAACCTATGGCCCACACAATAAAACAACCCACACTTTCAACTCCTATTAATTCCCATCAAAAACACACGACCCACATTGAAACCCAACAAAGAAATTCCTTTTATTCAGATAAAAATTCAGAAAACTCATTTATCCAATCCGGAAATATGGGCCTCTTATGTAAATCAATGGGCTGGATTTTAGATTGTGGGGCAACAGACACTATGTCTTATGACCCATCCGACTTTATATCTTTCCATCCCACTAAACGTACCCAAATACAAACTGCTAATGGGGAATTAATTCCTATTGATCGAGCCGGAAAAGTTGATGTTTCACCCAATATTCATTTAAACGACTGTCTTTTAATTCCTAGTCTTTCTCATAAACTCTTATCTGTTAGTCAATTAACTAAGGAACTTGATTGTACTGTTTTACTAACATCCTCTGGTTGTATGGTACAGGAAGCTCAGACGGGACGGATTATTGGGAGTGGTACTGAACGAGGAGGATTGTACTTCTTGGATGAGGCGACTCAACACGGCAATGCTTTGCTTGCTCATGGGTCCCCGGAATATCAACTATGGATGTGGCATCGCCGGCTAGGTCACCCTTCTGTAGGTTATCTTAAACGACTATTTCCTTCTTTTAAAAACATTGATGTAACTTTGGACTGTGAATCGTGTGCCTTAGCCAAAAGTCATAAACATACTTATTCTCCTAGTTTGACTCATGCTATCAAACCTTTTATGCTTATTCACTCAGATGTTTGGGGTCCTGCCCCAGAGTTTGCAATCCATAATTTTTCATACTTTGTTTTATTTGTGGATGACTGTACTCGTATGAGTTGGGTATATTTCTTGAAACACAAATCTGAAGTATTTGATGTGTTTGTTAAATACTATAATATGATTCGTACCCAATTTAATGCAAAACCACAAATTCTTAGATCAGATAATGGGGGGGAATATATAAACCTAGATATGGAACAATTTATTGCTGACCAGGGACTTGTTCACCAAACATCCTGTCGTGATACCCCTCAACAAAATGGAGTAGCAGAAAGGAAAAACAAGACTTTATTAGAAATTACAAGGGCAATTATGATTGAATCGGGAGTTCCTGTTTTTCTTTGGCCTGAAGCCATAGCTACCTCCACATACCTTACAAACAGACTTCCCACAAAAACCCTTGACTACGAAACTCCCCTTGACACCCTTTCTTCACACACCACCATCCCATCCTCTCACTCCCTACCACCAAGAGTGTTTGGATGTGTTGTATATGTCCACCTACCAAAGATTTATAGAAACAAACTGGAACCAAGGGCTATTAAATGTGTCTTTATCGGATATGGGGTTCACCAGAAAGGATACCGATGCTATGATCCGACTACAAGGAAAATACACACTACCCTTGACTGTGAGTTTTTTGAAAAATCCTATTATTACACCCAGCCTGGTCCTCAGGGGGAGACTAGTAGTGATGACCTTAGCTGGTTGACATATCCAGAAGTGATGGACCTTGAGGATCCAACAACCCAAGTAGACAGTACCACCGATGTTGCTTCTCCAGAGGTAACAGTTCCCTCATCTCCTCTTCAGTCCACACCAGATTCACCTACTGAGCATCCAACCGAGGATGTAGTTATATCAAGTGAGGTAAACACAGAAAATTCTGACCTTTGTGATTTACCTATAACTGATCCTGTTGTTCCTAGTGAAAATTGTCCGAACAGATATGAGTTACCTCCTAGGAGAACTAGAGGAGTTCCTCCAAAGAGGTATGATCCAGAATATGAGGATTCCCGATCCAGATATCCTATAGGAAAAATCAGCAACGAGAATCTTGCCAGTAATGCTATCGCATTTACAGCTTCCCTATACTCTACTGAGATTCCTAAAACAGTGGAAGAAGCTCTTGCTAGTAAGGATTGGAGAAAGGCTATGGAAGATGAATACTTGGCTCTAGAGAAGAATGAAACTTGGGAGAAATGTGTTCTCCCAAAGGGAAAAAGAACTGTGGGGTGCAAGTGGGTTTTTACTGTGAAGTACCGGGCAGATGGTACAATTGAGAGACACAAAGCAAGGCTGGTAGCAAAAGGTTACACTCAGACATATGGAATTGACTATTCGGAGACTTTTTCACCAGTAGAAAAATTAGATACTATTCGGGTTCTGTTCTCTATTGCAGCAAACCAAGATTGGCCTCTTTATCAATTCGATGTAAAAAACGCTTTCCTTCACGGGAACCTTGCTGAAGAAGTCTACATGGAAGCTCCCCCAGGATATGCTGAAACATTTGAAGTAGGAGAAGGGTGCAGATTGAAGAAGGCTCTATATGGCTTAAAACAATCTCCTAGGGCATGGTTTGGGAGATTTACAAAGGCCATGAAAGTTTTTGGGTACTCTCAAAGTAACTCTGATCATACTCTATTTTTGAAGAAAACAAAGGGAAAAATCACATGCTTAATCATCTATGTGGATGATATGATCATTACTGGTGACGATGAGGAAGAAATAACTAATTTGAAGAAAAATCTGTTCCAGGAATTTGAAATGAAAGATTTGGGTAACCTGAAATATTTCCTAGGAATAGAAGTACTAAGATCTAAACAAGGGATCTTTATTCATCAAAGGAAATATATACTTGATCTATTGGCCGAAACAGGAATGTTAGGGTGTAAACCAGCAGAAACACCGATTGTTGCAAATCATGGACTTCAAATCTTAGAAGGAGAGAAAGCAACCAACAGAGAACAGTATCAGAAGATTGTAGGGAAACTCATTTATCTAGCCCACACAAGGCCAGATATTGCCTACGCAGTAGGGGTTGTGAGTAGATTTATGCATATGCCTCAAGTTCACCACATGACACCTGTAATGAGAATATTGAGATACCTGAAAAATACTAGCACCACTGGGATCTACTTTGACAAGAATGATAACCTGGATTTAGTTGCATACACTGATGCAGATTGGGCAGGAGACCGGGATGGTAGAAAATCGACTTCAGGGTACTTTACCTTGGTAGGAGGAAATCTGGTCACTTGGAGAAGTAAGAAGCAGAATGTTGTAGCCTTATCAAGCGCAGAAGCAGAATTCAGAGGAATTGCAAAAGGGATAACTGAAATTCTATGGATTCGGAAGCTAATGAATGAACTTGGCTTTCCTCAGAAGACAGCATGTAAACTGTTTTGTGATAACAAAGCAGCTATAAGGATTTCGGAAAATCCAGTGCAACATGATAGAACGAAACATGTAGAAATTGATCGACACTTCATCAAAGAGAAATTAGAAGGGGGAATTGTTGAACTTCCATTTGTTCGATCAAAAGATCAACTGGCAGATATCTTGACCAAAGCGGTCAACTCTGAGGCCTTTAAAGAAGCACTTAGCAAGTTAGGCATTGGAGTACTGGATGCCCAACTTGAGGGGGAGTGTAGGAAATAAGTGATTCTCCTTAATCAAAGGAGTTAATTAGGTTGTAATTATGTTAGGAATATATTCTGCTTAGCTGTATTTCCTTATTTATCATAGCTCTTTGTGTATAAATGTAATGATAACCAAGAGTAATAAATAGACAGAAATTGAAAACCAAAAACACAATTCCGCTTATTTTACACATGAATAACTTTTGGTTTTTGTCAAATTATTTATTTGCTTCATATGCATCTGCAAATAAATGATGATGTATTGAATTCTATTTACTTTTTATCAGAATTCTACTACTCAATTCAGCGGAATAATCCCCATCTGCCTCACAAATTTAGTTAAATGGTTGATTGACTTGATTCTACCTTTAATCTGGTTGCTTCTTTGTGTTGACATCATCTCTTCTGAATCAATTTGGAGGTGCATGTCCATCTCAATCTCGATTTTTTTGGTTGAATTTGTCGAATTTTGGGATAAAGGACACAATATACTGGCATTTTGAATATTTGAGGATATACATTTTCACTATATTTCATTCCTTTGGATCAGCTCAATATACAATTTGTTTTGGAATCTGATTAATTTGTTAGTTTTGTAAGTTTCTTAAGTCTCTAATCATTTTTTTTTTTTAACTTTGTAAATTTGGTCTGGGTTAAATATAAACAGGATTATTCTACAAATTGCTTCTCTTGCTTTCTGTAAAATTGTCTTCAATTTATGCTCAGCTTAGAAACTTTACATTTCAATTCCCCCCCCCCCCACCCCCCTGAGCTAATCAGAGTTTGGTTTTGCAGTGCAAATCTAATTCTTTTTATTTTGAATGAATGAATGATATATTCTTTCCTCCTTAAAAATAAAAATACCACCTAGACAGCTTCCAATTAACAATTAAAATTTGTGTAATTGCAGTTATCAATTCTCCCTCCTCCATTCCTTTGTGTTTCGCTTCAGTTGTCCCCAACAAATCATTGAAAGTAGTACTGAATTAAAATCTGTAATGAATATCCTTGGACTGTTTGCAATAGAACTGAGTTCTTTTGAAGAAGTTATGGTTATTGATTAGCTTGATCATTTTTGTTTCTTATACATACCTCACAAGAATTGAAAAGGCTGTACTTGATTGACTATGGCGACACTTGGGCAGTTCTTAAATTGTGAATCCTGCAAAAACAAGGTCTTAGTTGCTTGATTAGCAGATAAGATTTGAAGTATTGAGCAATAGGATTAAAAGGAACTTTATTAAGTTGTTTGATCCGCATAGTAGTGTTGTTTTAAATGTTCATTACAATATAATGAGAATTTTGAGATACCAGTCTTTAAGCTATCGTTTTGTGTTCTGATATGATTAGTGCCTATGATCAGTGGCGGACCCATGAATTTCCGACTGGTGAGTCACAATTGATAACCAAATATGTAAAAAGAAAAAATTTACCAAAATTCCCAAGAAAAATTATTTACAAAGATCATCCAAATAGAAAATTGACAAGATTACAGTACTAACTAATAATTAACAAGCTTAAAATTGACAAGACTAAAATTAACAAACTAATAATTAACAAGCTAATAATTGACAACATGACAAGCTTAGCTCTCTAATAATTAACAAATTAATAATTGACAAGATTAAAATTTGTACAAGCATTAGGTTCACATTTCATCAAAAACCCAACAACATTAACAAAAGGTTCAAAGTTAGTATTTTTTTTTTTAAAAAAAACTTAGAAAATAATTTATTTATTTATTTTTTTTAAAAAACTTAAAAAATATTTTGGGCCCTGGTGAGTCATTTGACCCACCAGGCATAAGGCCAAGTCCGCCAATGCCTATGATCTTAAAATTTACCTGTGATACGAGCTTAGTAAATTTGGGGTGCCATTTGTATTATAGCCTTACAACTTATAACAAATAGGAATAATTATTACAGATTTTCTGGAGAAGGTCTTTAGGGATGTCTATGACCAGAGTCACGTCGGTTTTTAGGCTGATCAAGCTAGACTTGATAAGAAATACATGAGCCCGAGGAGTTTTCAACTCACTGTTCTGGCTTGGCTCTCTTAACTCAGTTTTATTGCTCAAGCTTTGGCTCACGAGTATCTTGTTTTGAGCTTGAGATTAGTTAAATCAAAAGGACATGAGCCTGATAAATTTTAAAATAATATGAAATGGGTCTGGCAACCCGAACAAGGAGGAGGAGAGTTTGATCCAAAAACTAATATTCGGAGCTTCCATACTAAAACCAATTGGCAATAGTAGGAGTTACTCCTCTACCTTATAAAGTGGAACCACTTCTTTTCTTTCTCTAATGTGGGATACTCACAAGTGGGTTACAATGAGTTTCAACACTCCCCCTCACTTTGTGAGTGTCCTTAAAAATTCAGAGCTAACTGGATGAAGCCAAATCAATAAATTCTCTTAGGGGTTGGACATCCTGTCGAGGTAAATCCTAATCCTGTCGAGGTAAATCCTAATCCTATCGAGGTAAATCTTTATCTAGTAGCGGTTAAATATCCAATTTAGAAAAGACCCAAAACCTTGGCTCTGATACCATGTTAAATTTCAAAACAATATGAAATGGGCCTGGGTAAACCGAACAAGGAGGAGGAGAGTTTGATCCAAAAACTAGGCTTCGGAGCTTCCATACTAAAATCAATTGACAATAATAAGAGTTACTTCTTTACTTTATAAAGTGGAACCACCTCTCCTCTTTCTCTAATGTGGGACACTCACAAGTGAGTTACAATAATGTACTCCCTCCGTTTTTTAATAATTGTTACACTTTAACCGGCACATAATTTTATGCAATTTAATTTACTTAAATAAAATAAGAGGTAAGTAAGGTTGTTGGATTATTAAAAAATTGTAAAAAAAAGATAGTGAAATTAATAGTATAATGAATAATAATGAATGACAGAGGAAGGAAATAATAAAACAGTACTCCCTCCGTTTTTAAATACTTGATCCATTTCTCCATGCGTGGAGTTTTAGGAGAAATTGGAGAAAATAATAATATATGGAGGTAGTGGGGTAGGTGGAAGAATAAAAAATTATAAAAAGCAAAACTAGTGGAGATGATTGGAGGAGAGAGAATATGAAATTAATAAAATATGATTATGGTGGGTACACTAGGTGAGAGAAATTAGTTAAATATTTTAAAAGCTTTCAAATAAGGAAATGGAACAAGTATTTAAAAACGGCCGAAAAAGGAAAGTGGAGCAAGTATTTAAAAACGGAGGGAGTAGTAGTGAGTTTGGGTGAGGGCCATGAGAGGAGAAAGATATATTAAATTGTATTTTTTTTTTAACAAAAAAAAAGGAAATGTATCACTTATTAAAACACGGAGGGAGTAAATAAAACTAATCAGTTTGTGTATTACTATTTATCATGAGGATATCCAAGATACATGTTATACATAGCACATCCTAAAATGAACTCAACTGAGTTTTCACTAGCCTAAACGAGCAAAACACATAGTTGTTTGAGATAGGTTCATTTAGTTAACAAGCTTGAAATTTTTGTCTGACTTGTTATTTACTTTTGGCACTCCTAAAGGTTTTCATTAATGTTTGCTAATGAAATGGTCAACTCGAAATTTCAGTAATGTAATGAATATGCATAGAGTAATCTCTATATAAATATACCCTCCATTTTTTTTACCAGCTTACCTTGTGGACTAGTGGTAAGAGAATGAATCTCTAAAGTCTAGGTCCAGGGTTCAAGCATTGGTACCACCTCTCTTTCCCTCTTCTCTCTAAAAATACCCTCAATTTTTTTTTTTTTACAGAAAAAATAGAAACATTAACCCTGAAACCAATGAATACATCAAACACAAAACAATGCCATGCATAAACTCCAATGATAAAGGGTAGTATTCAAAAGAGAAATATTAAACCTAAACTTTATTACTCTTGCATTCTTTGTTGCAGTTTAACATAGATTTAGTTATTTGTACAACTTATTTTTACTAGGGTATCCTACGCGCGCGATGCGCGTGAAAAAGTTAGCTCTTGCATAGAAGTTGTATTAGCAAGTAATTACACCTTTGATTTGGGTGGTAGATCTGGTAGTTTCAATACGTACTATTTGGTTATGTGCCTATATAGTGGTTTTGTAGAAATATAAAAAAGCCACCAAAATCTTAAATGATAATTGTTTATGCTAAATTTCGTCAAGTAGGATTTGATGTGGGATACGGGCTAGTAAGTGGGCTACGGATCAACTAAATTAAAATAATAAGCATGGAATGCGGAATGTAAATAACAGAAAAATAAAGGGAGAGGGAGGAGACATAATATGGTGACGCGGAAAACCCCAATGAAGGTGGATAAAAACAGCGGGTGGCAATGAGGCCACCAATCCACTATAAAATGGGCATGAAGCCAAACATTACAATTACAATGTATACGATAATTATAGAAATATACGGAGCTAATTACAAGTAAACAGGGAGTATGGACTTTGTACATAGTATGGCAGGGTGTATATGGCGTAATAGCCTAAGTAGTATTGTGGAAATACATTGCAGTAGTGGTCTTTTAGGAGAGTGGTATTGGGATTAAAATATAGTAGTTGAGCAATGACACTTTTAGTGGAAGGTCCATGTGGATGGAGGTTGGAGAAATTGCATGGGAATAAAGGAGTAGTATGTTTAGGAGGAGGTTATGTACGTAGGATGTGTCTTCTTCATGGGAAGAGAGCTTTCCTATTTATAGAGCCTCAATGTAGCAGCACCGTGGTTGTGAGATACTTTGGGTGGTTGTTGCATGATTTCCTCAACCACATCCTCAAATAGTGGGAGTAGTGGTTATTGCTTTTACTTGGTCTCCAATGAACTTGGACTTGCTTAGAGTGTAGATACGTATTAACAACCTTGAAGAATTATTCTTATTGCCCCTCTGTCTCTCCTTGATTCTAGGGAGCACTCGTAACTATCTTGACCCGGTCTTGTAGCATCGATCGTTGACTATCGTTATCGATCAACCATTGTACAAAATTACCCCATAACAATAATTATTTTTAAAACCCTCAAAAGTTTCACAGTGTTATTTCAAAATTATTATTAAATAATATTTAATTGATTTGCATCCCTTCATATCTTAATCTAGTTTAGAACTCTTAATTGATTTGCATGATTCAATAATACTTAACATATTTTTCTTCAAACGAATTTTTTGTGAGTTTGGTCATACGGAGTAATAATATGTGAAATGTTCGTTGTAGCTAAAAACTTAATAATGTAAGTTCAATGTTCTACGACCATCAAATATCTATATCTATATCTAATACTAAAGCAATAACCACTTAGTTATATTTTTCCTCTTAAATTCTCTCCATATTTAATATATATATATATTTTTTTCTATCATCGATTTCCTTCGATTTTAGGATTTTAAAGTTATTTATACCTCTTGATAACATCTGCTCAAATATCATTATTTAATATGAATGTCATTTAAATTCCACGTTATTTACGTGCGTACCATCAAATAATGTACAATTAAAAAGCTAATAAACAATAACAATATTTGTAATAATTAAAGGACAACAAAATTGTAAATAAGAAGAGCAACCACGAAGGTGTAAAAATAAATCATCTCGTGGTAATAAACAAAGTCTTCGTACATACAATTTTTTTTTTCCTTTTTAAATATCAATAATAACATATGAAGTACAAAACATTATAATTTTTTTATTTAAAAAAAGGCATTACAAGTTTTTGTTAAAAAAAACTTTGTATTAATTGATGGTATGTTTAATGAAAAAAAACCTAATTAAATATATTAATGAGAGTAAACATATTAATGAGGGTAAAAAAGTAAATATACATTTTTGTACACAATTTTATACATATTTTTAAGGG
Organism: Chenopodium quinoa; assembly: GCF_001683475.1. NCBI lineage: Eukaryota > Viridiplantae > Streptophyta > Magnoliopsida > Caryophyllales > Amaranthaceae > Chenopodium > Chenopodium quinoa. Next base: position 1,422,579 of record NW_018742292.1, on the reverse strand, counting down.
TATATTTGGTAACACACTATTCCCAAGAGTTATTTTCTACTTTTTATAAAGTAGGGATTTGTTGTAGCTTAAACCTAGTTCACTTCACCTTATTTTTGTTGAACTGAAATTATTTTTACTGAACTGAAATTATTTTTGCCGAACTGAAATTATTTTTACTGATCGAACTGAAATTATTTTTACTGATCGAACTGAAATTATTTTTGCTGAACTGAAATTATTTTTTACTGGTTTTATGTTATATTTCTTCTTTGGAATTATTGATTTTTAGTGAATTGAAATTATTTTTACTGAACTAAAATTATTTTTACTTAATATTATTTTTTAAGGTGAAGTGAACAGGGCCTTAACATGAATTTTAAATGTTCCTTTAAATTATTATTAATTCATAAATAAGCAATTCTTTGAGATTCATCAGGCTATTACAATGTAATATTTAGTTTTTCCATAACAAGGAGTTTGAGGAATGCATTTTCTTATAAATATCAATTGGAAATTGTTATAGTAGGTAGAGTTATCTTCAATGATGGAATTTACTAAGTCCATAATATGTTCCATCTGTGCTTGTTATGCTATAATTAGAAATGTATTACTTGTATGTATTTTTGGACAGAAGTTTGATATATTTTTATCCTTTATGTTGAAAATTGGTACATGATTTTAACTATCTAAAAAAATTGCGAAAATTCTTGCTATTTTATCTTTTTGCTACCCATTTCATTTATTATTTACCGCACAAACTAACAATTATATCTTATTTTTTAAGGTGATAGAATATTTAAGAACTTAAGAATATGACCATAACATAAGTATAAATTTCTTGAAATGAGTGTGCCTGATGATGCATATCAAGAAGATAGTGATGAGTGACATTTATGCCACGATTAAGGGCTTATTTTAACGGTTTTTCCCATACTTGTAGCTTGTTTGTACCTTCTTTCTTATCTTTAGTTCACCTTTCTTTTGTTCGTCTTCTTTTCTAGTTATTACCTCCTATGTCTATTTTCTACCTTTGTCTATTTTCTACCTTGGTTTCTTATCTATAGCGGGCGCGCACTACTATGAGAAAGCGCACAAATAGAGTCTCTAAGGGATTCAAGGCAGGCGGTTTTGAGCAACCATTGCGCGACCCTAGAGAGGGCGTGTAACTCTGTGAGAACCCGCACAGATGGAGGAAGAAGAGCGGGGCAAGTCAGAATGTTTTGCGCGCCTCCTGCACGACTCTGGAGAGGGCGGCAGAGCGCACATTATATGTGTGCGAGTGCGCTTTCCTAGATTTAATTCCTCTGGCCTACGAAGTTGCGGGCGCGCAAGAAATGGAGAGAGCGCGCAAGGTGTCTGTGAGGGCGAGCAGAGCGCGTGCGCGGGCGCACATCACAAGGTTACAGTTTTTCCTTCGCTTTGTTCTGGGTGCGCGAAAGGCTTGCGAGGGCGCACTGTTCTCGACTTCTTCTTTTCCAACACCCATATATATAGTCCGTACTCCCCTTTTTGGATGTAATTAGATTAGCTTAACTTAATTTTTCTGGTTTTATTAGCTTAATCTAGAGAGCGAAACCTTATTAGTTTACTTTGTAGAGAGAGAAAGTGTAGATTTCTCCATTGTTGAGCTTGGATTTTGAAAAAAAAGCTTAATCAATATCTTTGCAGATATTCAACTTCAATTAATGAGTATTTCCTTACTCTTTCGCTTCACTTTTGCATTTGATTTCACTTGTTCAGTTTGATTCTTCTTGTTTGCTTATTAATCATGTTGATGCTTATTGATTTAATGATTGATATTGCTTTTAACATGATTTGTGAGTAATCTCCTTTACTAGGGGAATGGTGATGGTATAGTTGAACCTCGAGTATGTTTTGGTGTTGAAATTGACGTGATTGTGATTAAAAGTCTTTAATTTCATGTCTTGCTAGTTGTTTCTTTTGGGTGGCCGCCATTAGTTGCAATTAGGTGGATTGAACTAAGTTGTGGCGATAGCGTAGCTTAGGAATTTCCATTAAGTGATTTTGCTTGATTATTACCTTAATTTGCATAGTTTATGACGATAGTGTAGACTTTTGATGAATTGAGAAAGCAACTGACCCTGATAGGAGATCGAATTGTGCATTAAAACCATTGGTATGAGGTGCTTAGTTCACTTTCAAATTGATTTCATGCTTTGTTGTGCTTGAGTGAATACTTGCCTAGCCTATTCTCTTAGTGTCTTAATTATATTGTTTCTAGTTCATTCTAATAATTGTTTGAGTATCTTTAGTTAACTTTTTTCACCTTTTTGAGATAGCTTGATTATAAGTTTTCAATGTGGTGCTTAGCTTCTCCCTAGAATCGACCCTTAAGTTACTGCTAAACTTGTGTTTGGTGCTTAGGTTTAGGTTTATAAATTTTGTGTTTGATTAGGAGGAGTATTTTAGTTTCAACGACCTAAAATATCTCTTGTCAGATTAGTGTCGTTGTCGGGGAGACGAGTTCCATTGCTATTTCATTACTTTATTGAGACTAATTCATATTTTATTCCTAGTTTGTGTTACTCTTGTTGCTTGTCAGTGCTTACTTTCTTCTTAGCTTTGTTGTATGAACAGAGGATGAACTTGGCTAAGGTCTTTGATTCCTCTCGATCCGGAGCTCGAGAGGTCTTTGTCATTAAGAGAAGCAAGAGCAAGGAGTAGACGCTCCCATACCCTACAATAGAGGGAGTGAGAGACGAATAAGATACTCCACCTTCCTCACCTTCAAGTGAAGAAGTAGGTAGTTCTAATTCTTCATCAAGTTCGGAAATCAACCCTTTCTCAACCTTTGAGTTTGAGAGTGTGCAACCCCCCCAAATAGGGAGAAAATACACCTTTGGGTCGTCTTAGGGCTCCCGAAGCCTTTAGAGCACAAAGTGGGATCCTAACTCCTACTACTCAAGCCAACAATTTTGAAATCAAGCCTAATTTGATTGCCTTGATAGAGCGAAAACAATTTTCGGGTGGAAAGTATGAGAGTCCTCTTGAACATCTAAAAGAGTTTGAGAAATGTTGTGATACAATAAAGGCCAACGGAGTAACTAAAGAATACATTTACCGCAAGATATTTCCATTTTCTCTAATTGGGAAAGGTTTAGAATGGCTAGAGAATGAGGTGCCCCCTAACCCTCTCACAACTTGGGAACAAGTTAATTTGGCATTCTTGAGGAGGTTCAAAAATCATAGAAAAAACCACCGAAGCTTGATCTTTAATTCAAGGCTTTCTTCAAAAACGTGGTGAGTCCCTAAGTGCGGCTTGGGAACGATACAAACAACACCTACGCCAATGTCCCATTCATTGGTGGTCTCTCACTCCAAGGAAGAACAAGCTTAGATGTCGTAGCCGGAGGTCTAACAAGGGGAAATAAACGAGTCGTCAGATGTCCATCCCTAGATCAAATACAATTTATACAACCTAAACAAACCTAATACGTGTATAAGGCAAGCATAGAGGTCGAACTATAGGGAACGAGTAAACACTACCAAATTCTATCAACAATTAAGCTAGTCCGGAATAGGAGGTAAGTAAACTAAAGTCTAAAGATGCTAAAACAAGAAATAAAACACTAAGGAAAATGGTTTAGGTATAGCATTCACTTGAACATAAACAAAGGCATAGAAGTTGAAACAATTACGAACAAAACATGCTCGAATATCGATATAAGAGGTCCAATCCAGCCACCTGTCGGGGTTCATTGGCTTCTCCTAACATAGCCTCTATACTTCCACATTAGAACCATATATTAGGAGGTGCTATCAAATAACAATCGATACAAATGAATCTTGCTAGGTCCGCCATCGCATCTTCTAACAATAATTTACTCCCAATCAACTAACAACATGCATTTTGCAAGTAGATTGAAGAATATCAAGCATATAAAGACTTTAATCACAAATAAATCAATTCCTAACCCTAGAACATGCTCAAGATCCAATTATACCACAACCATCCCCTTAATGGGGGAATTACTCACTAATCATGCTAACAACAAGATAATCAAGAATGAACATGATTAACAAGCAACACTAACAACTAAAACAATAATCAAAAGAAAGTAAATAAAATAGAGGAGAGAGAGTTAGAGATTCTCATTGATTGAAGATGAAAGTCTACAAACAAGATGATCAATCTTCTTTTTCAAAATTCAAGCTCAACAATGTTGGAACCCCCACTTTCTCTCTTTAAACTACTCTAATCCTAAGCTAACTTTGAGAAGCTACCACTTCCACAACGATTTGTTAGAGCTAAGCTTGATGCCCAATTTGGGAAGTTTTTGGATGTGATAAAGAATTTGCATGTTTCTCTTCCTTTTGTTGATGCTATGAAGCAAATGCCCCACTATTCCAAATTCTTGAAATACCTTTTGAGTGGGAGAAGGGAGTGTGAAACGGTGAGCTTGACCGCCAATTGTAGTGCCATTCTTTCCAATAAGCTTCCTACCAAGTTGAAGGATCCGGGTAGTTTCTCTATCCATTATTCCATTAATGGTGGCGAGTTTGCCAAGGCATTGTGTGATTTAGGAGCAAGCGTGAGTCTTATGCCCTATTTCGTCTACCAAAAGCTTAGTGTAGGAACCCTTTCACCCAAAAATGTTACTCTCCAACTAGCGGACCGTTCTATTAAGTTTTCCATGGGTAAAATTGAGGACATTCCCCTTAGGGTTGGAAAGTTCACATTTCCCGTGGACTTTTATGTGCTAGAGATGGATGAGGATGAGAGGATTCCTATAATTTTAGGTAGGCCATTTTTAGCTACTTCTAGAGCAATAATCGGTGTGAAGGAGGGTAAGATGACCCTAAAAATTGATAAAGATTCAATGGAATTTGATTTGAATAGTGTCATGCAACAACCTTCTTCAAGTTGTGAACGTTTTAGAGTTGATGTTCTTGATAATGTGCTTAATGAATTTTCTCACTCCCCTTTGTATGCCGCTAACAAACCTCTTGAAAGTGTATTATTAAATGAATTCAAGATAGGTGCTCACAAGAATGACATGCAATTTTATGAGGATTTGCTTGAGGAAAGCAAGAGGGAGTGTAAAGATGAAAGCATGGAGGAAGAGGGTGCCTTTATTCATGATCTCTTTCAAGTTGAAAAAAGAGAAGAAAGCTTCAAAGGTAAGCGAGTACCAAAAGTAGACATGAAACCTCTATCTTTGGGTTTGAGGTATGCATATCTCGACTTCAATGAGTCTTTCCCTGTGATCATCAATTCTAATCTAACGAAGGAGCAAACCTCGCTCTTGATCGATGTTTCGAGAAAACACAAGAAGGCTTTGGGATATATCATTGATGACATGAAAGGTATAAGCCCATCCTTATGCATGCACAAATTTGATGTAGAGGGAGATGCTAGACCCGTTAGACAAAGGCAAAGGAAGCTTAACCCTTCCATGCAAGAGGTTGTGCGGAAGGAAGTGACAAAGCTCCTTGATGCGGGAATTATCTACCCAATTGCTCATAGTGATTGGGTATCTCCCATACAAGTCGTGGCTAAGAAGGGTGGCATGACGGTAGTGAAAAATGATAATGATCAACTAGTTCCTACTAGGCTTGTTACAGGTTGGCGTATGTGCATTGGCTATTGCCAACTCAATACAAGCACATGCAAAGATCATTTTCCACTACCGTTCATTGATCAAATGTTGGTGAGGCTTACAAAGCATTCTTTTTATTGTTTCCTTGACGGTTACTCGGGATTTTTCCAAATCCCGATTGACACCAAGGATCAAGAGAAAACGACCTTTACATGTCCCTACGGTACTTACGCGTATCGTTGAATGCCTTTTGACTTTGTAACGCCCCCGCAACATTTCAACGTTGCATGATGTCAATTTTCAGTGACATGATTGAAGATGAGATAAAAGTATTTACGGATGACTTCTCTGTTGGAGGAGCCACCTATGAAGATTGTCTATCCAATCTATCTCGTTGCCTAGAGAGATGTGAGAGGGAAAACCTTGTGTTGAATTGGGATAAATGCCATTTTATGGTAGGAAGCGAAATTGTTCTTGGGCATAAGATCTCCCATGCCGGCATTGAGGTAGATAGAGCCAAGGTAGAGGTCATTGAGAAACTCCCCCCCCCCCACCAATGTGAGGGAAGTGAGATCCTTTCTTGGCCATGCCGGGTTTTATCGGCGTTTTACAAAAGATTTTTCATTGATTGCTAAGCCTCTCACATCCCTCTTGCAACAAGATAAAGAGTTTATGTTTGATGATGTTTGCCAAGAGTCTTTTTGTAGGTTGAAAGAGGCACTTTGCACCGCCCCCATCGTCCAAGAACCGGATTGGTCTTTACCATTTGAACTCATGTGCGATGCAAGCGATGAGGCTATTGGATCGGTTCCCGAGCAACGAAAGGGAGGAAAACTTCATGTCATTCACTATTTGTCCAAAACTCTTAATGATGCCTAACAAAATTACACTACTACCGAGAAGGAATTCTTGGAAGTTGTCCATTCTTTTGAGAAGTTTAGAACCTATCTCATCGGTTCCAGGACTATAGTGTACACCGACCACTCGGCTCTCAAATATTTGATAAGCAAGAAGGAAGCTAATCCAAGATTGTTGAGATGGGTTTTAGTCCTTCAAGATTTTGACTACGAAATGAGAGACAAGAAGGGGGCCGAAAATGTGGTGGCGGATCACCTTTCAAGGCTAGGTGGTGCAAGGTTTCAAGATGATGGTTTGCCAATAGAGGATGCCCTAAGGGATGATGTGCTATATGCCCTTAAGGTGAAGTCGGAGCCATGGTATGCTGATATAGTGAATTATTTGGCTTGTAGCGCCATACCTCCGGATTTCATTTCACAACGTCGAAGACTCAAGCATGAGGCCAAGAGGTACATTTGGGATGATCCTATTTTGTTGAAGAGAGGAGTCGATGGTTTTTTGAGGAGATGCGTCCCCAACGACGAAGTTCAAAGTGTTCTCTATATATGTCACTCTTCTCCTTGTGGTGGGCATATGTGTGGTCAAAAAACCGCCTCCAAGGTTCTTCAATCTTTTCCCTTTTCGCCTTCTTTATTCTAGGATGCTTGGGTGTTTGTTAAGACTTGTGATAGATGTCAACGGATGGGAAATATTTCTAGGAAGGATAAAATGCTGCAAAACCTCATCCTTGAGTTTGAAGTTTTTGATGTGTGGGCTTTAGATTTCATGGGCCCTTTCATTTCTTCACATGGGAAAAAGTATATCTTGGTTTCCGTTGACTATGTCTCTAAGTGGGCGGAGGTCGTGGCTTCCCCTACAAACGATTTTAAGGTGGTGGTTAATCTTTTCAAGAAGGTGATTTTCTCGAGATTTGGTGTTCCAAGGGCCATAATTAGTGATGGGGGTCACATATCAAGCACCACACCTTCTTTGGAATTCTTAATAGGTATGAAGTACCTCATAAGCAAGGGCTCGCTTACCATCCTCAAACGAGTGGTCAAGCGGAGATCACCAATAGGGAGTTCAAAGTGATCTTGGAGAAGACGGTGGCAAGGACAAGGAAAGATCGGTCATCTAAGCTCATTGACTCTTTATGGGCGTATAGGACCGCTTTCAAAACTCCAATAGGGAATAATCCCTACAAGTTTGTTTATGGGAAGAATTGTCACTTGCCCGTAGAGATGGAGCATCGAACTCATTGGGCTAGCAAGCAAATCAACTTTGACCTCCATAGCGCGGGTGAGCAAAGACTTCTTGAGTTACATGAGTTAGAAGAGTTGAGAATGAAAGGCTATGATAGTGCAAGCCAGTACAAGGGAAGGACCAAAGCTTGGCACGATGCTCAAATCGTCAAAAAGGAATTTGTTGAAGGCCAAAAGGTTCTCCTCTGCAACTCTCGTTTGAAGCTCTTCCCGGGCAAGCTTAGATCGAGATGGAGTGGTCCATTCATTATCACAAGAGTGTTTCCCTATGGTTCTTTCGAGATCGCTAATGATAAGTATTCCTCGTTCAAAGTCAATGATCACGGTCTCAGGCCTTATTATGAAGGGCGTTCCATTGATAAGCCGATCATGTATCCACTCTTTGATGTGCATCTTCAATTTGATCCTCCTTGATTAGTTCAAGAAACGTCGAGCTAACGGCGTAAACCAAAAGCGATTTCGGGAGGCAACCCGAGTTTCTAACCCTTTTCTACTCTTCTCTTTTCTTAATGATTTAATTTTTCTATCTATAATTTTGGATTGATGGATTTATGTGTTTTAGGTTTTGGTTGTGTTGGAATCGTTGGTATGCCTTGCCTTTAGCATGATTGTATGGTATTTTAGTGTGTTTTGAAGAGAAGTTTTTATGCATATTTTGAAGCTTTTCTTTTTGAGGGAAGTCCGAGCGAGCTCCAGTGTGGTTCGAATACTCTCAATCTAGAAGCAAAACTACTGCAAAATGAGAATTTTTAAAAAATTGGGTGGTTCGACTGAACTCCCTAAAGGTTCGGTCGAACCTTGTAAAAAGTTTGACCGAAATTTCTTGAGTTCGACCGCTCCTACTTTGGAAGTGTAATCTGAAAACTTTCTGCCAGAATTGCAGAAAATAAAGATTCAGAGTAGGTTCGACCGAAACCAGGGGTGGTTCGACCGAACCTTGGTGTGACCGAACTATAGTTCGACCGCTCCTATTTTGGAACTAAAATCTAAAAACTTTCTGCCCAATTTTTGAATTTAAAGTTTGAGAGTAGGTTTGACCGAACCTTGAGGTAGTTCGAACGAACTCTAGGTAAAGTTTGATCGAACCTACCCAAGGTTCGACCGAACCTTTGTCGGGCAATTTTTTTTAAAGGCAAAGAAAAGCCGCACAACTCTTCTTCTCCATTTACCCTCATTCGACCCTCTCTCTTCTCCTCTCTTTCTCACTCTTAAACTCCATTGTCACACCCTATTTTAACCTCAAATCTCCATCAAAATCAATCCAATCTTCTCTATTTTCTCACTTATTTTTCATCCTTTACTCAATTTCTACAATCTACACCCAAATTTCCTCACAAAACTCCACATTTTTGAAATTTCCCCAATTTCTAGGGTTTGAGTGAATTGCTATTTTTGAGTTTCTACTTGCTTCCAATCAATTGTGGTATGGTTTTTGTAGATTTTGCAAGTTCATTTTGTCAATTTCTCTTAGTTTTACCAGGTTTTACATGTTAAAGTATAAATTATGGTAATATTGAGATTGTTAGTAATGGCTTGTTTGATGTTTGTGGTTCTTGGGATTTCCTTGTTGCAATTGATTGGTTGTTGATAGTAGAACTTGCTTTATGATGATTATAAATGTATACCTCGATTTTATTGGGTGTCAATGTATTTGCTTGAATATGTTGATTTCACATTAGGTTGTTCAAGCTACTACTTTTTGATTAAGAAATTCATGAGTTGGATGTAGTTTTGAGATTATTATTCATTGTTCTTGGTTTGAGTTTGATGGTTTGTGAGTGATTATCATGAATTTAGGGGACATCATGCCGATTTTCACCTGCCTTGAACTGTATTGTTGTTATCCTCTACATCTATTTCACAATTCATGGCTATTACTTTCATGTATACACTTTTTATCTTGGCAAGCTTTTTATGACACCTCTTGGCTTGCATCTTCCTAATGATATTCTTGGTTATTTTGTAGAGTCATAATGGTTGGAAAAAGTAAAAGCAAATCCAAAAGGAAGAGGGCGGGTGAGCCTTCAGCACCCTCTTTCCCACCTCCGCCGGGCATTCACGATCACGGCATCATTGCACCCAATGAGCATCGTTTGTAGGGGAAGCCAAGGACTCCGCCCACTTAGAGACATAGTCAACGGCAACCAAGATATACTTGTTCCCATGTGAAGAAATGAAAGGGCCCATGAAATCTATAGCCCACACATCAAAAACTTCAAGCTCAAGGATGGGGTTTTGCAGCATTTTATCCTTCCTAGAAATATTTCCCATCCGTTGACATCTATCACAAGTCTTGACAAACACCCAAGCATCCTTGAATATAGAAGGCGAAAAGAGCATAGATTGAAGAACCTTGGAGGCTGTTTTTTGACCACTCATATGCCCACCACAAGGAGAAGAGTGGCACATATGGAGAACACTTTGAACTTCGTCATTGGGGACGCATCTCCTCAACAAACCATCGACTCCTCTCTTCAACAAAATAGGATCATCCCAAATGTACCTCTTGGCCTCATGCTTGAGTCTTCGACGTTGTTGTGAAATGAAATCCGGAGGTATGGCGCTACAAACCAAATAATTCACTATATCCGCATATCATGGCTCCGACTTCACATTAATGGCATATAGCACGTCATCCCTTAGGGCATCCTCTATTGGCAAACCATTATCTTGAAACCTTGAACCACCTAGACTTGAAAGGTGATCCACCACTACATTTTCGGCCCCCTTCTTGTCTCTCATTTCATAGTCAAAATCTTGAAGGACTAAAACCCATCTCAACAATCTTGGCTTAGCTTCCTTCTTGCTTATCAAATATTTGAGAGCCGAGTGGTCGGTGTACACTATAGTCCTAGAACTGATGAGATAGGTTTTAAACTTCTCAAAAGAATGGACAACTTCCAAGAATTCCTTCTCGGTAGTAGTGTAATTTCGTTGGGCATCATTGAGAGTTTTGGACAAGTAGTGAATGACATGAAGTTTTTCTCCCTTTCATTGCCCGGGAACCGATCCAATAGCCTCATCACTTGCATCGCACATGAGTTCAAATGGTAAAGACCAATCCGGTCCTTGGACGATGGGGGCGGTGCAAAGTGCCTCTTTCAACCTACAAAAAGACTCTTGGCAAACATCATCAAACATAAACTCTTTATCTTGTTGCAAGAGGGATATGAGAGGCTTAGCAATCAATGAAAAATATTTGGGTTTTTCTAAGCTATACCCCTAAGGTATTCGTGTTTCTAAGGTGTACCCATGCTTTTTCAAGTTTCTAAATTGTGCCCCTCAACTCACTACCATTAATTAATGGTACCCTCCTTGGGACTTCCACGTCACCTAAAGTTAACTTTAAATTTAATAGAAAGATGATAAAAGTTAAGGAAATGGTAGGAGAAAGAAATCTTAGCCACCGCAACCCTAATAATGAAAACTGAAGCCACGAAATCACACTCTCAAATAACTTTTAAACAACTAATAAGGGTACAATTTAGTATTGATAAAGAGTTGAAGGGCACAGCTTAGAAACTTGAAAAAACATGGGTACACCTTAGAAACTCGAATACCTTAGGGGGTATAGCTTAGAAAAACCCAAAATCTTTTATAAAACGCCGATAGAACCTGGCATGGCCAAGAAAGGATCTCACTTCCCTCACATTGGTGGGGGGAGGAAGTTTCTCAATGACCTTTACCTTGTCTTTATCTACCTCAATGCCGGCATGGGAAATCTTATGCCCCAAAATAATTCCGCTTTCTACCATAAAATGGAATTTCTCCCAATTCAACACAAGGTTTTCCTTCTTACATCTCTCTAGGAAACGAGATAGATTGCATAGACAATCTTCATAGGTGGCTCGTCCAACGGAGAAGTCATCCATGAAGACTTCTATCTCATTTTCAATCATGTCACTGAAAATCGACATCATGCAACGTTGAAATTTTACGGGGGCGTTACAAAGTCCAAAAGGCATTCTACGATACGCGTAAGTACCGTACCGACATGTAAAGGTCGTTTTCTCTTGATCCTTGGGGTCAATCGGGATTTGAAAAAATCCCGAGTAATCGTCAAAGAAACAATAGAAAGAATGCTTTGTAAGCCTCTCCAACATTTGATTAATGAACGGTAGTGGAAAATGATCTTTGCATGTGCTTGTATTGAGTTGGCGATAGTCAATGCACATGCGCCAACCGGTAACAAGCCTAGTAGAAACTAGTTGATCATTATCATTTTTCATTACCGTCATGCCACCCTTCTTAGCCACGACTTGTACGGGAGATACCCAATCACTATGAGCAATTGGGTAGATAATTCCCGCATCAAGGAGATTTGCCACTTCCATCCGCACAACCTCTTACATGGAAAGGTTAAGCTTCCTATGCCTTTATCTAACGGGTCTAACATCTCCCTCTATATCAATTTTGTGCATGCATAAGGATGGGCTTATACCTTTGATGTCATCAATGGTATATCCCAAAGCCTTCTTGTGTTTTCTCAAAACATCAATCAAGAGCGAGGTTTGCTCCTTCGTTATATTAGAATTGATGATCACTGGGAAAGACTCATTGGAGTCGAGATATGCATATCTCAAGCCCAAAGGTAGAGATTTCAAGTATACCTTTTGTATTCGCTTACCTTTGAAGCTTTCTTCTCTTTCTTCAACTTGAAAGAGATCATGAATAAAGGCACCCTCTTCCTTCATGCTTCCATCTTTACACTCCCTCTTTCTTTCCTCAAGAAAATCCTCATAAAATAAAATTGCATGTCCTTCTTGTGAGAACCTATCTTGAATTCATTTAATAATACACTTTCAAGAGGTTTGTTAGTAGCATACAAAGGGGAGTGAGAAAATTCATTAAGCACATTATCAAGAACATCAACTTTAAAATATTCACCACTTAAAGAAGGTTGTTGCATGACACTATTCTAATCAAATTCAATTGAATCTTTATCAATTTTTAGGGTCATCTTACCCTCCTTCACACCGATAATTGCTCTAGAAGTAGCTAGAAATGGCCTACCCAAAATTATAGGAATCCTCTCATCCTCATCCATCTCTAGCACATAAAATTCAACGGAAAATGTGAAATTTCCAACCCTAAGGGGAATGTCCTCAATTTTACCCATGGGAAACTTGGTAGAACGATCTGATAGTTGGAGAGTAACATTTATCGGTGAAAGGGTTCTTACACTAAGCTTTTGGTAGACGAAATAGGGCATAAACTCACACTTGCTCCTAAATCACACAATGCCTTGTCAAACTCGACACCATTAATGGAACAAGGGATAGAGAAACTACCTGGATCCTTCAACTTGGTAGGAAGCTTATTGGAAAGAATGGCACTACAATTGGCGGTCAAGTTCACCGTTTCACACTCCCTTCTCCCAGTCAAAAGGTCTTTCAAAATTTGGAATAGTGAGACATTTGTTTCATAATATCAACAAAAGGAAGAGAAACATGCAAATTTTTTATCACATCCAAAAACTTCCCAAATTGGACATCAAGCTTAGATCTCACAAATCATTGTGGAAAGGGTAGCTTTTCCTCTCTAGGTTGGCTATTTAAGGGCAAGGGGGTAGCTTCCTTCTTCTTTGACACCTCAATATTCTTTCTCAACACTCAATGGCTCATTGGCTCTCTCACCTTCATTCTCTAATTCCACTTGTTCTTGAGGCTCTTCCTCCACTAAAGGGTCGCTCCCCACTATTTTCCCACTTCTAGTTGTCACGACATACAAAGGTTTTGGGTTGATTCCTTGACTTGGGATGGTGGAAGAGGAAGAAGAAGGGGATAAGTTAGAAGCAATTTGAGCTATTTGAGTTTCAAGCATTTTCATATGAGCATTGGTTCGTTTTAGTTCCTCTTCATGCCTCCTTTGATCCTCCTCACGCAATTTCAATAAGGCATCTAGTTTAGCCATCACGGGATAATTTGGAGGTGCTTCAAGTTGAAGAGGTTGTTGAGGTGGGGGAAGTTGGGGTTGATGGAAACCCGGAGGCCTATTAGTTTGGGCATAGTTAGAGACATATTAACCCCTATTGCCTCCAGTGCCTTGGTTAAGAACATTGCTTAGTTGATTGTTTCCCATGTTACTTTGATCACCAAAATTTTGATTTTGATGGTCATAGTATCGGGAGTTAGGTTGTTGGTTTTGATTACCATACCCTCTTTGGTTAGAGTAGCCTCTTCCATTGAAATTGGAAGGGCCTCCCCCACCATGATATTGGTTATCATAACCACCACCACTTTGGTTCCAACCACGGTTTCCACTTTGATTCCAATTCCCCATTTGATTGGATTTTGGTCTCATGTTCCCCATATTCCCCATTTGAGGAGCAAAATTCATAGCATTAATATCTTCCACATTATCATCTTGTTCTTGGAGAGGGGGTTGAACTTCATAAGAATATACACATTGAGAGGTATCATGATCATAGGTTCCACAATTAGCACAAAACATACATCCATGAGGCATTAAATTATAAGAAGAAGAAGAAGAAGGGGCGTTCATACCATTGCTCCCCTTGGTTGGAGGGGAGGTGTTCCTTTGAGGATTGGATTTTTCTTTCATTAGCTCATCCATTTGTTTGGTCATCTTGGAGATTTGGGTGGAGAGGTTGTTGATTGCGTTAGCTTGCTCTATAGCATAAACACCCTTGCTAGATGTAGCATCCATATCTCCTTCATACCAATCTTCATAATTCCTTCTGGCCTCCTCTATGATTTGTTCCACCTCCTCTTCTCTTTTGTTCATGATTGGTCCACCGGCTTCGGCATCTAAGCTTGTTCTTCCTTGAGGTGAGAGACCACCATAGAAAGTGTGAATGAGTTGATACTTAGGTATTCCATGATGTGGACATTGGCGTTAGAGTTCTTTGTATCGTTCCCAAGCCGCACTTAGGGACTCACCACTCTTCTGACGGAAGCCTTGAATCAAAGATCGAGCTTCGGCGGTTTTTCTATTATTATAGAACCTTCTCAAGAATGCCATGGTAACTTGGTCCCAAGTTGAGAGAGAGTTTGGGGGCACCTCCTTCTCTAGCCACTCTAAACCTTTCCCAATTAAAGAGAAGGGGAACATCTTGAGTCGAATGTATTCTTGAGTCACTCCATTGGCCTTTATTGTATCACAATATTTCTCGAACTCTTTTAAATGTTCATGAGGAATCTCAAACTTTCCACCTGAGAATTGTTTCCTCTCTATCAAAGCAATCAAATTGGGCTTGATTTTGAAATTGTTGGCTTGAGTAGTAGGAGTTAAGATCCCACTTTGCGCTCTAAAGGCTTCGGAAGCCCCAAGACGGCTCAAAGGCGTATTCTCTCCTATTTTTGGGGGCTTCAAACTCTCAAAGTCAAAGGTAGAAAAAGGATTGATAACCGAACTTGGTGATGAGTTTGAGCTACCTAATTCTTCACTTGAGGGCGAAGAGGGCAGAGTATCTTCTTCTTCTCTTACTCTTTTCGTCGGGGTATGAGAGTTTCTACTCCTTGCTCTTGCTTCTCTTCGTAGTATGGATAAAGACCTCTCTAGCTCTGGATCAATGAGAATCAAAAACTTTGAGCGGGTTCGTCCTCTGATCATACAACAAAGCTAAGAAGAAGGTAAGCACTGACAACACTAGTGGAAATAAGATCATCCGTAACGGCCAAAAACTACCCATCCGTAACGGGCAGCGTCCGTTACGTATGCGGCCGTTACGGATGGCCTTTGTTATTTGTAACGGGCACCTGAAAAGCCCGTTACAAATAACCCGTTATTCGTAACTGGATTTTCAGGTGCCCGTTACGAATAACCCCGTTACCCGTAACGGGACATGGTTTTCCCGTTACGAATACTGTATAATCAAATTAAAAAAAATCAAGCAAAATGCTGGATTTTGCACACCATTTTATCATTTAATGAGATGTATATATTTTTATACAAATATAATATACAATTAATATTTCTTTAAAAAAAAAAACAATTAATATTAATAAACTACTAACTAAAACTTTAAAAGAACAGCTAAATTAAACCAAATCTCAAGTACAATTATTTTCTTAGTCTCAAAAACAAATTACACTTGTTTCCTCTAAAGGCAGTAAAGGTGCGGTGCTCAAAGAAAAACTTATTCTGCATAAACATTGTTCTCTCAGGTATTTCCTCTAGTAATAATCGCACTATACAACCCATTTGTTGTACTTAATCCTTAAACTACGGGCTGCAATAGGTGCTTTCCTAGCGACCTGAAGAAGGCTCTCTTTTGCATCAGTATATTCCAACTGAATTGTCTGGATCTTTCCAACATAGAAGAGATGTCGACAATGCTGCAAAAAAAAAAAAAAAATTTAATGAATTAGACCGGAATCATCATAAGACAATAAGCACTTGTAAGAGAAAAATGCAGTAGTCGGTGAAAAAATAGACAACAGCAGAAGATAATGGTGCATACTTGACCAGAAATACCCCCATAATTGAACCACAAAATGACCTAGGATAAGTAATTATACCACATAATAAGGTATAACATTGTAATAACATTCCATTCATACAAGCAAAACCAGAGAGCCAAATAAAAATGGGTAAAACATATTACAGTACAACCCCAATAAAGATGCGGTGCTCAAAGAAAAACTTGACAGGCGTTAAACAAAAGAGGCCAGGTGCATGATACTCTCAACAATGTAAAGAACTTTCGAAACAAAAGTAATGCTAGAAAGTAACAAAACTACATGCAACTTTTTTACAAAGAGAGTACAAAGCAACTTCATGAAACTACCCTCCTTATACTAAATTATCAATTAGGCCTTCAATTTCCAGAAGTGTGAAACAGAAATAAAGGTTCACAAACAGTTATTAGATATAATATGACAACATTAATATAGGATTAAATTTTTTAACTTTTGCAACAACCAACATCACTTTACTAAAATTATCAAATCAACTTCTCATATTATTAGAAGAGCAGGTACAAAATGTGAAACGACAAAGGATCACAGATTTCTTAGTGTAAATACTTCTTTGCTACACTAGTGCATAAGAAATTATAGAAAGACATTACTAGCGTTACAGGTAATAGAGAATACCTGCTGATTGGAGTGAGCCCCAAAAATAGGTGCCTTGGACCTCAGCTTTTTAGCCTAATCATACAAGCTGTAATGGAGGTAATTGTGAAGCAGAAGGTTCAAAAGTGTTTCCTGCAACATAGATAAATCACATGTAATTCAAGTTCTCAGCATATAAATCATATTATGAATATATATAATTCTCATTGACCGCATACAAACCTGACCAAGCTCATAGAAAGAATACAATTTGGATGCCAGCACATCAGCAACCCTTCTTTCCAATGATTTTAAACGAGCAATGCTTGCAGAAGCACAAGATTTAGCCTGCACATTTTTAGAGTTAGCTTGAAACACATATGACAAAGAAGAGTACAAAAGTAATTTTTGGAACAGAGCACACCTCATTGTGCATTTTCTGATCAATTAGAAACAACAAGACAATCAAGCACTAGGTGAAAAAAGGCATTTGGCAGCGGTTCAAACCCGGTCTAAGGCACCGGTTTGAACCGCTGCCTATGTGAGGGGTGCCAAAAACTTGGTTTTTGGCACCGGTTCAAAACCGGTGCCATAGGGTGGAATAGGCACCGGTTAACCGGTGCCATAGGGTAAAATAGGCACCGGTTAACCGGTGCCTAAAACTGCTCTCCCGCCATTTTTTTTTGGTGGTAGATATTTTAGGCATCGGTTGCTGCCTAACCAGTGCCTATTCACCAAATTTTTTTTTTTCGTTTTTTTTTCCCATCGTGCAATAATATTTATAAAACAAAACCTGTTTCCAGCAATAATAATAACCTGTAATTCCAGCAATTATATTAAATATAATAATTAATAATATTATTATTATAATAACTAATAATAATATTATTAATTATTACAATAAGATACAAAAATAATATTAAAAACAAGAATTCAATTATATATATAGATATAAATATTCCCAAACGCAATACAAAAAAAAAAATTGCTTACATATACAAATAATAGTAAGTACATATATAATGAATAATAAGTTATATAATTCAAAAGTTAACATAAATAATTTACAATTACAATGCCATTTACATGTTGAAGGTGATAAAAGACGCCAACATGTCACGAACTTCATTAAGCTCCTTGATTGTCAACGGACCATCCTTTTGGACCTTGCAACACTTGAAATACAAAAACATTATTTTAAAAATAGTTAATTAGGCAAACAATAAAATGTATTTTATCAAATATTACCTGTATGACTTCTATATAGCCCATTTCCTACATTACTTATCAAATGAACTATTTCTTTCTCATAACATGTCAATATTGGATAGTTGTATGTGTGTAAGCCCTAAAATTGTATAAGAGAGCATTTTATTAAGGTTTATGACGCTTTTTACTCAAAATGGCCCGAATATGGCCTATATGACCTTACTTTGCCCATTTCCTACATTTCTTATTAAATGAACTTTATTTATCTCATAACATGTCAATATTATCTAGTTATAGGTGTATAAGGAAAGAAATCACATCAAAAGAGCATATTAACACAAAATGGCCCTAATATGGCTCATATGACTTTTATTCAGCCCATTTTCTACCTTTCTTGTGAAATAGCCTTTTTGTTTCTCATAACATGTCATTGTTGGATAATATTAGGTGTCTAAGGCTAAAAATCACATCAATATAGCATTTCAAGAAGTTTAACAACGCATTTTAGTCAACATGGCCCAAATAGGGCTTATATGATTTCTATGTAGCCCATTTTCTACATTACTTATCAAATAAACTATTTTTTTTTCTCATAACATGTCAATGTTGGGTATTTGTATGTGTGTAAGCCCTAAAATTGTATAGGAGAGTATTTTATTAAGGTTTATGATGCTTTTTACTCAAAATGGCCCGAATATGGCCTATATGACCTTACTTTGCCCATTTCCTACATTTCATATTAAATGAACTTTATTTATCTCATAACATGTCAATATTATCTAGTTATGTGTGTATAAGGAAAGAAATCACATAAAAAGAGCATATTAACACAAAATGGCCCTAATATGGCCCATATGACTTCTATTCAGCCCATTTTCTACCTTTCTTGTGAAATAGCTTTTTTGTTTCTCATAACATGCCACTGTTGGGTAATATTAGGTGTCTAAGGAGTGAAATCACATCAATATATCATTTGAATAAGTTTTAGGACTTACCTCATCAAGTTGTTGAGTGTCCGTACAATGAGTCACAATGTCAAGCATGAATCTCATCACATACAAAGCACAATCAAGTCCATTCTCTTGTTGTGCGCACTAGCATATGAAAAAAAAATCACATCAGTGAAACATGCAAAGGAAATGAGCAAATATTTACTACCATAGGTTTTCAAGATAATCACAATATCATGTAAATTACCAACGGTGTCTTCTATGTTGGACCCTTTGGAGCACGACAATGTAGCTTCTTCATAACATTGTAGTATAAAAAAGTACATTCAAATTTGATTAGTCGTATGATTACTAAATTAGTTATTATTAGCAATAATCATCACTAGGTTGCTATATATATTTACTTTTGCAATATAGATTTCACGAGCCACTTCTCCGATGATCGAGCTGAATCAAGGTGATAAATTGTGTTAGTGGAATTACAAATCACCATGAGGCTCCAATGCTCCCTACATAAGTTCACAATAGACAAGGTAATTAATATTTAGGAGTCAACATATAATGAGCCGAAATCGATTGAATTTGACATGGTTAGACTTACTCTCTATAACATGGGGCGAATATGAACTTGTCTCCCGCACGCGCTGATTCCCTTATACTCTGTTCAACATAGTACAACACGTCATGGGGGTTGCCTATGATTTTAGTAGTGGATAACTGCTCAGGGCATAACCACCCAACTTTAAAAGGAGAATCAGTGTCAGTTAAGTGCTCTTGTAGTGCTCTGCGTGCATGAACATTGAATAATTTATCAGATGTAGGATAATCACCATCAATTTGAATAACTTGAAAAAAGTATAGATTATGTGGGCATTGAAGTACCTCATGAATGTTTGAATGAGGGAAATGTTAAGCTTTGAACCACATAGAAATTCCTTCACATCTTCTTTGCTGATCCATGCAATTGCATCCTCATCATAGTGGAACAGTGCCTTAGGAAGTGCAACTTCCATGGGATCGACCAAATGACAAGCACGGTTGTAAATAAAGGTCATGTCAGTAGAGAGCGATTTAAGAACAATGTCTTCAACAAATGGAGTAGGTGGCATGGGTGAACCTTTCGAAGAGTGCAACTTCGACGCTTGTTCACTCTTGGACTGTTGTTCACTTAGCTTCTTCTTAGGTTGATTAATTCTTTTAGGCTTCTCCACCCTCTTTCTCTTTGAAGTTTTGCTTCCATTAGAAATCTGAAATAGTTTGAGAAATAATAAGTTTCAACTCACAATCACTTATATATATGTAGTTATGATATGAATTGAGAATGTATAAATTTAGTAGTTGAGAAATGAATAAAATAGTCAAGTGATTATGAGTTTATAAGTTATAAATATGTGATTATGAGTTGTTTCAAATGAAAAACACTTATAAATATGTGATTATGAGTTGTTTTGAGATGCAAGGAGTTTATAAGTTGAGAAATGCATAAAATAGGCAAGTGAGTATTTATTTCGCCTCAAAATGGCTTTATTTTGATGAATTGGACCCAAAAACTTAGAACTTGGCGATTTTTATGTAATTTCAAATGAAAAACACTTATAACTATGTGATTATGAGTTGTTTTGAGATGCAAGGAGTTTATAAATTGAGAAATGAATAAAATAGGCAAGTGAGTAGCCATTTCGGCTCAAAATGGCTTTATTTTGATGAATTGGACCCAAAAACTTAGAACTTGGCGATTTTTATGTAATTTCAAATGAAAAAAACTTATAAATATGTGATTATGAATTGTTTTGAGATGCAAAGAGTTTATAAGTTGAGAAATGAATAAAATAGGCAAGTGAGTAGTTATTTCGGCTCAAAATGGTTTTATTTTGTTGAATTGGACCCAAAAACATAGAACTTGGCAATTTTTATGTAATTTCAAATGAAAAACACTTATAAATATGTGATTATGAGTTGTTTTGAGATGACAGGAGTTTATAAGTTGAGAAATGAATAAAATAGGCAAGTGAGTAGCCATTTCGGCTCAAAATGGCTTTTTTTTTTATGAATTGGACCCAAAAACTTAGAACTTGGCGATTTTTATGTAATTTCAAATGAAAAAAACTTATAAATATGCGATTATGAGTTGTTTTGAGATGCAAGGAGTTTATAAGTTGAGAAATGAATAAAATAGGCAAGTGAGTAGTTATTTCGGCTCAAAATGGCTTTATTTTGATGAATTGGACCCAAAAACTTAGAACTTGGGGATTTTTATGTAATTTCAAATGAAAAACACTTATAAATATGTGATTATGAGTTTTTTTTTTGAGATGCAAGGAGTTTATAAGTTGAGAAATGAATAAAATAGGCAAGTGAGTAGCCATTTCGGCTCAAAATGGCTTTATTTTGATGAAATGATGAAAATTGCTTAAATTTTTTTTAAAAATATGCAACGGCAACCACACCGGGACACCCGAGGGAGCCGCCCCTGTTGCCGAAATAGCAAAGGCAGCCGTGCCGAGGCTATATCAGCCCCGACAGGTGGCTGCCAAGGCTGTAGCAGCCACGGCAGGTGGCTGCCAGTCTGCTGCAGCCTTGGCAGCAGCCTGCCTGGGCTGCTGCTGCCTCGATAGGTGGCTTCCATGGCTGTAGCAGCACAGGCAGGTGCTGCCGAGGTTGCAGCAGCCATGGCTGCCGCCTGTCGAGGTTGCAGCCGCCCAGGCAGGCTGCTGCCGAGGCTGCAGCAGTTTGGCAGCCACCTGCCGTGGCTGCTACAGCCTTGGCAGCCACCTGTCGGGGCTGCTGTGGCCTCGGCGCGGGCTGCCTTTGCTGTTCCGGCAGCGGGGGCGGCTCTCTCGGGTGTCCCGGTGCGGCGGAAGTTGCATATTTAAAAAAAAAAAATTTAGAAGTTGGCGATTTTTATGTAATTTCAAATGACAAACACTTATAAATATGTGATTATGAGTTGTTTTGAGATGCAAGGAGTTTATAAGTTGAGAAATGAAGAAAATAGGCAAGTAAGTAGCCATTTCGGCTCGAATTGGCTTTATTTTGATGAAATGCGCCAAAAACATTAGAAGTTTTCTTATTTTATGTAATTTCATGTCACAATAACTTATACATATGTAATTATGAGTTGTTTTGAGATGCAAAGAGTTTGTAAGTTGAGAAATGAAGAAAATAGGCAAGTGAGTAGCCATTTCGGCTCAAAGTGGCTTTATTTTGATGAATTGGACCCAAAACCTTAGAACTTAGCGATTTTAATGTAATTTCAAATGACAAACACTTATAAATATGTGATTTTGAGTTGTTTTGAGATGCAAGGAGTTTATAAGTTGAGAAATGAAGAAAATAGGCAAGTAAGTAGCCATTTCGGCTCGAATTGGCTTTATTTTGATGAAATGCGCCAAAAAAATTGAGAACTAAATAATTTACCTCCTTATTAATCAACTTCACCCATGCACGTGGCCAATCTGCGAAACTACCTACAGCTTGCCAAAGCGTTGTTATCTCAACCTCCTCTATCGGTACGGGTAGGGGGATGTTTTCGAACCCCGCAACCACTGAATCGATCCCAACCGAGTAATGATGTGGCCCCGCCATAGCACCCATCGTCGGTTGGGCACTACCATACGCCACCAAAATCAACGTGGTACTATTTGCATGCCCCGGGGCTAGAAGTGCACACCGGGTGTCTTCCTACACAAGTATATATATAAAAAGAAGATAGTTAAATAGGAATTTTACAACAGCATAGATATAACAAAATTCATTTAGGTAGAGGGTTACAAATCACCTGTAACTCTGGAAATTCATGCGGTGTTGGATTTTCAAGCTCCCTCGAGTCCGCATGTGTAGGAGTAGGAACCTGCAACAGTACATCAATCATTGCACCTCAAATCTCAATTAACTCGGTATTTTAAAACTTTCAATAACCCAATTGATTTTACCTCAGGTGGCACATCTTCACCACGTATCTCATCTCCTCCATGTCTATCACCTTCTCCTTGTCCTTTTGGTTCAGAACATGAGTCGACCGGGGTACTAGTGAGGAACGGCAAAGTCGGTAAGTTCATCAGCTTCGCCCAAGCATTCAATTCACCAACTAACTCGTTGCGTACTTGTTCCTTAATTGATGCCACCTTGGCATCCAACTCCCCTGGTGAGTTAACACTGGCTCGAGATCTACCCGATTTTGTGTATTCGGGACCCATCACCTTGTTCCATCCAAGCAATGACCCTCCCGAACCTACTACTCGTCTTGGATGGTATGGCCTTCCCAAAGCCATGGTGAAAGGGTCATTCTCCACACTTGGTTCAAATTTGCCCTCCACCACTCTTGAGTGTGCTCAAGCTATAGCATAAGGAAAAATGAGGTCAGTAAAACAGTTAATGGTTTGTACAGTGATTAGATGCAAAAGTGACTTAATTTCAACAATTCATAGGTAACTTACAAGCTTATCCGCCAGTTTTTTGGCTTCCGGACCCTTGATGGACCATTTTCCGATCTTATCAAACGAATGGAGAGAACAAAAGAAATCACCGGCACGACTCACCAATGTAGTGATCGTGGAACTAGAGGGTTCCTTCGATGCCACTAGAAGCGATTTAGGGTATAAACCCGAAGCGGCCCACTCAGGTCTCTTTTCACCAAAAGTCTTAGGACCCATACGATGGACGTATTCCTTCTTTTCTGCATTCGCTTGATTTTGCTCTTGAAGTTCCTACAAAACCAAAAATGTTAGTCTCATTGATACAAAAAGTGTCAAGCTATTATTCAATTGAGATCAGATTTACACAAACTTACAATGGCTTTCTTTTGACTCTTCATTCTAACGAACTCTTCCCAATCATCTTTTGACACGGTCGGCCATATTTGCCACGGGAGACGGTCATCCTCTTTGGCATTCTTCTTCTTTGTTTGCACCTTCTTCTTCTTGTGGATCCACCGATTAGTCAACTTGGTCTTAAAGCCTCTGAATCTTTCCGCTAATAAAGAGACAAACACCCTTTTATTCTCGGGATCATTAGGAATAGAAAACTGCCTCTACAAGCACAAATTAAAACCATTATTAGTTTTTATTTAGTAACAACCATAAGTTTAAGGTATCTTAAATTGTCTAAATGTGCCAAAAACACACTTACCCTTGTATCATCCCAAAATGCTTGAATCAAACCCGGAGGTACTTGCCGCATTACAAGTGTAATGGGGATTTTCCCCGAACATATGCCAACTTGATTAGCATATTGTCGACGCCATTTGGGCCCGGGTTGGCCTTTGTTGTCATACTCCAAGACCATGGGACCGTCCGGTTTCTTAAAGCTTTTCGTCGGACCCCTTCTTTTTCTTTCAGCCGGTGCCTTTTCCCCCCCTCCACCACCTGTGTTGTTTTCATCTTGTCCTTGGCCTTGACTTTCAGGAGTCGGGTTCTCACCAACAATCTCACGTGCTGTATTTACTATGGCCGGTGCACGTTCAGCTGAAATTTCATAATCGTCAAGCCTACGCTCGAACTCATCTTGAGCCTGATCCTCTGGCTCACCCAAGTCATCCTCCTTATTCACATCATAAGGCACATCACTATCATCGGAGTCGTCATCCTCGTACTCGTCCTCATACTCATCATCGTCAATGTCCTCTACCAAAGGAGGATCATGATCGTCCGCCATGAGATATAAGCACCTGTCAAAGAAATCATAAAACATTATTAGTGTATAGTAAAGTATATGCATGATAGTTATTGTGGTTATGTAGAAGCTATTTAAGCCATTTTCACCTACTTATTATGGTCCTATAACCTTGTATATGCATGATACTGAGTACAAAATGCCAATTTCTATCTACATATGGAAAATAGGTTGTTAGAATGAATAAATGTTAGTTTATACACAAAATAAAGGAGTTGGGTTAAGTAGAAGCTATTTATGCCAGTTTCACCTACTTATGGTCCTATAACCTTGTATATGCATGATAATGAGTACACTTAGGCAATTTCAAACTACAAACATGTTAAATATATTGAATGTAGGTTGTTAGAATGAATAAATGTTAGTTCATACACAAAACAAAATAATTAGGTTAAGTAGAAGCTATTTAAGCCAATTTCACCTATTTATGGTCCTATAACCTTGTATATGCATGATAATGAGTACACTTAGGCAATTTCAAACTACAAATAGATCATTTTCGCCTACTTATGCTCCTATATACATGATAACTAAACTATATTTGCAATGAAACCATTACTAACTTTTAATCAAACTACCTCATTCTGAAATTCCTTCGTTGTGGTCTGATCGCATATAACCTGCTTCGTTGTCTATGTCATTTAGTACAACAGGTCTAGGAACAGTGAAAGGTGCTGAATCATCAAACGCATCATATTCTTCCTTATCCTCAACATCTCCAATGCCTTGGATTCTTCTTTTGCCAGCTAGCACTATAGACCATTTTGAATCCATTGGGTCAGTTACGTAGAACACTTGCTTAGTTTGAGATACAAGGATAAATGGTTCCGCACTATCATTCAAGTGGACAAGATCTACAAGAGTAAAGTCCTCATGTTTGACGTTACGCCTGATATTATCAACCCACTTACACTTGAAAAGAGCAACCGTGAAGTCACAATAATCAAGCTCCCATATTTCTTGAATTCGACCATAGTATGACAACTCTGCATCGACAGGTGATTTATCCTTAGAACTTGAAAACTCCCTTGACGATGCCACAAGAGTTACACCACTATTTTGGGTGGAGGAAGATTTCAAATCACGAGCCTCGGTCCAAAAAGTGTATCCATTGATGTCATATCCCTCAAATGAACGGACATCATCCCTAGGACCGTACGCAAGCCACCGTACTGTATCGTTCACATTAGTATCATTCAATCCACTCATTATTCGTTCACGAAACCAATCAACAAATTTCTTATTATGCAACTGCATAAGTGCCCTTTCACCTTTGGATGGAAATTCGGCACGTAAACAAGCCATGTGCTCGTCTTAATATGGGTGCACATCTGAAACATGGTGCAACACATAAAGGTGTGCTTGTAAGAACTGATCTCGGTCTGGTGACATTCGTTTCGACCCAATTATTGTGCCATGACCATAAAGTCTACCTTCATGTCGAAAAGTAGGAAGACCAATAGGTTGGGCAAGGGCTATGTAGTCCGCCACAAAGTTACTTATCTCCTCACCCACTGTTTCTTGCATTATACTTCCTTCAGGGTGAGCTCGGTTCCGTACTTTATCTTGTAACGTACCCATGTGTCTTTCAAAAGGGTAGCACCACCTCATGAACACTGGACCGCATAACTTAATCTCACGCACCAAATGAAGAACCAGATGAACCATTATGTCAAAAAATGAGGGTAGGAAATACATCTCAAATTTGCACAAAGTCACAACCACATCTGCTTGCAAAGCATCTAGTATACAAGGACAAGAACTTTGCTAAAAATTGTATTGAAAAATTAACAAAGGCTTGTAATCGCTTCCCTCACGTGTTTCGGTAGAATACCACGGATTGCAATTGGTAGGAATACTTGCATCATAATGTGACAATCATGGGATTTCATACTTGTCAGCTTCAATTCTCCAATTAAGGTTACAAATCTTTTCATGTTAGATGAGTACCCTGATGGAACCTTAATGTCGTACAAACATGCACAAAACATAAGTTTCTCTACCCTTGACAATGTATAGCAAGCCGGGGGTAAATAATTCTTTTCATCCTTCCCTTTACCCTTAACTTTCTTCTTTGACGCATCTTTGGCCTTTCCTTTTCCCTTGCTCTTCTCCTTCCCTTTTTTCGAAACACTTTCATCTTCTATTCTCGGCTCCTTCCCCTTTCTAACCTTTTCTTGAGGCCACAATTCTAGACAAATCCCCATTTCTTTCAAATCTAATTGTGCACCCTTTCCGTCCTTTGTTTTGCCTGGGATATTCATAAGCGTCCCCAAAAGAGCATCACACACATTCTTCTCTATATGCATCACATCAAGATAATGCCTAACGTCATTTTCTCTCCAGTACGGCAGCTTCCAAAAGATTGATTCTTTCTTAAACAGAGCAGCTGAGACCACAGTTTTTTCTGATTTTCCAAACACCGTTCGTATCCCTTTCACCCGAGCACTAATCTCAGCACCAGTCAATGATCTAGGCGCAGTATCCTATTCCACGGTTCCATTGAAAGCCTTTTTTTGCTTACGGTACGGGTGATCACGCCTAAGGAACCTTCGAGTTCGTAGGTAGACATCTTTATGAGAATGAGTCAGGTATACGCTTGATGTGTCATCAATAAATATGGGGCATGCTTTTTTCCCTTTGACCTTGTACCCACACAAGTTGCCATATGCAGGGAAGTCATTCATGGTCCACATAAGGGCTGCACGCAATGTGAACATCTCGTTCTGATGATCATCGAAAACGGAAACCCCTTCGTCCCACATCTTTCTCAAGTCGTCAATAAGCGGCGCAAGGTAAACATTTATGTCGTTTCCAGGTTGCTTAGGACCAGTTATTAGCAATGAAAGCATTACATACTTACGTTTCATGCACAGCCAAGGAGGCAAATTATAAATCACTAAAAGTACCGGTCATGTGCTGTGTTGGGTACTAAGAGTGCCAAATGGATTCATCCCGTCCGTGCACAACCCAAGCCTTAAATTTCTGACTTCATTACCAAATTCCTCAAACTTCAAATCAATGTTCTTCCACTGTGGAGAGTCAGCTGGATGCTTCAGCATTCTGTTTTTCTTTCTTCCCTCTGCATGCCACCTTAAGTTTTTAGCGTCTTTTGGTATTGAGAACAGACGCTTAAACCTTGGAATAATGGGAAGATACCACAACACCTTAGCAGGAGGTCCCTCCGTGCTAGGATTGCAACTCATGCGCTTGTATCGCGACCGCTTGCATCGTGGACACTCCTGCAGTTTTTCATACTCATTTCGATACAAAATACAGTTATTAGGACATGCATGTATCTTCTTATACTCCAAACCAAAGGGACACATGAGCTTCTTTGCGTAATAATAAGACTTAGGAATTTCATTCCCATCAGGCAACATATCACTTAATGCGGTCAACAAAGAAGTAAAACCGATGTCCGTCCACCCATGCTTCGACTTAATGTTGAAAAGTGTTAGCACGGCCGATAGTTTGGAGTATTTTTTGCACCCGGGATACAAAGGCGTTTTGGAAGCCTCCGATAATAATTCAAACACTTCACCTTCAACACCTTGCAACATCTCATCCACTTGTTCATCCTCGACCTCATCCGCCTGATCTTCATCGGCTCCATCCTCACCATTATCAACAATATACTCATCATTCTCGTATTCCTCGTCCACATGAATCTCAGTGCTTCTAACACGCACATCATTCCGATCAAGATCCCCACTGTACTCTCTACTTTCTCCTTGCCAAATCAACACATGGTATAATTGCCAAAACCCATGACATAATACATGATCTCTAATGATTTCAACACTATCGACCACATTCACACAATTACAATCAACACAAAGACAATAAAGGCCTTTGCCTCCCAGTTTGCGTTGATAAGCTAAAGCCCTCTCGCAAAACTCTTGAACCCCATTCCAAAATCCCAATGTATCGCGTCTACCATACATCCAACCGCGATCCTTCTCCATTTAGTAAATTGTCTATAAACATATATAGCAACATATAATTTATAATGTGTAAGTGCTACATATTTTATGTAAATCAAATTCAAGTATAAAACGTGAATATACCATTCATATAGTGAAAAAATGCATGTTTCCAAAGGGTCCTTATCACTCTAACCTAACCCATCCTTGAATGTCTACTCTCACTAGTGAATGTATGTCAACTTTCCAATTTTAAGGAAAATTCGGCAGCATTTCCCCCTAGTTCTCCAAGTACACGATGTAGATAATTAATTACCCACATATGAACCCAGAGAACATAGTGAGGAAATGGTAAGCCAAGATGTTCCTTAAAATCGAAAAGAAAACATACATTCACCACCTAAGTGAGAGTACACATTCAAGAACAGTCCCAACCGGGGACTATTCAAGACTTTCTCCTAATGAGAAAGCCTTGAACGGGTATCTAGGCATATGATGATGCAATTCAAGTATTCTATATATTGTTGTATTTATTTGCAATTAAACAATACACAAGTTGCAATTTCATGAATCACCTTTTATTAAATGGATAAATAGAAAGAAATATAGCTAATAAGTAAAGTTTATAAGTCATACCAGTATAGCAACTACCCACTTGAGCTCAATATGTAGTCCTCAAGCTAATTAAACTCGTGCTTCAATTCACATATGAATCTATATATTAAAAAAACAAAAATTAGCAACGTCACTAATTCTCTAATATATTCACAAATCTCTAATGTATTCACAATTCTCTAATTTATTCACAACTAATTAAGTGGCAATATCACTATTTCTCTAATTTATGCACAATTCTCTAATTTAATCACAATTCTCTAAATTATTCACAAATCTATAATGTAATCACAATTCTCTAATTTATTCACAATTTTCTAATTTATTCATAACTAATTAGAAGCAAGGTCACTAATATACACATTAAAACATACAAAAACTCAACTAAGGAACAAGGTAATGCAAAATTATTAATATATTCACAATTACCCATTAAAACAACCTAAAATTACACATTAAAACATACAAAAACTCAACTAATTAAGTAACATTTTTACTAATCTCTATTATATTCATAATTACTCATTAAATCAATCTCAAAATAACCCATTAAAACATAGAAATTTTTCAACTAAGGAACAAGGTAATGCAAAATTAATCTATTGTATAATATGTATTCAAAATTTTCTTAACAATAATTGTTCAAAATGCTTGTTACCATCATATAGACTTCCCACATTGAATATCACACAAGTAGAGCAAATCTATTCAAGTTACAATGTAGCACAATTTTAATCTAAAATAAGATGAACCCATTAATTTTCTTCGCATTTCATATACAATCTAAGCAGATAGATAACAAATCTACCAATTTGCTCTACTTGAAAATATGAACTTACCCCAAATTAGTTGGAGGTGGAAGAAGCTAAGGGGATGAGAGAATGAGGAAGACCCTCGCTGGTGGAGGTCGACAGGAGGTGGAGGCGGTGCGCGCTGGTGGAGGTGGAGGCGGTGCGCGCTGCTGCTGTTTTTATTTGTTTCGAACAGAGAAGGGCGGTGGAGGCCGACATTGAAAGACAGAGAGGGGCAGGCAGGGAGAATGGAGGTGGAGGTGGAGGCGGAGCGCGCTGGTGAAGGTGGCGGCTGTGGTGGAGGGAAAAGGTGGAGGCACTTCAAATACTCCGAAAGAGAACGAAAGAAGGGATGAACGAATGAAGGGAAGGAAAGAGAAAGAAAGGAAGAAAAGAGAAAAAGACGCGGCATTTTGTTTTTTTTTTTAATTTGGCACTGGTTTGAATGGCACCGGTTCAAACCGGTGCCTTTTTGATTTTTGGCACCGGTCCAGGCTGAACCGGTGCCTTTTCTCTTTTGGTAAAATCCCTAGATAAAGGACTCTTCAAAGTAGAGTCGAAGGTGAACTCTACTTTAGGGGTACGAGAGCAAGTACCCCTGCACTGCGTCCCGAGCTTCAAATGGCTCTACGACGAGTACTTTTTGGCCGCCTGTGGCCTCAGCAGTCGGTGCTCAAGAGGTAGTCGGCCTGTCGAATACTCTGTTGTTCCATGCATGTCTTGTTATGACTTTTATTAACTTTGCTATTTGTTTTTGCAGCGGACACCATGAGCAAAATTACCGCCTCCAACACTGCGGCGGCCATGTTGCGGGCCTCCATCATGCAACAGTCTTCAACCGACTCCCCCAACAAGGGGGCACCCTTGGTGGGCTTCGAACCTTTCACCCTCTTTTTGGAGTTGTGTTTATGCATATACTGACTCTTTTCTTTTTTCTTTTTTTTAGACGGGCGCTCCAAGAGCTTCTTCTTCCAAACAGCCGGACCCCAAGGCCCGGAGGACGACTGTGGCGAGCTCTCCTGGTTCTGCCAGGAAACATGCGGCGGCTGAGAAACAGCCGGCCACTTCTTCTAAAACTCCAGCTGGGCCACCTGGAAGTATGAAATTATCCTTGTAAATTTTAGACTTGCTCCCTTCTTTACTAGGTCTAATCCGTTTGTTTATGCTTGATGCAGCCGGCCCTCAGGAGCCTGACTTGGTCGAGGTGGCCAACTCTATGATCAAAGCCGTTCCTCCAGCTGAAAGGGAGGCGGTCAGGGGTGTCGGCACCCTTGACCTAGACGGGATTGCAGGGGTCCTTGCTGAGGTATACTTAGCATATTTTTGAGTATTTGAATTCCAGGACGCCTGTTTTCTTTTTGTTTGGAAACTGACGCCTGTTCCCCCTTTTTACTTAGGCCTTGCTCCGAGTGAACAGCCTTCGCAAGCCGCTTGACCGGAAGAACAAAGAGGTAAAGGCTGCAAAACCTATGGCCGCCTCTGACTGTGATAAGGCAATGTTTCAAATTGCCCAAAATGAAGTTCTGACCATTGATATTCTTTATTATCAGGCGCAGGCTACCGCCGCTATCCGGGCTCAGTTAGAGGCGGCCCAGAAGAGGAATAGCGAGCTGGAAGCGACCATCAACAACCTCAAGGCCGAGCTGAGACCTCTTCGCCAAAAGATGTCCTCATACGAAACCTTGGAGAAATCCTTGGCGAGCGTAAAGGTACGCCTGGTGACCCAGGAGAAGAGTCTTACTCAGGAGCTCTCGGAAAATGCCAAGCAAGAAAAGAAAGTGCTGGTCCGGGAGATGATGGAAGACTCTGCTCAAATCCAGCGCATGACTTGGGGCCGCCTCTTCCCCAATGCCGACTTTTCCTCATGGGAAAAAACGTACCGCCAGTGCTCTGATAGATATAATCAAGAGATCCTGGCGGCTGCTGAGGAAGAGGCGTTGGAGGAGGTGCCGGTAGTGGCGCTTGTGCCGCTTGGGGGTAATGCATCAAAGGATGCAGCTGAAGCCGAGTCCAGCAAGAAGAGTGCTGACCTGGCGGCAGCTGCTAATATTGAAGATCTGCCCCCTTCTTAAGCTTTATGTCTTCTTTCCACGGCCTGCGTGCCGTTTGTTTGTATTTACCCGGCCAGGGGGCCGGGGCTCTGAATATTTTGCCGGTCTTTAATGACCGGCTTCTTTTTAATGAGTTTTTTTGTTTTGCTTCAAATTTGTTTAAGTATTGAATATTCTGATATCCAATTGTACACTATACCGACTGTTTTACATGGCCGATAGTTGCAGATAGGTACGGATAGTTAGTCACGCCGCCTATGCCCCTGGACGACTGGTTGTCTGTTTCCAGGCTAGACGATCAGTCGGCCATTTATCCAATCGGTATTCGAACCATTTTAAAGACTGGATCCCCTTTAGGCAGGCGGTCCTGTCATTTGTAAAATTAACCAAGTCGGAAAGTGGTTTGACAAAGTAAACATGGTTGTTACCTAGTCGCCAAGTAACTGAGTAGTAAAGGTATCAAGCGGTTGGTACCGGTTGTTCCCCTTCATTCACCAATGTTTGTTGGCTTTTAACTCATAGGTTGTTAACCTAGCAGGAGTAGTGGTTGAGAGCCCCTGTTTGCTAAAAACAGGCGGACGACTCATACTTTTTAGGCTCCATACTAAGTTTGAGAGAGTGACTATGAGTTAACTTTGGAGTTACTCAGTCGCCGTCACTCCTGCTTGAGTAGTAAAGGTACCAGGCGGCGGAGGCCGGCTGAACCTTTTGATTAGCCAATGTTTGTTGGCTATTAACTCAAGAGGTACCCCCTGCATTTATCCCAAGTAATACAGGCGGTCATCTGACTCAGATGTCAACTACTACCACTGGTTTGGTTAGTGATAGAGTTATCCTTGTCTCAAAAACGGCTACGTGGTTGCCCTTGGGGACAGTCGTATAGGTGCCGTGTAATTAGTTTATAGAGCAATGTTCCACCCAAAAGGGAGCTGCTCTCTGCGACGAATTTCATCCGGAGGGATGCCGCCGGACGCCTGCTATGATGTTGGGACATGTCGTATTAGTTTTGAAGATGGGATCAGTTGGCTTGGCGCCTGGTCTGATCATTCGGCCTGTGGCCTTGGTTAGTTCTTGGTGAACGTAGGTGCTAAGTAAAAGGAGGGTAGCCGCCTGTTTAGGCACAGGGTCGGCAAGGCCCTGATCATTTTTAGTTAAGTATGAGGGGGGTGGCTGTGTGTTTGGAACCAATCGGCCCTCTTCTATGGAGAGTAGCCGACTATATGTCCAGACGGCATGCCCCTATGGTGAGTAAAATAGTCAATGGAGAGTAGCCGACTGTAAAGGTACAGGCGGCATGCCCCTCTGAGTAAAATACTCAATGGAGAGTAGCCGACTGTAAAGGTATAGACGGCATGCCCCTCTGAAGATAGAGTAAAATAATGGAGAGTAGCCGACTATAAAGGTACATGCGGCATGCCCCTCTGAAGATAGAGTGAAATACTCAATGGAGAGTAGCCGACTGTAAAGGTACAGACGGCATGCCCCTCTGAAGATAGAGTAAAATACTCAATGGAGAGTAGCCGACTGTAAAGGTACAGACGGCATGCCCCTCTGAGTAAAATACTCAATGGAGAGTAGCCGACTGTTGTCAGCAGGCATGCCCCTCTTAAGTAAGAATAAAAACTGAGTACGGAGAGTAGCCGACTGTTTGTTAGTAGGCGTGCCTCTCTTAGTACAAAATTGAATATTAAGTATGCAAACTTTTATTAAGTAGCCCTTGACTATTTACATCATTCAAAAGAAATATTTCTTAAGATTATCTACATTCCAAGTTCGAGGCAACGGTTGTCTGTCCGGTGTTCCCAGACGGTAGGTACCGTCCCTGACCTCTTCACAGATTCGGTAGGGTCCTTCCCAGTTGGGAGTTAGTTTGCCAGACTCATTAGCCCTACCAACTGCTTCCATTTTTCTAAGTACAAAGTCCCCCACTTTGAGTGGACGCCTGTGTACTTTTTGGTTGTATGATCTAGTCATTCTCAGGCGGTAAATTTCATGGCGCAAGACAGCATTGCCCCTCCTTTCAGGAAGTGAGTCTAATACCAAGCGCATGGCTTCCCAGTTTGCCTCTTCGTCATATAGCATTACTCGAAGAGTCGGCTCGTAGTGTTCTATTGGAAGAACAACTTCCGCACCATAAGTTAGGAGGAATGGAGTTTCTCCAGTCGCCCCTTTTTCAGTCGTCCTAATGGCCCAGAGAACATGTGGTAATTCATCCGCCCATAGGCCGCCTGCTCGTTCAATCTTTTTCTTGAGACCGTCTGAGATGATTTAGTAAAGGCTTCTACCTGGCCGTTTGCTTGTGGACGGCCGACAGATGCAAAGTAGTGTGCAATTCCTTGGTCACCCAACCAGCTTTTGAGAACAGGCGTCTCAAATTGGGGACCATTATCAAAAACCATAGACATGGGAACCCCGAACCGAGTGATGACATTTTTCCAAATGAATGAAATTACATCCTTCGTCTTGATTCCCTTTACAGCCTCCGCCTCTACCCATTTAGTGAAGTAGTATGGGATGCCTTTCTCTTCTTGCCGCCTGCTTCTTGAACAGGCGCACTCTCCTTGACATTGTCAAGGTCTATTTTTCCACCACTCGACCCAGTGGTCATAACAGTGGGCTTGACATCCGAGAGATAGCACTCTCGGGCGATCCTCTGATCTCCCCTTAGGGACCCGACTGTTCCATTATCCCTCTCAAACTTGAGCAACATAAGAGATGGGATTATAACAGCCTTGGAATTATTCAGGGTTGGTCGTCCCAGAATCATGTTGTAGGCCGAGAGTTCTTCTACTACCAGGAACCGGACTACCATGTGTCGTCCTTCCCCTTTTTCGCCCAGGAGGATGGGTAAATCCACTCGTCCCACTGGGTGGACGAATCCACCTCCAAACCCTACTAAAGGGTGGGATGCCGGATGTATGCAATCAGTCTGATATTTTAGTTTCGACAGACATTTGCTACTGATGAGATCTGAGGAGCTTCCGGTATCTATGAGGATTCGGCCAACTCTCTGGTTGGCCACTTTATATTCAATAACGATAGGGTCGTCATGCGGCCCTCTTACCCCTCCTAGATCTTCTTCAGTGATGACAATCTCAGGAAATGAATATTTGGAGGGTCGTTCTTGGTGAACGGAATTTACATCTAACCGTCTGATATTGTCTTTGTTGCCCCTAATAGTGGGGCCGCCTCCTGAGAAGCCGCCTGCAATGGTGTAGACGACTGCATCATCTGTATCGGAGCTGTCGGCCTTTTGATTCTTCTTGGTCGACTGCTTTTTTGAGGAAGTGTTCCCCGTAGATTTCTTGACATAAGTGTCAAGATCACCTTGCTCAGCCAGGCGGTCCAGATACCGCATGAGACTGATGCATTCATTGGTTTTATGACCAACATCTTCATGATAATCACAGAATTTCTCTTGGTTCCGACTCTTTGCAGAACCCTTCATGGGGACCGGCTTCTCAATTGAGATCCGTCCCTTGATTTCCTTTAGGATAAATTTGCTATCCTTGTTAAACGCATACTTTGGGGAGTATGGTTTGAATTCTTTTTTCTTTTTCTGGGCCGGCTGTTTAAAGGAATCATCTGCCCAGACCTCTTTTCTCTTCTCGTCTTTGTTTGACGACTGTTTCAGTCGTCCTTCTCTTTTGTCGGACCTTCTCCCGTCCGACTGTTTTCCTGTACTACAAAGATCAGTCGCCTGTATATAGGCTTCCGCTTCAATCAAGGCCTCTTGAAGAGTCGCCACCCTCTTTCGGACCAAATCAAATTTGAAGGTCGACCCGTCTTTGAGACCTCTGAAAAAGTCAGTATAGGATACTTCATCCGGTAACCCTTGAATCTGTATTTTCATTAGGTTAAACCGCCTGATGTAAGAACGAAGCCCCTCCTTCTCGCCCTGCTGAATTGTTCCCAAATCAATGGTCGTCTTCTTCGCAGGGATGTTCATGGCGAAGTTGGAGGTAAATAAGTAAGCAAGCGTCTTGAAGCTATTTACACAACCAGTCGGCAGGTTGTCGAACCATTGTTGTGCGATTCCTTTGAGAGTCGCTGGGAAACACTTGCACCAAGTGGGATCATCCAACCCTTGAAGGTACATTAGGTTGGTGAATGCCATCAGATGGTCTTCTGGGTTAGTAGTGCCGTCATAGGCGCCTACTAATACATTTTTCACTTTGGCCGGCTGAGCGGCTTCAGTAATTTCCTTGGAGAAGGCCGACGGATGTTCACCAAGTCTAAGCAACCGTAGCTGCCAGTCCATAGGTTGGACGTGTCTTGCTGCATGTCCACCAAACGGAGGTGGCTGTAAAAAATACTGTTGTTGCGGTACAAACGGTAAGTTTGGTACCGCCTGGTCGCTATGAAAGCCGGACTGACGGGAGGTGCCGCCTGACTGACTCTCATGATACGACTGAGTATGCCTCATCGAGGTATTTCGCAGACTGTCTTGGAAGTTTAAAGTAGAGGCCGACTCTGACAACCGGTCACTCTTCTTCTGCTCTAGCAGTAGCCGAGCGTCTGTGTATGTTTTCCTCGACCCGTCCGCCTAAATATGACGAACAGGTTTCCTATTTCCTGGAGTAGGAAAACGGTATTTTGTGAAATCAAGGGCAGGTGGCTCCCGCTTCCTAGATTTAGGATGAGGAGTCGCCTCTCGCCCTTGAACTGGCTTCCTCTTCTGTGAAGTGGAGGGTTTCTTAGCCGACTGCTCCTTGTCTAGAGCAGGCGGCTTCTTGTTGATCAACTCTTGAATTTCTCCCTTGAAGTCCCTCATGAAGGTCATGAGTTCACTCCTTGTGATGGGAGCAGACCCATCAGTCGGCTGCTGCCGAACAGGCGGTGCGCCTGCTGGCTCGCTTCCTGTATGAAGATGTTCCCGTTCCCTCCTTTCGGTATGACGGGTACGTCGGGCCCTTAGGGTCCCGTCTGAAGCTGTGTGAGCTTCAACATCAAATTCATTATCAGTATCGTGGTCCGACTGAACTAGAGGGTCGTCCAAGGGACGTCTCTCTTCAGGAGTCGGTACAAACGTGGATGCCATCTCAGAAGTACTCTCCCCATAGACGGCGCCAAATGTTTCGGGGTTTTCTGATGTCCTGCGGGAGAGTTACAATTCCGAGACTGGAACCGGACGCCTGTACCTGCAAAACAACGGAGACTCCTTGTGGTGGGAGCTCCGCCTCTAACGATCAAGTTAGTACTTGTTTGAGGAGTAATTAATGCGGAAATTAAAGTGATTGGGTCTCTCTAGGTGAGAGTGTTTAATGTGTGTAATCTGCGTTTTTAGCATGTTCTCCTCTTAATGAGGATTAAGGGAGGTATTTATAACCTTGGGAAACGTGCCAATCCTAGGTTTAGGTTAACCTAGGGCTGATTGGGCTTCCCTCGGAAGTTGGGCCTGGGTGGCCGGTTTCTCCATTAGGCATGGAGTATGCCACGTGTCATGACATAATAGGTCCAAGGTGGACGAATAAGCGTGTGCCACGTGGCAAGCCCTGACAGTTCCAACTGGGGGACACTTGGAAGGACCTGATTGGCCCACGTGGCGCATTCCGATTGGTGGGAGCAAAATCCCCTAATCAATACCCTATTTTGAATATTTATTAAAATCGAATGGACTCATTATTTAATTCTAAACCACAATTAAATAGTTTTGTGGAATTTTTAGAAATATTTTATTCCACTATGAAACTTCATAATGTTTCATCTTATGATTAATGGTTTTTTCCAAATGTTTTAAGAGTAGTACTCTTCATAAAACATTCATAAAAATCACACTCATATTTGATATGCTTGATTTCTTTCATGCAATTATGAATGTTGTCGTTCACTTATTGCATAGGTTTAGTTATAATTACTTTGCAAACCTTAGCATCTTCATTATCCACCATTTCCATAATAAGATGATAAAATTTTGAGAGTGTTAATGGATTACATGTGATTCAGGATTTATTGTCCAAGCAATGGCTCCCACTCATTTTTATGATTCGAGACCTTCTATTTGACAACCTACAATCATCAACGTTCAACAACGAACTTTTCCATTTAACATCTTTCCTTATTATTGCCTTTAAGGCAACAATATTCTAAACATATATTTTAGTAGACTCCCTGATGATGCCTTGCTTGGGTTTCACTCCAAGCGACTCACAACGATTTGGGATACCCTTATCACTATTGAGCATGGAAATTTTCCTTAAATTCCCGCACATTATACATGGATGCACATCCATGTTACCATTCTCAAGCCACGACACTTCTTGCCTCGTGCTTATAAATGGTTCCTTGCTAAGGATCTAATCCTTGTTAAGGTTTGTGCTTGCAAAATCAAAACTCAAATTATATTTGTTTCCATGCGTCAAGAACTCATCCAACTACTTATCTAAGTTCTTTGGATGTTCTTGACTATAATCTAATGATCTAATACTTAGATTAATGTCGATTGGTATTATATATGTACTTCACATGCTCTAAGCATTTAAGTCATCTGACGATTCCATATCATAGCTTTACATGATGGATTTAATTCTAGAATTATTCTCAATTTTATTCCATCCATGTAACATTTAGCTCAT
Organism: Chenopodium quinoa; assembly: GCF_001683475.1. Classification (NCBI taxonomy): domain Eukaryota; kingdom Viridiplantae; phylum Streptophyta; class Magnoliopsida; order Caryophyllales; family Amaranthaceae; genus Chenopodium; species Chenopodium quinoa. The sequence continues at coordinate 1,384,133 of NW_018742292.1, read as the reverse complement.
ACAGTTACACTGAGTGTTGCCAAATTGTTCGCTATATGATGTGGTTGAAAGTCTCCTACTAGAGTCTTTCTCGTTTGACTTAGTACTTAGCCTAGCTTATACATAGGTCAAACATTTACTTAGCTTCATACATATGGGTCGAAAGCCTTTCAATGTCCTTCATGTTTAACATGGTAATTTCTTTTACTCATTTAAACATTTAATTAAGTCTATACCATAAGACTAAATTCCCAACATGTACTAAGTATCTTCTTTAGCTCGGTCCATTGTCGAAAATACTTTCAAATCTAAACATTTAGCATTTGATGGTTGTTTCACAATAGAGTTCGTAAACTTCTTGTTGGACCATTACTTTTGCTCCCACTAAACTTCTTGTTCATCAGAATTTCTATGTTTCTCCATAAGTCAATCCTCTTATTAACTTTATGAGAAAACACGTTCCAATTCCTTCATGCAATGCTTCCTTTAATCCTATGACGGATTCCATGTGCTTGCTTTCAAATCTAGCATTATTTAGATTTTCAAAACCCTTAGACTATTCCATAGTCACTTCCAAAATCCTATTTTGGGTAGGCGGTTTTTGTATCTATTTTGCCATATTTCATATGTGCAATTTTGCTAGATCAATCACAAAAAGACTTGAGCATTCCGATTGGTGAATGGGATTTTATTAAAATCAACTCCTTGATATTAATTATATCCTTTACAACCAATCTAGCTATGTATGCATATACATTTCCACATTTGTTAGTTTTCTCCTTGAAAACTTATTTGCAATCGATGGGTCTTTCACCTTTCATGCAAATTAATCAAGTTTCAAACATGATTTTCAAACATGGAGTCTATTTCGGATTTACATGGTCTTTAACCATTATTCGGAATTTGGATTTTTCGTAGCTATCTTACAAGACATTATTCCTTTACTATATAATAGTAAATAGTATGCTTGTAAGTCTTAGGTTTGTTTCTAACTTAATAGAAAATTTATAGGATTCAATCCAAGCCTTTGGTGAATTCTATACCTATACAGGGCAATTGCATCAAACACTGAGTTTTAAGGCGATTTCAAAGCCCTTTTATTATGTTGGTCTTACTCCAACATTTTTAATGTTTTGTGAGTAATGAATTTTCTTTTAAGGCACTTTTAAAGTCCTTTTGAGTATTCTTGATCAAGCATTCTCATGAAGTCCTTTAAGGTCTTCCGAGATTCTCAGTTCTAGTTTGTTGCTAAGTTCGATGGTCATCGAGTTCATTTGTCTCCCACTTGTCGTTTTTGGAAACGTGTTACTTTCCAGAAAGACACTACTTAGAGCAACAAACAATTTTTGTTCTCAATTAGGATGTGGAGGTAATACCCGTAGTCTCACTTGAATGCTTACAAAGAGACATGTATATTGTCTTTGGGTAAAAGTTCGTTGTGAAACAAACAGTTAGCTCCTACTTGAGCTATCTTTGTCTTTATGGAGCCATTTAGCTCCCACTGAGTCACCTAGCTCCCACTGAGCCACTTTGATCCCTCTGAGCTAGTGAACTCCCACTGAGACTAAGAGCCTTAGACATATACTTGAAAAGACTTTTAGAAGTTATTTCTATCCATAACTGAATATGGCGTCCTTTCTTAGCTTCGACACATTGTTTAGTGTAACATTAGTCATTTGTGAAAATCTTTAAGAACTTTATAGGAAGGGTTGTGAACCATCATTGTTCGAGTCATTTTCAAATGACACCGAGGTCTCCATGAAGACAGACTATGTTCTTTGTGGAATTATTTATGAAAATTTCCATTCATAACTTTGAGATAGTCACGCTTGGCTCAAGCAAACATCGCTCGATCTAATCTAGACGTTTTGATATCTTGCCAAGTCGATTCTGTACTTCACTGAACTCTTGAGCTACTCAAGTCAAGTTTGTTCACATTTGATGAATATAGCCATATCCTTTCAAATTCTTTGTGAAACTTTGAAGTAATTGAATCCTCTTTAGCCTTCGGAGTCAACTGTCTATACCAAGAACAATAGCTCTCTGTTTTGTCGGTTTCAACAAGTAAGACTTGCTTGTCTTAGAACGATTCCAAATCGAGCAACTATCAAGAGTCTATCTAATATAGCCTTTGAGTACTTTCTTGTCGATGTGACATTGCTAAAGATGTTCGGAATGCTAATCAAGCCCATGACTTTTATCATGTTTAGGGAAATGTTTGTTTATAATCAGGCATTCTTGACTCAATGCTTGGATAACCATGCCATTCAAATAAATCTCGCAACTATTGCTCATTATTTTGAATGTGAGTCTTTCTGGTGTAAACGGATCAATTGCTGATTATGGGACATAATAACCATTACTTGTTCCAGCCTTTGGCTTAAAAGGTCTTTAAACAAAACATACGACCTTACAACTGATGTAGCTCTTCTTGCTTCATTCTAAGCTTGTAAGTCGATAACTTAGCTGAAATTCAATAGTTTGAGGTCACTATCATAGTGGAACACTCAAGCAGTATCTGATACTTGTGTAGATAACGAATTGCTAAGTTAAATACATTAACATGAACTCATGAGTTGAAATGAAATCTAATTCCTTTTCTTCGTTCCTTCTTTCCTATATTTCTTATCATACAATATCTCATAATCTTACTTTAAGAATCATTTCTTTAAGTACCTTGACTCTTATACTTTGTTAGGCATAATCAAGCACCTAGTGCGCCGTAAAACAAAGTTCCATCTTTTCCATTAATTCTTACTCGAATTACTACATCAATGAGTCCTACTCAATTATGTATGATGCGAAAGGATACGTTGGTTGTCAATCTTGAGATTGAAACTCAATTCCTCATGTTTTATCAAAACTACCTAGTATTTTGAATACATGATGTCCATCCGTCCTTTCGGACTTAGTTATAAAAATAATATATGAGAATTGTATTTTAGAAATGCTTTTCCTGTCTTCGAGATCTATTCTCAAGGATTTCCTTTACTAATCATGGAAACAATAGAGTACTATAAATATAAGTGCTAAGTATAACCATTTATCAAGAACATAATAAGTTTGAAATTTAATAGCATTCATGTAAACTTCAATCTTATTAAACGTCTTATTTACGCATAATAATTGTCCCTATTTGGCGAAAATAAGGCGATTCCAAGATCCGAAGAAACAAAGAGTGGTTAAGCATGCTTTGGCTTGTCTTAAACACTCAATCTTCTAGGGTAAGCATTGCCTTGCTAATGGCTCTAAGCCATTCTTGGTTAGACAATCGTCGCATCTAATGCATCTTTGACGATGTATCTCTTTTGCCACGGTATGTGAGGACTCCTCACTCATACCGATGAGTTAAACCAAAACCAACGTGCACACCCGGTGTGCCTTATGCCCCTTGGAGAAGTGATGGCACCTCGCTTTGGCGTAGCCTACCATCACCATCGTCTGGTTAGTAAGTGTTGTTTTGGAAAGGCAAGTTTGACTCAATATTATTAGGGACCTAGGATTTCTATGTTGGTTGATTTAAGTGAACTTAACTAATCATCGCAACATCAAGAAAACCTAAATATGCATCTAACGAATAATTCACATATATATAAGCATAAAATATAAAGCGAAATTATAGATTCATATTGGCAACTAGCATGACCCCTTGAAATCTTCATATCTTGAAAAGGTCTTCATTTGCAATTCAAGGCTTTGTCTTCCAAGATACGCCGTCTTCAAGACTTAACCAAACTATGCAAAAACTAGTGTCTACAACTAGGAATAATCTAAATATTAAAGTAAAAAAATACTTAACGGTGCGTAGACCGTATTTAGATTTACAAAAATACATAACGGCACGCAGTCCGTATTTTCTATCCTAGTCGGGTCCCACTAGTTGCCATTACATAAAACCTGTGAGAGAGAATATATATACTCCATTCATCCATTCACTATTTGTGAATGGCTCATGCAATTTACAAAATCAAACAAGTAAAATGCATTTAAACAACGCGCGCACTAGTAACTAATCTAGGTGGTTAATCCGATTAACACGCCTAAATAAAACTAGTCAAAGTTGTTTAACCGATTATATAATTTACGTCATTAATAATTGAAGCTCCCACTAAATTCCGCATTTTCTTAATTAATCTAATTAATTAAGTCGGTAGCACCCAAACTTGTCAAAATGAAATTTTGCCAATGCCGCTCAAAACCGAGGCCTAGCCTCCCAAAATTTTAATTAAAATAAACAAAATTAATTAAAATAAGTAAAACGGCAAAATAATTAACATCAAGCCTTACTACGGCTAGTCACCTCACCGTACCAAGCATACGCACATGCCAAAATACGAACACACGACCCACGACACACGGATGCGAGCTGCTGCCACGGCACAGCCGCGCGTGGCTGCTGCAGCCCGCGTGCTGTTGCCGCGCGTGTGCTGCTGCCGTGCGTGGCTGCTGCAGCGCGTGTGGCCGCAAGCAAGGCGGCGCTTCCACCTTGGCAGCCACATATGGGCTGCTATGCAGCCCGGCTCGCCAAGGTGGTGCATTGCCTCGTTTTGCGTGCCATGGCCTCGGGATTTGATCCCTTTTCGCGAGACAAAAATAATTAATTCTAAATTAATTTTAGAACTAAGTTAGAGAGAAAAATAAAATTTTAAACAAGTCTAACTTAATAAAATTTTTAAAGTGCAAATAACCAAAATAATTCCAAGAACCATTCTTAATTAAATTGGTTTAGCTTGGTGCAACATAAAATTGAGGCAATTTCTCACTTTCAATTTAATCAATTTAAATTAAACTTGAGAATTTGACAAAGTAAAGGGAAGTTGGAAAAATATGAACTTTAATGTTCAAATGAAAATTCCAACATCTAAATTTTGTGAATCCTTGAAAATTATATCTTCCAACATGAAGATAACAAAAATTCTATCACAAAAATCGAAACTTTATGTTTCCAATCAACTCAAAATGATTAAAACATCAAAGTTTAACACAAAATAACAAGGAATTTAGTGGTTTTTAAAGTTTCAATCACTTATCACAAATAAAGATTGAATCTTTAACACTTAGGAAGCCTAAAAAATAACACTTTCACACTAAAAAGCAATTAGTTTGCAATTATGAGAAAATAAATCAACCTTTAAGCATCAAATACTACCTAGTAAGTTTTCTTTAATGGGACATAAAAATACAGAAAATAGTACAAATAATCAACCATATAATCAACAATTTATGCCATTAATTTCAAGGTTAGAAAAGACTTAAACTTTTTCGTCAAAAACAAAAAACCCCTCGAAAAAGGCATTTCTGGTCAGAATTTGGCTAAAATCACAAACTCCTAGGGGACAAAAACCTTTCCAGAACACGTTTTCCACCCAAAATTCACTAGTCTTGGGCAAAAATCTGGGTTCTGGGCCAAACTCGACATTAAAAAACAGGATTAAAATAAATAAAATCGAGCTACTAATCTAATTAGCAACTTAAACCAGAAAATTAAGCCAAAATAAACCTTGAAAAACATGATTATAAAAATAAACGAGCGGGGCTCCGATACCGCTGTTGGGGTTTGGTGAGTCCGACTCACCGCGGAAACAACCCCGACCCGAGGAACCTCTCGCAATAATTAAAATCATAAAGCATAAATAAATAATCAGAAAGAAAAGATAACGAATCTTACCCTCGAAGCGAGCTTCGCCCAAAAACCGGGGCTCTTACTTGAAAGCTACGAGCACGTCAAGCGCCGCGCCTCCGACGGTATCCACCCACAAAAAGGCGAACACAACTTTAAGGTTCGCTACCTTGGGGTTAGCAAGGTCCGACCAAAACCTGAGTGTTATTAGAGTTTAAGAGTTTTCCCAAAAATATGGAATGCTCTTTCTAACTCCCACTCAAGCAAAGAATTCTCAAGCCATGCCATGACTATTTATAAGGAAGTATACCTTGTGAATTTCACTCATCTTTCAATGTGAGACTTTTCACAAAAAGATCCCACATGAAAAGATTGGTGAATTCAACCCTTAGTTAAATAAACAAAGGAACAAGTAACAAGTGTCACATGGTTAGGTGTGGACCACTTTCTCACTTGGTCCCCAAGGCATTTCACATGCAATGTGAACTAACCATGTGTCACCCAACCTTGAGCCCCAAGTTGGGTTCGGTTGGCCCATTTTATTTTGGCCCGTGTCCATGACCCATCAACCCGGGCCCACGGCCATTGCCACATGTGTCGTCACCGTGGCGCGCCGCCACCATGGCGCTGCCATGTGGCACGCTGCCACTTGGTGGCTGCCACTAGGTGGCTGCCAATATGGCGGCTGCCAACGTGGCGGCCACGTGTGCTGCCACATGGCGTTTTGCCATGTGTGCTGCCACGTGGCATGATCCTATTGGGCATGCATTCCTAGCCTTTTGCGTGACTAGGATTTTACTTGTTACTTGATGCATTTTCCCGTCTCGCCAAATCCTAAATTTTTGGCTCGACATTTGAGATTTTTCGACGCTCGGTTTCGACGCTCCAAGCTCGAATTTTCGACGTCTAAATGTTTAACACTCGGGCGACGAATTAATTTCTTCCGAATTAATTCGTCGAGTTGGTTCGTATATTTTGCTTGGGTGTGACCCGAAGGGTTCAGTCAAGATTAAGTTTTAATATTAATTATATTAATATTACTGATCGGAAGCGGCCTCCACCCAGGCATTCCGATCACTTGACCTTACTGAATATATTAGCTTTCTAATAATTCTGAACCCGCTATCAGAATAATACACTTGTTCGAAGGACACCATTCCTTTCACCCCTCTCATTTCTGATGAACGGGGCACTGAGTATTTCTCTTATTTTATTTTCTCTATTCTATGCTTTAGCCTAAACACTAGCCTACCCTTTTCACTTCAAAATTCCTTCTTCAAGCACTCAAAGGAGTCCATATTTTACTCGAGGTTCTGTCCTTAAGCCAAGGTGTGAAAGGTAAAACAGTTTGAGGGTTTGACCCCAAAATCAACTTTATTCAATTTAATTTAATTTAATTATTGTTTATTTATTTCCTTGAAGTTACTAACTCGTTTATTATTTTGGAGTTGCAAACAAACAGAATCAAAGTAAGAGTCATGCTTCTTTTATTTTTATTATTTTTCTACCGATTTTATGTTGTTATTGTGATTAATTTGATTTTAATATTAATGTTGTTCTACTATTTTTATAATGATCACCATATTGCATGTTTAAAGGGATATGTAATTGAAAATCACGCCTAATGAGATAATTTGGACAACCGGTTTAGGATCCTTTTAATCTTATTATTAATTGAAGTGATCACCAATATTTTAGAATTATGTGTGCATTAATATTAAACCAATTTAGTTAAATGATAGTTTGGAGCACATTGAATCTTTGTTTGTATGCCTTTGAGATCGCATGAATTACTTTTCACTATAAGAATCGAGTAGAGGCCAATACGGGCGAATGTGACTCCATGACTCACTTCGTACCATCATCCCCGATCCTCCTTTCGTGGTTCCGAACCATATGGAGTTCGTAATCTCATGGATTATGAATGGAGTGTAACCTTCACGGGTCAATCGTTGTTGCCTTCGTTGTCCCTTTATCGTGGTTGCCTTTTATGATCCGTGAACGGTTTACAAGTTCCTTAAAAACTTGTTGGCGGCTCCTACTTTATTTGTCCCTAATCGTTGTCCCTAATCGTAATGTTAATTCCCACTTCCTATGAGTGCCAAGCATATTCACACATAATTTTAATGTAGGTGCACTTCGAGCGACGCCTACAATTTGGCAACTCCACTAGGGAGGATTCTTAATTATTTATCGATTTGAGTGATCGATATTTAATTAAGATGAGTGGATGAGATTTGAAAGATTTTTGAAAAATATTCCTGTGATTTATTTGGCATTTTTTCATCTGCATAGACGTTTTAACGTCGCATTCAGGTCTGTCCCGTAGGAAAAATTGGATAACTTGGTTGCGCGAGAAGGAAAACAGGGCACCAGTCTGATCTTCTGACTGCCGTGACACGGGAATTTTTGCCGTGTCACGGCAGTCCTAAAATCAGTCTGGTGGCTTATTTTCTTTCCTCACAGTCGACTTCCTTCGATTTTTCTGAAAAAACGTATGTGTTCTACATGCGTCTTAGCCCCGGGGGATTTAAGCTCTATCGACCCAAAAACGCTCATGGCAATAAGGGTTCATCCGAGTTATTAAATCCACCCAAACCATGGAGTCGAGTTCGATTTCATCACGAACTCGCGGAGCCGCCCGTTGGCATACACCCTCAAGGGAGGCTGCCTTGCTAACGCGTCCAAACTCTTAACCATGGTACCCTTTTGACACCCAAAGCTTGACCAATAGTTGAACATAGATCTTGACTCTAGGTTGCGAACTTTTTTTACATCATCGTGCCTAAATGCTATGTGGTTATTTGGTTCTAACCTTCATGTGTTTTCTCTTTTGTTTAACCCATGACCAAGGGTTTTTATTCTCACATAGTAATTAGTACGGACCTAAAATCGGTTAAAATTTGGAAAAATCACAAAACTGACCTGGAACTGCGCACCGTGTCACGACATTTTCTGCTGTGCCACGGTGAACAGCGTCGTGACACGGGGCTGTCTGCCGTCTGACGGTAGACTACACCGTGTCGCGACAATCTGTACCGTGACACGGTGCCCAGGAAAGTGTCATGTTAGTCCTTTTTTCGATTTTTGTGCGAATGTTGTGTCCAGTTTTGTGTCATATCTAGCTATACGGTCAAAACACGCGTATATAACCTCACTTAATCACTCACACATTATGTTCACACACTTTTTTTTAAGTCGTGCACCACCTTTTGACCGTATTTTAGGGAAGACTTGTTTTTTTTTTGTCGTTTATTTTTCGGAGTAAGTCGGATGGTATCCTCCCATATGTTTTTTTTTAAAAAAAAATAGAATTTCAAAACTATAGATTTTTTTTTTAATAAATTTTTTTTAATCCGGATGGGTTAAGGTTAAGTTTGGTCATTAAAGGTGTGTTTGTTTCGGTGTCACATCACTTGGTCAAGAAGCAGGGGTAGATTGTTACAGTTCGACTCCATACCTCAACAACCTCTTATACCAAAGAGGCATACAAGGAAACCGCCTCAATCATCTCCACAAGATCCATCTCCAGTCTACTTTCAACCAATGGCCACTAAGGAAGAAATTGAGAACCTCAACAGGACAATTGAAAGATTGTCTGACATGATGCAGACACTCACCACTAGAGTCAGCACTGTAGAACAAGACAATCATAACAATTTCACTACTACTGAAATGGACAAGATTAAGGAACAGATGAGCAAGATTTCTGAAGAGTTCACTTATGTGGAACAGCATGTCGCCTCTTCGTCCATAAGAGACAAGCTTCCTGAGAAGTTTTCCACTACTGACATTCCCAAATTTAAGCCTACTGATAATCCGCTTTTCCATTTGAAGGCTTTTTCTGCAACTATGGCTCTTAAGGGAGTAAATGTGACACTCTTCCCTACGGTGTTCCCTCTTTCCTTAGAGCATGCCTATCAACAGTGGTTCTATTCTTTGGAATCCAAACATGTCACGACTTGGGAGGATGTTGCTGAAAGCTTCATGAATCGTTACAAGTGTAACATCCAGGCCAAGACTTCTGAACGTGAACTCTCCATTCTCAAACAAAAAGAGAATGAAGGCTTCACCACTTACTTAAGCAGGTGGAGGGAAACAGCTGCGCTCCTGGTGGATCCCCCAAGGAGAAAGAAATGGTTCGCTTGTTCATTGCCAATCTGACTCATAAGTACAAGAAACACTTGAAGTTCCTGCCTCTGAGTACCTTTGACGTTGTATACGATATTGGAATCAATATCGAAGATGAACTGATGAAGTCTGTTGGTAGCAACAACAACAACAGCACTTGGAAAAACAAGAAGAACGACACTCCTTCTTCTTCGTCTTCTAAGCCCAATAATGCTACCAACAATATCAATATCAATGATGTGCTGGCCCTTAATGCTCCTCCTCAAAGATTCCAAAGGAAAAGGAGGGTTTACACGCCTTTGGGAATGACTTATGATGCTGTTTATGACCATTTGCATGGTCAAGGACTGATTATGCCAATCGGACCAATTCTAGAACCTCGGCCAGAGAATAGGACCGCTAGCTATGACCCCAATGCTTATTGCAAGTTTCATCAAGGCAAGGGTCATAATACTGAGAAGTGTTGGAGGCTGAAGGATGCAATCCAAGATCTGATCGATGCTAATCAACTTCCTGTCCCTCCAGGGGGCAAGAAGCGTAACATTCAAACAGGTCCTCTTTCTGATGCTTTGGCTATCATGGGGGATGAAGTCTCCTTTGATCCGTCGATACTCATTCAACCTGTGATTGAACCTCTGCCGGAAGTTGTATTTATCTCAAATACTGAAGAAGTGAATGGAATTTCGGATAGCGACAATGAAGACGTCTATCTCAAGGATATAGCCTGTTCATCTCTTGGAACCAGTGAAGACGTTTGGGGGGACTTTGAGGTCAAGGTTCTCACCAGAAGTGGATGGTTGCAACAACCTAATCCACCTCCACCTCCACCACAATCACATCCGATAGTTGATCCCATCGATCCTGTGAACAGCGACGTGGTCAAACAACTGCAAAAGACCAAGGTGGAGATGAATGTATGGAAGCTTTTGGCCACTTCCCACGAGCATCGAAAGGCTGTGATGAATGCTCTGGTGAAGATAGGAGTTGATGATGACATGACTCCTCAAGGACTGGTCAACTTTCTCACTACTGAGTTTCCAAGTACTAGCAATCTGATTTCGTTTTCTGATAAGGATCTGCCCCCGGAAGGGCATCAACATAATAAGGCCTTACACCTCACTATGGTGTGTAGGCAGATGAATGTTCCTATGATCCTGGTTGATAATGGCTCTACAATCAATGTGTGCCCACTCTGTACTGCAAAGAAGTTGGGCATAAAGAATGAAGAATTGACTCCCTCCACTCAAGGGATTCGCGCTTATGATAATACTCGTCGTCAAGCCGTGGGTACTATCATACTTAATATAACTACTGGGGCCGTTGAACGTCGCACCAAATTTCAGGTGGTGGACATTAAGGCCTCTTTCAATCTATTGTTAGGACTCCCTTGGCTTCATGAGCTAAAGGCGATTCCATCATCGCTGCACCAGAAAGTGAAAGCCATAGTTGGAGGGGTTCCGATTACTATCGATACTTCTCCTATGCGCATTCAAGTTATTGATACTCCTATCGTCCATGTTGAACATGACGAAGAAGATGAAGATCTTTGGGGGTTTTCACTAGATGATGTTCTCGTTATTGAAGAAGAGGAAAAGTGCCATCTCGACTTCGACCCCTATTCAAACACCAGTATCAATGCCATTCTGAAGAAGCAAGGTCATTTCCCTGGAATGACCCTTGGAATCAAGAATAAAATGGCTAAATCTTGGGGCCATCCTGGTGCACTCAAGAAGGATACTTTTGGCTTGGGATTCAAGCCAACAAAAGAAGATCTGAAACAAGCTTCATTGAAGATGGAGGCTCGCAATAATGCTCGAATCACGAAGAAAGAAATGGCCATGGATCCATATCCGTTCACCCTCAATGGCTAGTACATCAAAGAAGGGGAAGACTTCCCATGCTATGAATTCCCTGAGCCATTCGTCCATGATGGGATCCGTGAACCAGGATTCGAGGTGTTCCTCGATTGTTACTTTGTTGATGAAGACGAAGAGCTCTTCACAACCGAGAAGCCAGCTAGCCTGAACTCTGATGATCTAGGAATCAACCATCTTTTTGGAATGGAGAAAAAAGAGTCCAAGCCGGTCCGCAATGATAACTCCGAGCTCGTTTAAGCTGTCAAAGAAAACAAGGATTTTGACTTGTCTGAGTTAATCGTCCAAGCTGACAACATTTCAAAGGGATGGCGCAAGACATTGAGGATCACTACGCCGAGTGGAGAGAAGTTGGAAATAACCGCTGGCGAGGGTCCTATGTTTGATGAGTCTGAGTCGTCTGGGTCCGAGTCCGAGTCTGAGTCTAAGTCTGTAGACGAGTCCTTAGAGTCTGAGGCCGACCCTCTTTCTGCTATAGAGTTCAACCCTAAGTCTCTTGTTGAGTCCTCTATTTCTAGTCCTAATGATTCTAGTGAGGTCGCAGCCGACCTTGCCTCTCTTGATGTATTAGCCAATGAATTTAATAAAATGAGTACCTTTGCTTACGATGCGTGTCATTCCCCTAGCCCTGATCAATATTGCTTTGCTAATGATAAAAATGACAAAGAAATAATAAAAGCAATGGAAGAACACGAAAATAAAACAGCAGTTATCGAAGATACAGAAACAGTTAACATTTCCAATGATACGACTTTTAAAGAAGTGAAAATTAGATTAACACTAAGTCAAGATGAACGCAAAGAGCTAATTAACTTGCTTAGTGAATTTGTTGATGTATTTGCTTGGTCATACCAAGATATGCCAGGAATTGACAGGGATATAGCTCGGCATACAATACCACTCATTCCAGGTATGAAGCCTGTCAAACAAAAGCTGCGCCGTATGAAACCGGATGTGGCTCTCAAAATTAAGGAAGAAATCAGGAAGCAGTTGGCCGCAGGTTTCATCAAAGTATCCTAATATCCGGAATGGATAGCAAATGTGGTTCCAGTTCCAAAGAAGGATGGAAGAGTCAGAATGTGTGTTGATTACAGGGATCTCAATAAAGCAAGCCCAAAAGATGAGTTCCCTCTACCTCACATTGACATTCTGGTCGATAATACAGCAAATCATGCACTCTTGTCATTCATGGACGGTTACGCCGGATATAATCAGGTATTGATGGCCGAAGAAGACATGGAGAAAACCACATTCATCACGCAATGGGGTACATATTGCTATACGGTAATGCCATTCGGGTTGAAAAATGCGGGTGCCACCTACCAAAGAGCAGCTACAGCATTGTTACATGACATGATGCACAAAGAAGTGGAGGTCTATGTCGATGATATGATCGTTAAGTCTAAAGATCGCCCAGGCCATATTATTGCACTTCGCAAGTTCTTTGAAAGACTCCGTAAATACAACATGAGATTAAATCAAGCAAAATGTGCATTTGGAGTCACGTTAGGAAAATTACTTGGATACGGATCAGTTCTCGAGGGATTGAAATAGATCCTACAAAATTAAAGGTGATCATGGCCATGCCACCACCCAAAAATGAGAAGGAGATCCGAGGTTTCATTAGAAGGTTGCAGTATATAAGTAGGTTCATATCAAAGCTCACAGCGATATGTGAACCTATATTCAAGAAGCTTATGAAAAATGTCCCAGTCACATGGGATGACGATTGCCAAAAGGCTTTCGACAAAATCAAAGAGTATTTGGCAAACCCACTCGTGCTAGCGCCAGCAATACCTGACTTTCCTCTTCAACTCTACCTTACGGTCACAAGAGAAACGATGGGGGCAATGCTAGCACAAGAAATCGAAAGCAAGGAGAATGCAATCTATTACTTGAGCAAGAAACTTCAAGGATATGAGACGCGATACACACCACTTGAGAAGTTGTGTCTCGCACTCGTATGGGCCGCACAGAAGCTAAGACATTACATGCTCACTCATACAGTGCATGTCGTGTCCAAGATGGATCCTCTAAAATACTTGTTCGAAAAAGCAACACTCAATGGCAGATTATCAAGGTGGATAGTCAATCTTTCTCAGTTTGACTTGAGATTTGTGCCACAAAAAGCCATCAAAGGTTCTGCGTTTTCTAACTTCTTAGCAGACTTTCCGCTAGAAGAAGCTGAAAAAGAAGAAGATGAGTACGATTTCCCTGACGAAGATTTACTCATGACCGAGGATGATAGCTGGACGCTCTATTTCGATGGAGCTTCAAACCAGAAAGGATGTGGTGTAGGAGTCTTGCTCGTATCACCCAATGAAGAACATATCCCAATTTCCATGAAGCTCGACTTTGATGTCACCAACAATGCCGCAGAATATGAAGCATGCATTTTGGGGTTAGAAACAGCTGTCACCTTGGGAATTAAGAAACTTAGAATCTATGGTGATTCTTCACTAATCATTAAACAAATCTCCAAGAGATGGAAAGTGAGAAGAGAAAGTCTCGCCACGTATCAAGCTCATCTAGAAACTCTCACGGAGCAACTAGATGAAGTGGAATATACGTATTTGCCAAGAGAAGAAAACCAATTCGCCGACGCACTAGCTAAATTAGCATCAATGGTGCAAATTCCAACTGATACAATCAGAATGCCACTAACCATAGAAAGAAGATATGAGCCGGCTTATGTTCATGCACTGGACGATGAACAAGAACCACAGGAAGAAGATGAAGAGCCATGGTATACAGACATCCTTAATTATGTGACAAGAGGAGAATACCCTCCTAATAGTGATAAAAGGGCACGCCGCGCTTTGAGGCTCCTTGCCTCACAGTATGTGCTCATCAGGGGAGAACTCCACAAGAGAACTGCAATAGGAAGAAATCTCTTATGCATCCAAGAAAGAAGCACATAAAACCATGGAAAACCTTCATGCCGGTATATGTGGAACACACATGAATGCAAAGATTTTAGTCCAAAAGATTCAACGACAAGGTTACTATTGGACTACTATGGAGAGAGATTGTCACGACTACGTCAAGAAATGTATGAAGTGTCAAATCTACACGAATTTACAGCATGTTCCACCTTCGCTTCTCTACACATATACTTCTCCATGGCCTTTCTCCGCTTGGGGCATTGGCATCATTTGAAAAATAACACCACCAGGACAAGGGGGGCATGAATTCATTCTCGTAGAAATCGACTATTTCACCAAATGGGTCGAAGCTGCCTCATATGCTAAGCTGATGGCAAAACATGTAGCTCAATTCATTGAGAAAAATATCATATGCCGCTATGGGGTACCACATGGGATGATCAGTGATAATGGAACACATTTTCAAGCCGAATGCGCGGAATTATTAAAGAAATATCATATCAAGCATCACAGATCATCACCTTACAGACCACAAACAAATGGTGCAGTCGAATCGGCCAACAATAATGTGAAGACTATCATCGAAAAGATGATAGAAAATTACAAAGATTGGCCAAGTAAGCTACATTTCTCCCTTTGGGGTTATCGAACCTCTGTTCGTACATCAACGGGGGCTACCCCTTTCTCTTTGGTCTATGGAGTTGAAGCTGTACAACCAATCGAACTCGAAATCCCTTCTCTTCGAATCGCATTGGAAAGCCAACTAGATGAAGTCGACTGGATTAGAGCAAGATACGACGAACTGGTCTTACTTGATGAAAAAAGCTTGGCAGATTTGCATCATGTCCAAACCTACCAACAGCGTATGGCGCGACATTTTAATAAGAAATTCAAGACCAGGAATATCAAAGAGGGTGACCTAGTGCTTAAGGCACTTCACAAAAATGTGTTAGATCCAAGAGGAAAATTCAGACCAAACTGGTCAGGCCCGTACATTGCTAAAGCCATCTTGTCTGGCGGAGCGACACAATTGGTAGACATGGACGGTAACGGCTTCCATAATTTAACCAACTTGGATCAACTCAAGAAATTCTATGCCTAGTCGCATGGGTTCATGACCCAATAGAGCTACGTTTGACCTGATTCCTTTTTAGGATACGTAGGCAATCCCTCAAGGGGGCCCGACCACTTTAAAAAATAAAAATCCTCCCTCTGTTCATCAAATATGCGCGTCAGTTCAGCATTGCGTCACGGCAAAAAAAATAAAATAAAAAAATAATAAAAAAATAATAAAAAATAAAAAAAATAAAAAGGGGAAATTACCGCGACACGGAACATTCCACCGTGTCACGGTACTGTTCACCGCGACACGGTGGCCCTGAGCGAAAAAAAATAATAAAATAAAATAAAATAAAATAAAATAAAAAAAAATTGTCGTGACACGGGAATTTGTAACGTGTCACGGGACTTTTTCACCGTGACACGGTGGAATTTCAGATTTTCTGATTTTTTTAGTGGCGCATTCGTTGCGAATTCATTGTTCGATTTTTTTAATTTTCGTTCTTCCATTGCGTCCGACTCCTTGACTCGGATAAATAATAAATAAAAGCCATTGTTATTTTTATTTTTATGGCTGAAATAAATGTGCTATTATTATTAAAATAAATGCGACTACAAGTATTTGGCATCATATGCCTTATTTCAAATAAAAATTATAAATCATAAAAAGCAAAGCACTATCAATCTAATCTCTCTTCTCTTTAGGAACATCCTTCTCTTGGTCAATTAGGTCGGCCTTCACCATTAATGTGTCTTTCGTAGCCCGAACCGTCACACCCCTAGTCGAACTTTCACCCCTTTCACCCCTCTTGAATCTTTTCGGTTGTTTCTCCCTATAGACCATCTTTTCTTTACCCTTTCCTTTCACATAATTCTTCTTTCTTGGCATTATAGGAGTCTTAAACTCAATCCCTTGTTTCCTCGGACCTAGACGATCTTTAGGAGGGGCCTTCTTATTTCCAAGACGACTCTTCACATTAGACTTGCGTGACCCAAATCGTTCCCTCCTACTTTTAGGGTTCAACCATGCCTTGTATGCACTAGATAAAGGAAGAGGAGCTTGGTCGCTTGCAGAAACAGTCCACAAAGGTCTTCCAATACAATAAGTCTCATACTTGTGAACGTTACTTTCATGCAACGATACTTCCCGAGGACTATCGTTATAGCGTGGAATTACTTGTTCAAGTCCATATTGCCGCATCAGTCGAGAAGGGCAATAAAAGGTCAGTTTTGAGATACTAGGAACACGGCAATATGGAGTATCATTCGTGCCAACCATCCTAGTAAGCCTCCACCAAGGCACCACCCAACGAATGGAAAATTCCCTCTTTGCAAAGAAATTTTTCCAATCTTCATATGACATGTTCGCAGAGTAATTCTTTTTCCTGCGGACTAGGTCGTTAGAGCCATATTTTTCAACATAGTCGGGGGCTTCGAATAGTTCAAAACGCTCCATCAACGAAATCTGCAAAAAAAGAAAGAAAAAAAATCAGTCGAAAAAAAAAATGTAAAATATTCCCGTGACACGGGATTTTATCCCGTCTGACGGGAGAAGTTCCCGTGTCACGGCAACCAAAATATATATATATATATATATATATATATATATATATATATATATGTATATTAAGCAGATTCCCGTGACACGGCAGGTTTTGCCGTGTCACGGCAGACACCCACCGTGACACGGTGCCTATTTTGTGTCACGGGGGCTACTCGGAGCGTATTTTTTACCTGCAGTAGTACCAGAGAGCCCTTCCTGATGGCTTTCCGGTCAGCTTTTGCCTCTTCAAGGCCACGAAATGTTTCTCCAAGGCACGTCGGCATAGGAGATCTTCCAGATACGACATGCTCAAGCACAGACGCTAGACAAGCATGTCCTACCCTACCGTTTGCAAATAAGAGTTTGCTAAACATGAAAAAATATATATGCCCTTCTACGATATACATGATAAGACTCAGAGATAGGGCGATTAAAATATAAATTAGCAAGTTTTTCTAAGTCTACTTCATTACCACAAACAATTCTATTTAAATCTGGATGTGTTAGATTCAGATGGCGTTCGAAATCTTGGTAATAATATTCACGTAGGGTAGGAATGGCAATAAGATTTCTAGCAGGAAATCCAAAGATTGCGCCGAATTCCTCCGGCAAGGGACAGATTTCATCATAATCAAATTTAAAACAGTGTGTTTCTGGACTCCAATAATCTAATGCTGCCCTAAGAAAATCATGTTCAATAACTACGTGTCGCAGGGCTAGCAAACCCCTGACATGAAATAATTCTAACTCTCTATTTTCAGCATTGGTCAAAGAATAAGACCAGTCACGCAATGTATTATCAAAATTCTGAGACATGATTATTGAAATATGAAATTCTAAAGTATTTTGTGTTTCGTAATTATGCATATCATGAATAAACTAGTCTTATTTTATAGCAAAAGCGCTCGACACTGCCCAGAATTATCTTTTTCAATGCGTAAAACAAACCGCTGAGAAATACGCGTACCGTGACACGGCATGTCCTACCATGTCAGGGGAACTTATGCCGCGACACGACAATATCTGCCGTGACACGGTGAACAGTGCCGTTTCATGGCACCCCACGCGTTTTCCTTTTTTATCTTTTCCCGTATCTGTCTGGATTTTTTATAGTATTTTATCTTTTGCGTTTATTTTTCATTCTTCTGAGAGTTTTATTTCTAATAAAATTCTCAACTTTTATCTCTATTTTATTTTATTTTATTATTATCTTTATTTTACTTATTTATTCATCACTTTAATATTCTATTTCTTTATCATTTTATTTTTGCTTGTCTTTTTATTTCTTTTTCTTTTGGGGAAGGTAATTTTATTTATTTATTTTTTCCTCACTTTAATATTCTTTTATTTATTTATTTATTTTTGTTTGTCTTTTTATTTCTTTTTCTTTTGGGGAAGGTTGGTACCCTCTATTACTCCACTTATGTTGTTGCGTCATTAATAAATACACGGTCACACACAATGAGTTTCAAGCACACACTAACACACAATAATAAATACATAAGCTATGAATAGTGTACAAAAGAGTCGTAATAAATAAACATGTCAAGTGTCATCATAGTATGTACAAATAAAAACCCTCAGTCAAAAGTCTCTAGAGCCAGAATCAGTATCCTCTCCACCCTGCGCATATGGGAACGGTGAGCCGAAGAGTCCCTCCATCATCCGAGTACGGGGAGTAGTATCCTTACTAGTCCCTGTGACCCCAGCGGTAGTCAAACTCAAGGCAGGACCCGTCTAGCCGGAAAACGGGGTAGACTGGCTCAAAGACACAGGAATCGTCGGTGAAGGCATCGTCCCATACATCGGAACTAAGAACAAACCCGACACCGGTGGAGGAATCCCGGACAATGGAGCTGAAAATGAACCAGGATCCAAGGGAGTCAAAACAGACCTAAGCTCAGGCTGTGGAGGCTGTGAAAACGACTGACCCTGCCCCTGACTCTGGCCCGAAAAGCGCTGGGAAGACTGAGGTTGCTGCCACTGAGCCTCCTGAAATGGCTGAGTAGTCTGAGGCTCTCGCTGAGAATGAGAACGCCGGTGAATCTCAGGAGATTGTCTACCACGACCAAGCTCCTCCTCGTCCGAGCCTCTAGGCCTCGAGCGCGAGCGGGACCTTCGTCGCTCCTGAAAGATACAAAGTCAAAAGGTGTCAACAATGCAAAATAAAACAAATGGTAGAAGTAAAAATGAATTATACCTCAAGAACGTCGCTAGAGCTCCGACAACTCGCACCACGCCGAAGCTTGATGATGCAATACTTCAGGGCGTCAACCAACTTCATGAGTCCCATCATCTCCGGGAGGTTAGGTTAAGGATAAAACAAAGAAAAGTCAGTAATAAACAGCGTTAAAAGGGTGAATGATGCATCAAAAAACTTACCGGCTCGAAGACCTTGGGCAGGGACTCCTGCGCCTGTCTGTAACCCTCTGGCACATCAGTAATATGGTCCTCGGTGATACCAATCAGCCCTGGATAGCGGACAGATTGGGGAGGAATCTCGATCCTCCCCACGGGGCGAATAGTCGTCTAAAAATGTGATCGAATAATCAAGTTATTCGACTATTTAAAACAGAGACTAATAAAGAAGATCCTCAAAAGAAATCATACCTCAGGAAGACGGGGTGGAGGAGCTAGAGAGGGAAGAAAATCCCGCGCATAGTCACTCTCCATGTGTACAAGCTCCTGCCATGGAAAAGTATAGCGCTCTCCCCTGTTGATCAACTCTCTGATCAAGCGTGAGTCCAGCATCGACTTTGGTGGAGATGAGGGCACCACAAAACGATCGCCGCTATGCTGACGAACGACCCGCTCCCCCTAATACCAGACAAAGCGTCCAGTACCAACCAAAATGGTGCGGTGCGCAGAAAGACGCAAGGCCTCAGGTAGATCAGTCATCCCGGCCCAAGGACGATACTGGACATCAATGACAACCTGAAAACCATAAAAATCGGCGTGAAACAATAGAAACAACGTCAGAGGGAAAACAACAACAACAAAACTGATTCTTACGCCGACAGAAGAGGTGCCTCGGCGTAGCAGCCCACGCAGTGCAGGGACAGACTCCACCCGCGACTCTCCTCGATCACGCCAGCTGGCCCCGACAGGGAAATCATGGACCGCTCCACGACGCCGGCGAGGAGCCAAGCCTGGGAAGTACTCGTAGAACCATAGCTGCGATGAAAAGTAATCTTTAGCACATGAGTCGAACAAGTTAAAGTGAAACAAAAAGGGAAAATATCATCACCTTTACGACTCTCCACAAACCATAGACGGTGATGGGAGACTCTTCATTCAGCTGCCGACAGCCATGACGTAGCGATAAGAGGAGATCGGCGTATCCAAGGCTGGCCCAGCTATAGGATCCTATCTCATGGATCCTGACCAGAGCGGGGAGGTAGCAAAAGAGTACACGTGAACTCCTATCAGGAGAAAGGGTCATAGAGATCAGGATCAGGATGAAGATCCGCACTCGCTGCTTAGCCGTCGTATCCTCCATGTCGAAGCCACGAGCTAAAACTGAAGCCAGCTCCGATCGTCCGCTCCTAGAACCACCTCGAGACATTGGTCGGGACCTGATGTACTAAACGATCGGACCCAACAAATCAGCTGTCTCAGCCGATCCCTAAGACAGATCAAACATCTGAGCTACAGCCCGGTCGGTGAAGCGCAACCCGCTGATCATACTGAAGTCTAGGGGGGTCACCGTCATCTCCCCCCAAGAAAAATGAAAATTGTTGGTAGTATCCTAGAAATACTCCAACAATGCGTGAACGACTGTTGCACCGCAACCCCGGGGGCTGCGAAACCCTACAACCGCCATATAGAAATCTACTAAACCAGCCGATTCCATAGGGCGCTCGTAGCAGGATCCCTCGTTATGATCTGGTGAAGTCAAGGGATCAAATCGCCGGCTCCAGAACCGTGGTGGCGAAGCGTGCCATCGACTATGCCGGAGAGTGAGCGATGAGAGACATGGTTTTCACGGCAGAAAACCAACTGGTCTGGAGTCCACGGAGGTGGAACCCACCTACCTCTACTCGCGGATGCCCGAGGCTCGGACTCTAAAGCATCGTCGTCCATACCCTCAGGAATGGTGGGAGTGTCCTCCCAAAAAGCCCGACGCCGGCCGAGGGTAGAAAGATCGCAATCTCGTCGCCTAGGCATGCTATTATAAAAATCTAAATGCTTAGCATCATTTCCTAGGACATTTAATTCAAGTTGCATTTTCATGAAAATAAAGATCTAAATACTTAGCATCATTTCCTAAGTTATTTAGTTATTTATCAAATTATACGCTAAATTTTTACCTCCAGGCTAAAAATTGGCAAAATTATGGTATTTAGTTTCTCCATGACAAACTAATACTACAGTTCTCCTAACCGCACGATACTATGTTCTCCGTGACAATATAGTATATATGCAAAATATGTTTCGAAGTTGCACCAAAACAATGAATCAACACATCACAAGGTTTACCACCATTTTTTCACCATTTCAAGTACAAAGAAGTAACATGAACATCATTTCACAAAGTAGTACCCGAAAATGGTGATTTGCTCAATTCTCCATCAAATCATGCAATTTTTGTCTCAAATTTCTCAAAAACACACATACATACATATACAAGTAAAATTATGGCAAGAATTTCAACATAAAACCTCAAAATCAAAAATCCCCAAATTGATTTTTAAGGGTTTTTCATCAAATTACTTTTGAAGCAAATTTGAGGCATAAATTGAGATGAACTTACATAGATCCTTGTAGAGGTTCGAATATGAGGAGTATGGAAAAAGTTTGGAGTAAAATCGGCAGAAAATTGAGCAACAAAAGCTCGAAAAAAGCTCTGGCCACCAGCAGACCCCCGCGACACGGTCAGCAGAATCCGTGACACGGCGAGGCTGTCCCGTGTCACGGTGAGCTCGAAAGGCGACGGAGCTCCGGTGACTCCGACGGCAGCTCCGGTAGTAAACAGCAACAGCAACAGCAACGGTAAAAGGCAACAGCGAATAACAGCAGCAGCAAGTCGCGAAAAAAAAAAGATAAAGAGAAAGAAGAACAGAACCGCCGTGTCACGGTTGCCGTTCTCGTGTCACGGTGAGGTCGGACGGCCGCCGGATTGTCTTAACCGTGGCGCGGCGATTTGTGTGAGCAAGTATGGCAAAATGGTGAAGCAAAAGCGTGAATTTAAAGCAAAAAAAAAAGTAACCGTTGCACACCCTGTTCACCATGCCATGGTTACCTTTATTGTGTAACGGTACACTGATGATGTGGCGCGCTGATTCACGCGTTGACCGATTCAAATAGCAAAAGAAAATAAAAAAAATAATATATATATATATAGAATATTCCCATGACACGGGATTTCATCCCGTCTTACGGGAGAATTTCCCGTGTCGCGGCAAATATGTGACGTGGCACGGCAACTCCGCACATTGTCAGCGAATATTCCTGGCGTTTTTGACCGGTTTGAATGATTTTTTGAAGTTATTGGGCGGTTATTTTTCGCTGAAATTACGCGGAAAATTCTAACTGATACTTTAAGGGGACTAAAATTTCCATTTTACCCCTAGCAAGCATCGAAGTCTATTTTTGGCATTTTAAGCACTTAATATGGTCGGATAATCGGCTTAAAATTGTGAATTATCTGCGGCCCACGTTCGGGGATAATCAAACCATCATACACTTACAAATTTCAGCAATCGTCGGCTTTCCTCAGGCTTGGAAAGCATTATCGGTGGATTTTTTCTTCAAGTATAGAAAACCGCCAAGTCGGCTTTCCTCAGGTTTGGAAAGCGTTATTGGTGGATTTTTCTTCAAGTATAGAAAACCGCCAAGTCGGCTTTCCTCAGGTTTGGAAAGCATTATCGATGGATTTTTCTTCAAGTATAGAAAACCGCCAAGTCGGCTTTCCTCAGGCTTAGAAAGCGTTATTGGTGGATTTTTCTTGAAGTATAGAAAACCGCCAAGTCGGCTTTCCTCAGGCTTGGAAAACGTTATCGGTGGATTTTTCTTAAAGTATAGAAAACCGCCAAATTCCTTTGTCGGCTTTCCTCAAGCATGGAAGGCATTATCGGTGGATTTCTTCAAGCATAGAATGACACCAAATTCGTTCATCGACTTTCCTCAGGCATGGAAAGTATTATCCGGTAGCTTTCTTCAGGCTTAGAAAAGGTACCAAACTCTTCAGTCAGCTTTCCTCAAGCATGGAAAGCGTTTCAACAAATGTCACTTGGTGGATTCCTTCAAGCTTAGGAAGCTGCCAAATTCGTTTGTCACCAATACACTGGTGCCAGATACGTATTCTATCCCTTTACTCTTTTATCTGTAGAACTAACATTTTTCTGCACGTATCGGCGTATACAGAGTGATTTATGATCGCGGAACGTCTTAAATCATTCTCCGTCCCTATCGGCTACTTTGACTATCGTTTTTGAAACTGACGTTTCTACAAACTCAGTCAAAGTGGGGGCTTCTGTAGACACCTAAAAATGTCTCCCCAAAACCAAACCCGATGATGAACAACCTTTCACCGCCACTATTGGTCGGGTTTAGTATTTAATCCCGAGAGTGCTTAAAAAATCATATTTTATTAAATTCATATTTTTGAATAGTCCATGGATTAGTCTTGATGTTTGGTAAAAGCATAGTTTTAATTTCAGCCCAAACTTATTAATTAATTTTAAGCCCAAACCTTTTTTATTTTATTGTTTTATTATTTATTTTTGGCCCAAACCTTTTATTTATTTTTATTTAATTATTTTCTTATTTTAGCCCGAATAATAAAAAGTCAGAAAAGGCCCGAAATTATCAATCGGCACTTAAAATGCCGAAGGAAATTAGGGTTAAAAATGTATTTAGACGGAAAAAACGGGCAGGAATTTCCCGCGCCGCGGCAGGTACCTACCGTGTCACGGGAATCCTTCCCGTCTGACGGTGGTACTTCCCGTGACACGGAAGGTCTGCCATGACACGGGACATTCCGTGTCTTTTCCGCGTAAACCCTTGACGCGTGTTCTATCCCGTTTCCTGAAAATTTCCCGCGTCACACCAAAAGTGTACCGTGTCACGGGAAAGAGTGTCGTCTAACAGTGGAGATTCCCGTGTCACGGTATAGGTTGACCGTGTCACGGGATACTTTTTTAGGGTTTTTATCATTTTAGGGTTCCGTGTGCTCCCTCAGCACATTTTCCCTATAAATACCCCCCTCATTTCTGATGAACGGGGCACCGAGTAATTCTCTTATTTTATTTTCTCTCTCCTATGCTTTAGCCTAAACACTAGCCTACCCTTCTCACTTCAAAATTCCTTCTTTAAGCACTCAAAGGAGTCTATATTTTACTCGAGGTTCTGTCCTTAAGCCAAGGCGTGAAAGGTAGAACTGTTTGAGGGTGTGGCCCCAAAATCAACTTTATTTAATTTAATTTAATTTAATTATTTTTTATTTATTTCCTTGAAGTTACTAACTCGTTTATTATTTTGTAGTTGCAAACAAACAGAATCAAAGTAAGAGTCATGCTCCTTTTATTTTTATTATTCTTCTAACGATTTTATGTTGTTGGAATTGTGATTAATTTGGTTTTAATATTAATGTTGTTCTACTATTTTTATTATGATCACCATATTACATGTTTAAAGGGAATATGTAATTGAAAATCACGCCTAATGAGATAATTTGGACAACCGGTTTAGGATCCTTTTAATCTTATTATTAATTGAAGTGATCACCAATATTTTAGAATTATGTGTGCATTAATATTAAACCAATTTAGTTAAATGATAGTTTGGAGCAAATTGAATCTTTGTTTGTATGCCTTTGAGATCACAGGAATTACTTTTCACTATAAGAATCGAGTAGAGGCCAATACGGGCGAATGTGACTCCATGACTCACTTCGTACCATCATCCCCGATCCTCCTTTCGTTGTTCCGAACTATATGGAGTTAGTAATCTTATGGATTATGAATGGGGTGTAACATTCACGGGTCAATCGTTGTTGCCTTCGTTGTCCCTTTATCGTGGTTGCCTTTTATGATCCGTGAATGGTTTACAAGTTCCTTAAAAACTTGTTGGCGGCTCCCTACTTTATTTGTCCCTAATCGTTGTCCCTAATCGTAATGTTAATTCCCACTTCCTATGAGTGCCAAGAATATTAACACATACTTTTAACGTAGGCGCACTTCGAGCGACGCCTACAACCACCTCTCTCATCCTCAGCTAAAACCTCATTGGCACCCTCCTCTCTCTTACTCTTGCTAGGCAAATTCTACTCAAGCACCCTACCACTCCTTGTGACTATGGCATTAACAGGTCTATTAGGGTCTAGGCCTTGAAAAGGTAAAGAAGGTCTTGCATGGTCTTTCAAAGCATTAGCAAGTTGAGAAATTTGGTTTTCAAGCATCTTATTGTGGGTCATCATTTCATTAAACTTCTTACCACTCACCGCCATGTAAGTGTTCAACAACTTGTTTTTGTTTTTAATTATTTCCTCCAATTTTTTCCTAGAAAAGGAATAAGAGGGTTGAACATAGGAATTATAACTTTGGGTCTTTGGAGCTAATTCGAGTGGAGGACCCCTTTGAGCATTGTTCTGAAAATTTCCCCTATTTTGATTGTTCTAATTACCTCTATATTGATTTTGAGCACAACCTTGATTATGGTTATCATAACCTTGGTTATGATTACCATAATTTTGGTTTTGGTTTTGATTTTGATTTAGATTTTGGCTACTATAACCTTAGTTTTTTATAGTTACCTCGGGAAGTTTGGTTCCCTTGGTTCTTATTACCACTACCTTGAGGACTTAGGCCACCATAGAAGATTTGAATAATTTGGTAAGTAGGATTTCCGTGGTGAGGACATTCTCTTATTACTTCTTGTACCTCTCCCATGCTTTATAGAGGCTTTCACTAGAATTTTTCTTGAAACCTTGAATCAAAGCTCTAGCCTCCGCCGTTTTCTTTTGTGGATAGAAACAGGATAGAATTTCCTTGGTCACTTCGTCCCATGTCTTTAGAGAATTGGGTTTGAGCTCCTTGGCTAACCATTCCAAGTTACGCCCTATGAGAGAAAAGGGAAAAAGCTTGAGGCAGATGAATTCTTGGGAAATTCCATTCACTTTGATAGTGTTGCAATACTTTTCGAACTCTTTGATATGGTTTAGCTGGCGTTCATGTTTAGCCCTACTAAATTGTCGCCTCTCTATCAAAGTGATCATTGATGGCCTTATTTTGAAGTCATTTGTCGGTGTTGTAGTTGGAGAAATCCCACATTCAAACCTATATGCACCCGGAATCCCCAATCCCTTCAACGCCACTCTTGGATTTTATCCCATCCTTGCTTGTTCTTCTTCTTGTGGTTCCTCTTCAGTTGGAGAGCTAGAACTTAAAGAACGTCTAGCAACTCTTATCATTGCAATTGTCCTCTCAATTTTCGGATCAAGTGGCAAGAGTGAACGACCACGTGCTCTACGCGTACAATCTCAAAAATGAAGTAGACTCAACAACTATAACAAAGTACCAATATCACTCCCCAGCAACGATGCCATTTTGACGTAGGGAAATGTAGGTCATTATCTAATCTTCCCTAAAGCTAAACAAATTTATAATCACTTAACAAACCTAATACGAGTATAGAGGTAAGTCATGGGTCGAACCCAAAGGAATTAGAGGGAGAATGTTATAGCCTATGGTCAAGCTACTTCAAAAAATGAGAAGTGGATTGAATTGTAACTAAGGTTTCAATCCACTAATCAAGTCAAGAAAATCAATATGCTAAACACTAGGGATTAAGGTTTCCACATGCAAGCTCAATGATCATGCTAATCGATGAATAACTCAATTGATTCAAACGTTGCAAAGGACAAAAAATATTTGCAATTTATAGAATTCAAGAGCTATCTCCTATAAGTCAAGATAGGGTTCACTAAGAATGACTACCAAGGAAAATCATAATCAAATTCAACCAATTAAAGCAATTCTCAAATCAGGGGTTCATGTGATTGAATTTTGCTATGTAATTTAGATTAATCATCTAGGTTGATCACTCCTAATCAAATTAATCACATGCACAACTATGTCAACCAATTTAATTGCAACAATTCAATCAAACAAGAATCATCAACTAGCAAAAATCATCAATTAAGCATGCTTCCCCTTCTCACAAATCATAATGGAACTGAAAAATAAGGTAAATTAAATCACAAACATCATCATTTCAAGCTTAATCAAAGAGAAAATCAAATTCAACAAATTTTTAAACTAAAGATCAATAATTAAATCAAACATTCAAGAACTAAAGAAAAAATCAAGCAAAAGTAAATGAGGAAATTCAAAGAAAGAATTTCTCACAAATTTTTTTTTTTTTTTTGTTTTTTAATACTTTTAGCGACGGCTTATATGACGGTCGCTAAATTCAATATTTACAACCGTTTCATAAGGCGGTCGCAATTTCTAATATTTGCAATCGTTTTTTTAACGGTCGTTGAAAATAGGTAAAACGACCGTTAAAGATCTGCAACCGTCAAACGGTCGTAATTTTTTTTTTGCGACCAAGATAATAACGACCGCCATGTTACAACCGTTGACGGTCGCAATTATGTTTTGCGACCGTGTTTACTATTTTTTGCGACCGTTTGCGTCGACCGCAATTTGGCCAACTTTTAGTAGTGCAAGCAACATGGTTGTTTGAGTTGTTTCTGTAATTGTCGCTTCCAACCTTTGGAGATCCTTGTTTATTACCGTCACTGCCTTGCTAGAACAACGTTGATCTAAATACCACCGACACATTTCACCAATCTGATGTTTATTTTTGGATTTAATTTGTAAGAAAGGGGAATTCTTGCAATTTACAAAACGAAGTATTTGTTTGTTTTTATTTCTTGCAAGTTTATTTGGTATTTCATTCCAATTAAATGTTTTTACTTATGTTATTTTTCATGTCCATGATCGGTATAGGATAGATCGTTAAGTTACCACCCTAACCAAATTAATCATTTATAAAGCCTAAACCTACACTAGGGAAGCACGCTAATTCAACATCAAATATCACTAATGCAAGAGTGAAAAGGGGATTGTTTTGTTGGTTTTGTTGAGTAGAACACTAAAACTACAAGTAAGCAAGAAAATGATGATTAAAATCAATAGAAAATGACGCTAGGGATTCGGGGGTTTCAAACATGCATTAGAAAGAGGGGAACAATGATAGTTATCATGATGAACATGCCAAAGAACACAAGATTCTACCTAAACAATTTATTCTCATGCAATAGTCTAGGCAAATCAATAAAAGAAGTCTATGCTAACTAGGATCATTCTCATGCATCCTATTAGACACAAGCAAATCAAGAGAATAAAGAAGCAAAATACATGAAACTCCATTTTAACAACTCATTCTCATGCAATCATTAAAATAAAGGTGATCTTAATCTAGTTCAAATCATGTTCATGCATTTAAACTAGGAGGCAATCAAATAAAGTGCAACAATAATCTCAAGCCATTAAAAATCATGTCTTTCATCAATTTAAGGCATGTAATCAATCCAACTATCATCATTCATCCATCGTTCAATACTTATCTTCCACCCACTTCCCCTAGCTAAGAGTTTAGCCTAGAGAAGGGAGATTAAACATAATATCAAAACTAGAAATAAACACAAGAAACTCAAAACAAAACATGATTGAAATATAGGAAATCAATAATAACTAGATAAACTAATAAGATAGACAAAAATAAGTAACAATAAAACAAATAAATAATATTAAAGGAAAGGAGAAGTGATTACTAAAGAAAGGATTGAAGAAAGATGAATACTTGGATACTTGCTTGATTGATGGAAGATTACGGCTTGAGCAATGTTGAATACAATAAAGGAAGCTTGAATAACAATCTATTTTCTCACTCTAGATTAGGCTAATGTTCTATGGAATTAGTACTAAGTGTCTTTCTATTACAAAGAGTCCGTCTATATATATGTGGATCCCCCTTCCCCCAAAAGAAAGAGATTTGGACAACAAGGCGCAAATAAATCGCAAACGCAGCCGTGCGCGCCCGCACAGATGAGTTGCGCGCCCGCACAGAATGTGTGTGCGCCCTCTCAGCGTAGTGCGTGGCCGCAACTTTGAGGGTACGAGGAAAATGAGCGCGCCCGCACATTAGTCTTGTGCGCCCGGGCATCAGGTGTGTGCGCCCGCACACAAGTCGCGCAGAAGGTCGCGCAAACTCTTTGGTTAGGCTCTGTTTTTTTAGTCTGGCTGTGGGGGTTCTGACAAGGCTGCGCGCCCGCACAACCTCACATGTGCGCCCGCAAATGAGGGGAGAATCCTTAGAGAAAAAGGATAAAAGAGTGGCATAAATTCCACTCATCAAAATCCCCCACACTTGCCTCTTGCTTGTCCTCAAGCAAGGAAAACCGGAACGAAAAGACAAACACAACAAACATAACATGACAAGGTTTTCGCAAAACCAATCAAACCTCAAGGTAATGGAATGCTCAATTTGGACTCATTTGCAAATAAATGCACCAAAGAATACTTATCTTTCTCAATTCAAGGAGGGAAAGCACGTTCCAGGATGCTCAAGGTTGAAAAAGATAAACCTAAGCTAAGCGTAGAGAACTAATGATTTCATTCTCCGCCCTAGCCCCAACCAAGACGGTCTGCATTCTCTCCACTAGCTTCAATTCATCCCCTAGCTAGCTCCTCATGGTTCCTCGAGGGAACCGGAAATAGAAAATTTTATGTGGAGTCATAAGGTCATCCCGACATCTCAACTATGCATACTATCTCCATAGGGTTTAAATATATCTCCCTCCACCGTTCTTTGACCACGCCCCTCTAGAATCCAAGGGTCTTAAGTAGGGTTGTAATTTCATGGCTAGGAGTTATGGTTGGGAAACAATTTGAAAATTTTGGTGGCAATTCCTAAGTGAAGCGTAAGAGTGGCCATCTCTCAAGAACATCCTAAGAATTGAACCTATTCTTCAAACTTACAACCTTTCGAAACAAACCCACCACATTACTTCAATCTTTTTCATTTTTTTCATTTTTTTTTCTTTTTTTTTTGCTTGGTTTTCATGAGTTTCAAGTCCTTTCAACTTTCTTGCCAAGCCTTTTTGGGTACTCTTTTCATGAATAGCCTTTCAAAACCTTATTTGAATCAAATTACACAACTTTCTTGCTCAATTTCAACATTATCAGACTCGAACCTCATAAGCCAATGCTTCACAAACTACAAGGGTTGATAGAACATAGGCCGATAGGTTTGTAATATGGCTAAGTCAAGAAAGAGTAAATAAGGCTCAAATTGGTTAGCAAAAGGGTGAATGTAAAAATGAAAACCAAATTTGTAACAAAACACAAAGAAAACAAAGAAAAATGAGAAGAAATGCCCTCTTCCTCCTCTAGAGTTATATAGTCACGATCTTGGGAGCTATACGCCAACACAAAGATAAAGACATGCATAGTTGAGGATCCTAAGTGCCGCTCACAAGAATGATGAAGCTAGAACAAATGACGCTCACACGGGATAAGAAATATAGCAAGTACTAACCAAGGGAATCCTATCCACTATAGAGAGCAACACCATCTTACCACTTTCCCGTGAACTAGGGGTTCAAACGTCCTCAAAAGTTCTAAACCGAGCTACCTTAGCTTACAATGTGTCTAACTCAACCCAAAGCATTCTCAAACCGTGCAAACCCTCATCAATTAGGAAGATAAGCATTCAAAGACACATCAAGGAAAACCAATCCAAAAGAGTGAGCAAATTACACATCAAAAATCATTTCAAATTGTCATAATTATGCTTGTAACACAAAAAAAAGGGGAAACAAAACAAAAGAAAGAGGAAGAAATCAAAAGGGTTCACAGGCAAGGCATATAATTCAATTAAATCCCAATCGTCATACAAGTGATCGTTCGACAACAACATCAACGATCCCAGGTTCCATAGAACCAAAAGCAAACATCCTCGAACCATTCAAATTCTTCCTAAGCTAACCTAAGCTAAACACCCAAGGAAAAAGAAAATAAAAGAGAGGAAAGGTCTCACCAAATGCCGCTTGAAATGAAGACAAGATAAATTATGCAATCTCATCCGGGGGGGGGTCGAATTGCCCTTTGACTTCCTTTATCTCCATTTCCAAGCTTCAAAAGTAAGCCAAAATGAAAAAAAACGACTAAGATGAAACAAAAAATAAAATAAAAAGTTAAAAATCAAAGAAAGAAACTAAGAAATTAAATAAAATGAAGAAATAGAAATAAAATAAAATAAACTAAAAGAAATTTGGACTAAGGGAAGTTTGGACTAACGAGAGTTTGGATTTTTCCTCATGGGAGCACCATCACCTACACAAACACTTGAAAATTCATTAGCAAACACTTATCAAAATCACCTAGGGACATAATCATCACAATAAAGCAGATAAATCAACATCAAAACATGATAAAGCCAACCAAACCATGAGAGCTCTACCACCTACAATGAAATCCCCCCCCCCACACTAGCATGAAGACAAGCCTTCCCCACACAATAAAAAAAAACATCCCTTTGCCTCTTACACACCCCCCCTCCCCCCACACTAAAACAATGCACCGTCCGCGGTGTGCCAAATTAAAAACATTAGGAGGGGACAAAGGGGAGAAATAAAGAACAAGGGGGGCTAGTGGCCACTAGGGCCGACTTCGTCATCATCCTCAGTGTCGTAAGAGAAACCATCCAGAGGGATGTCGTGTGGGTCCCAACCACCGGAGTAACCCGGAGGCCAACCATAGTGACCTCGGAAGAGGTCTTGTTGCCATTGAGGCAACTTGTCAAAAGGGGAGGGAAGCTGAAGAGGGGAAGGGCGGTAGGATCGACATATGGATAGTTGGGGTCACCCCGAAAATCGCTCCCCCCGGGGGCACGATAATCATACCCGGTTTCCGTCGGGTAGTCTACCCGGGGAACACCATGGGAGGAGGGCCCTTACCAATAGGGCCAAGTAGGTTGTGATCCCTGCCACCCAGGGACCGGCCCTTGTTGGGGTGGCCAATAGGGGTAATTTACCGGGGGGGTGACCTCACCCCTATCCACGGTCGCACCATAAAGAGCTTGGGTTTGCAAAAACATACCCTACCGGTTCTCCATTATGCTTTGCATGCCAGGTTGCATGCTCATCATTTGTTGCTCTAGGCTACTCATGCCTTGATGATGTTGCTGTTGCTGATGATGTAGTTGTTGTTGTTGTTGCTGCTGCTGTTGTTGCTGTTGTTGTTGTTGTTGTTGTTGCTGCTGCTGATGTTATTGTTGTTGTTGTTGGCCGACTTTTATATTCCTTAAGCCACCCAGAGCAGTGGGTAGCACACCATTATCTCGCGGAATCTTCCATATATTCCTTGATTTCGCTCCAGGGATGTACGGCTGGGGTATGGCAAGATACAATGGTGCTCTCTGTCAACTATCCAGGCATAAAAATTGTTGGCATTTGAAGTTCCTTGGAGGAACCCCGACCTTCTCATCTGCTGAATGTCGATGAATAGATCTTTGTCGGCCCCCACTTGAGTGCACGAGGGGAAGAAGCGTTCATAGTTGAGCTATTTCGCAATCCTTGTAATCATCCCACCGAGAGCAATTTCTCCTGTCTTGTGGCCCGACTTGATTGCCTCGTAGCACAAGACGAACCAATACCCCATATTGAGCCGCCCTTTCAATTCCTCCCTAGTGGCTACCCACAAATTAAATAGCTCCTCATGAGAGAGCTTGCTCAAATCCTGCTTGCTAAACACCGCGAACCCCAGAATGCGGTGTAGAATACGGAGCACATGGTGGATAATATGGTTGGCCACCGAATACCTAGTGTTGAATTTCCATAGTCGGTAATCGTTTGCCACCATCTAAATGCATCGTACTCAGGGAACAGGCTCAACGAAGGGGCAAGGAAGTCCGCCTCGGGGTTCAGATCCAACAATACATTAAGATCACTCAGAGTCATAGACTGCCGGTTGTTGAACAATTGAAAGGAAATCTGGAAGTCGTTCCCAAGAGGCTCTTTTTCAAAAGAGGCCAAGAATTCGAAAGTTGGCTCCTTATAAGTTCGGTATTGATGTTTGATGAACTCACTCATCCCCAAGTTATCAAGGAGCGACCTTATATAGTCGTCAATCCCTAAAGCTCTCATGGAGCGTTGATCATAGTGTCGGGAGGGATTTAACTTTCGTCCGCGAAGGTCGTTGAAGAACGTAGCATGGACCTTGTTCAAAAATCTCAATCTAGGGGGAACATTAGGTCCTTAAGCTTGAGTTTGTTGGGTACTTGGTTCTTCAACTGTTAACCTGGGTTCCTTTCTGCTCTTTCTTTTGCTCATTATGTTCAACCAATACAAAAAACCCAACCAAAAGGAGATCTACCTTCGAACTTAACAACAATTGGAAAACAACAACAACAACTCAAGTCTCAACAATCTGCAAAAGGGTTAGTGCTAACAACTAACCATACAAATATAACTCCCAAGACAACAAGAATCAACAACAAAGCAGTCAATCAAAACACATTATGATAGCAAGCAATTCTCATGAAATTAATTGCATTATCAACAATTCAAACATCAAATTTCTCAACTTAATTTCATGAAAATGGCTTTCAAAACAATAGTATTAACAACAAAGTCCTCAAAATCACCAAATTTCACACTAATAACAAACAAATCCCTCACAAATAAAACCAAAAATCACATGCAATTCACTCAAGCTAATTCATGTTTAATAACTAATAATTTTGCAAAAATAAGTGAAATTAAGTAATAAAATAGCAAAATTTAGAGTTATACCACTTTGTAGAAGCTTGAACACCACTAAGAGCCTCCAAGAACACCACCTTCAATGAAGCTTGCAAACCATGAAAATGGGGGATTTTTGGGTATTTTGGAGAGAGAAAGTGGATGAATTTGTGAGTAGAGTGAAATTTTTTGATGGATTAGAAAGAAAATCAATGGAATTTGTGAAAAATGTGTGAAATTTGAAGGTTAGGGTTTGGGTTTTTGAGGAGAGAGAAGGGAGCATGAAAATTCGGTTTAAAAAATATGAGAATGAAATCGGGAAGAAGAGGGTTAAAACCCGATATTCCTTCTCTGCGCGCCCGCACAAGTGAGTTGCGCGCCCGCATAGTTGATTTGTGCGCCCGCACAGAGGTCACGCACTAGGTAGCGCAAACTCTCTGTCTCAAACTTCAATTTTTGATTAAATCTGTACGGATTCTGATAGTGCCTGCGCGCCCGCACAGGTCACACTGTGCGCCCGCACAGATGGCGCGCACATGGTCGCACAGAGTAATTTCGATTTATCCTCACATCTTCGAAATAGAAAATCCTTGCCCCTTCATCATCCAAACACCTATTAACCAAAAAGGTGAAAAATAAATTTAAAAACACAAAACACAAATTAAATTAAGATTTTTAAAGAGTTTATCGACAAAAATAAAAATTTTTTGGCTAAATGTCGCCGGAGTTTATTTTTTTTACCAAATTGTCGCATATAAATAGCTTTTTTTACCAAATTGTTGCCAGTAAGTTTTTTTTACCAATTTGTCACTAAGGATCTTTTTTATTTACTAATCTGGTCAATTGGCCTACATTCGATGATACCAACTTCTTCCTTGCAAAAGTAATGCTTTAAACAATGACCATTAACCATAAACTTGTTACCATCCGCATCTAACTCAAAGGAGCCATAAGGAGTAGTCTTTGAAATCACAAAAGGACCCGACCACTTTGACTTGAGTTTACCCGGAAACAAACGAAGCCTTGGATTGAAAAGCAAAACCTTGTCTCCAACCTTAAAGTTCTTGTTTCGAATATGTTGGTCATGCCACTTTTTGGTCTTCTCCTTATATAACCTTGAGCTCTCATAAGCATCATCTCTAAGCTCTTCAATTTCATTGAGCTTAAGCAATCTCTTGTCACTGGCCAACAATAAATCCATATTGAGCTCTTTGATGGCCCACCAAGCCTTGTACTCCAACTCAACCGGCAAGTGACAAGCCTTTCCACAGACCAACCTATAGGGGGTCGTGCCGATTTGAGTCTTGTACGCCATCCTTAGAGCCCATAGCGTGTCATCAAGTTTGAGAGACCAATCTTTCCTTGATTTGTTCACCATCCTTTCAAGAAGATTTTTGATTTCACGATTCGAGACCTCCACTTGTCCTTGAGTTTAAGGGTGGTAAGGTAATCTAACCTTGTGATGAAGGCCATACCTCTTGAGAAGAGCTTCAAATTGCTTTTTGGTGAAATGAGAGCCTCCATCACTAATTAGCACCTTCGGAACTCCAAACCTAGGAAAGATGATCTTCTTTAGGAGTTTAAGCACAACCATGTGATCATTGGTAGGTGAGGGTATGGATTCAATCCATTTTGTCACATAATCGACCGCTACCAAGATATATAGATTCCCACAAGAAGAAACGAAAGGCCCCATAAAATCCACCCCCAAACATCAAAGGGTTCCACTTCTAGAATACTTTGTTAGGGCATTTCGTCCCTCTTGGTAATGCCTCCGCTCCTTTGACATCTATCACATTGCCCAACGAATTGGTGGGCGTCTCTATGCATTGTCGGCCACCATAATAAGGATTGAGAGATATTTTCCACTGTTTTGTCAACACCACCATGTCCTCCACATGGTAGTGAGTGGCAATGCTCAAGAACACCTTGAATTTAATGATCTGGAACGCACTTCCGATAAAGTCCATCTCCACATTTCTTTAATAGGTATGGGTCATTCCAAAAGTATCTTCTCACCTCCTTAAAAAACTTCTTCTTTTGTTGAGAAGAGTACTCCGGGGGAACGACTCCACACGCAAGATAGTTGGCTATATCCGCGTACCAAGGGGTAGAAGTTGACATCAAAGCCATGAGAGCCTCGAATCCTATATCATCATTAATCGGTACATCCTCCTTGTTCTCAAATGGTAGCCTAGACAAATGATCCGCTACATAGTTCTCCGCTCCCTTCTTATCCCTCATTTCCATGTGAAAGTCTTGGAGAGAGAGAACCCAACGGATCAAGCAAGGCTTTGCTTCTTTCTTGGTCATGAGATACCGCACCGCGATGTGATCCTTGTACACGATAACTTTAGAGCATATGAGATAGGACCGAAACTTATTGAATGCAAACACTACCGCCAACATCTCTTTCTTCGTTGTTGTGTAATTCCTTTGAGCCTCATCTAGGGTCTAACTTGCGTATTTTCCTTGTTTCTTTTGACCAAGAACGGCACCTAATGCAAAGTCACTAGCATCGCCCATTAGCTCAAAAGGCAAGCTCCAATCCGGAGCTTGCACAACGGGAGAAGAAATGAGAGCTTCCTTGAGCTTACGAAACGCCTCAAGGAAAGCCTCATTAAAGTAAAAAACAACCTCTTTTTTGAGTAGTTTGGTCAAGGGTTTGGCGATTAAAGAAAAATCTTTGATAAACCTCCGGTAAAAACCGACATGCCCAAGAAAAGCCCGTACCCCCGTGATGGAAGTAGGAGGGGGCAACTTTTCAATCACCGAAACCTTGGCCGGATCTACTTCAATGCCATTTTTTGAAACCTTATGGCCGAGGACAATGCCCTCCTCAACCATAAAATGGCACTTTTCCCAATTTAAAACCAAACTCGTCTCTTGACACCTTTTCAAAACTTTTTCAAGGTTAAAAAGACAAGTGTCAAAAGACGAGCCACCAACACTAAAATCATCCATGAAAACCTCAATTTCTTTTTCAAGCATCTCAGATAAAATGGAAGTCATGCATTTTTGAAAAGTAGAGGGAGCATTGCATAATCCGAATGGCATTCTTCGATATG
Source organism: Chenopodium quinoa (assembly GCF_001683475.1). Lineage (NCBI taxonomy): Eukaryota > Viridiplantae > Streptophyta > Magnoliopsida > Caryophyllales > Amaranthaceae > Chenopodium > Chenopodium quinoa. The sequence goes on along the minus strand of NW_018742292.1, from coordinate 1,347,221 downwards.
CAAATGTCCCATATGGACATGTGAAAGTAGTTTTCTCTTTATCACTTGGATGGATAGGGATTTAGAAAAATCCGAAATACCCATCCAAGAAACAAAAGAAAGCATGGTTAGAAAACCTTTCAAGCATTTGGTCCATGAAAGGGAGATGAGAATGATCTTTCTTGGTGTTTTTGTTTAATCTCCTATAACCAATGCACATTCTCCACCCGGTCACCGTCCGGGTGGAGATTTCCTCTCCCTTTTCATCCTTGATTATGGTCATTCCACCCTTCTTTGGAACCACATGAACCGGGCTAACCCATTTGCTATCGGAAATAGCATAGATGATGCCCGCCTCACGTAGTTTCAAGATTTCTTTCTTCACAACCTCTTGAAGGTGGGGGTTCAACCTTCTTTGAGGTTCAATGGAGGTGGAATGATCATCTTCAAGATGAATATGATGCATGCATAAAGAAGGGCTAATACCTTCAATATCATCAATGCTATACCCTATCACATCCCTATATTTCCTTAAAACATCAAGAAGTTTTTCCAAATTAAGACCATCTAGGGTAGCATTGACAATAATAGGGTATTTTCCCTCCTTATCAAGAAAATCATATTTCAAAGAAGGGGGAAGGGGTTTGAGTTCTACCTTGGGAGGAGGCTTAGAACTCTCCTCCAATTTCTCCTCCTTGGACTCAAGATCGACCTCAACTAGTTGTTCAACTTCCTCCTTTGAGGATTCCTCCATTGCCATGACAAATTATTTAGCCTCTTGAGAGTGGAACTCTTCTTTGCATGAAAGGGCTTCAATCATTGGATCTTGAGGCCTCATCACGACCCTCCCCAAGCGATCTAGCTCCTCATTTACAACATCAAATCTATAGCATTTTTCAACCATGGGGGTCTTGAGCAACTTCGAAAATTCAAAGACAATTTTTTTCATCAGCCACTTCACAAGTGATGGTGCTGTTCTTGCAATTGATGACCGCCCCCAAAGTTTTAAGAGCTTCACGTCCCAAAATCAAAGGAGTGTTAACATCTTCCTCCATATCCATCACTACAAAGTCACAAGGCACGTAGATGTGTCCCACTTGAATTGGAACATCCTCAAGCTCTCCACAAGGTAATTTCACCGATCAATCGGCTAATTGAATTGTCTTCCTTGTAGGAATCATCTCAATATTGAGTTTTTGAGCAATGGATAGAGGGATTAAACTAACACTTGCTCCAAGATGAGCTAAGGCGCCCCTAGCTTCCATGTTCCCAATTTTCACCGGCAAAGTGAAACTTCCCGGGTCTTTTTGCTTCTTATGTTGGACAAGAGCACTCACTTGATGTGGAAGGGTGATAAGCTCATCATTGAGCTTCCTCTTGTTGGTGATAATATCTTTGAGGAACTTGGAATAAGATGGCATTTGTGTCACAACTTCAAGAAAAGGGAGGTTGATATGGAAATTTTTCATGACACTAAGAAATTTTGTGAACTTGTCATTCAACTTCCTCTCCGCAAGCCGACCGGGAAAAGGAACCGGTCCATCAAGATTCCTAGACTCACTAGGAATTGAAGTTGTCTTCTCATTGTCTATCTTCTTCTTCTCCGAACCTCCTTCTATCTCATCACCTTTTTCTTTCTCACCTCTCTTGTTTTCATTCACACTCTCCTCTCCTCCCTTCTTTTCCTCACTATCCCCTTCATTTGGTCCTTCATAGGAAGTTCCCGACCTCAATGTGATCGCCTTGCACGTATCGGGTTTTGGATTGTGAGATGGGTTAGGTTGTGGTTGTCCGGGTCGAGTGGATGGTGAATTGAAAGGAGTTCTCTAGGCCATTTGAGCTAGTTGTGAATCAACCATCTTGTTGTGTGCTCTTATCTCTTGCATTTGTTGCCCAAAAGATTGCATTTGCGCATGCATGGCTTGGAGGAGTTGAGTGTGAGTTAGCTCCGCTTGAGGTGCTTGTTCTTGATGGTTACTTTGAGGTGCTTGGGTTTGATTGTTGTATTGGTTGTTCCTTGTATAGCTTCCTCTTGGGTTTTGGGGTTGACACTAAGAAATTATGACGCTACATGTTTATGGCTTAAAACTCCACAATAAGATGTATCATGGTTCGTTCCTCCACAATTTTGACAAGAGAAAGAGTTAACTTGAGAAGAGCTTGCGCCACCACTTGAGCTTGTATTCACACTCGCGTTCCATTTGGAAAGCCTTTTTGTTAGTTAATCAATTTGATGTTGTAATTCATCAACTTTCTTCAATTCGTAAATACCACCTCTTTTTGGAGCGTTTCTTCTTCGGCCCCCCAAGAGTAATTCTTTGCTACCTCTTTTATTGTGGCTTCAACTTGATTTTGAGGGATCTTGATTAATTGACCACCCGCCCCCGCATCCAAATTGGCTCTTGACATGGGCTCCAATCCGTCGTAGAAAAACCGCATGAGCAACCCTGTATTGTACTCATGGTGGGGACATGCTTGCACCAACTCTTTGAATCTCTCCCATGCTTCACCAAGACTTTTATCGGCCTCTTGCTCAAATGATGCAATTTCCCTTCACATCTCGGCGGTCTTCTCTTCGGAGATAAAGCGCTTCAAGAACGCCTTTACAACCTCCCTCCATGTTGTGAGAGAGTTAGGCTTTACTTGCTTTAGCCATTTCTTTGCTCGTCCGGTGAGAGATTGTCTGAAAAGGTGCATACGAATTTAGTCTTGACTCACTTCATTGGTTTGCATCATTGCACACAATTCAAGGAATCGGTCCAAATGTTCAATAGGGTCCTCACTTGCACTTCCGGAAAATTGCTCCGATTGGACCATTCGAGTATATTGTGGATGGATTGAGAAGTTGGTTTCCGTGACGGGTAGCAAAATCTCTCTCGTGAGCTCATAATCCTCCGGATTTCCGAACTCACGAAACAAGACATCATTCTCTTGTCCCGCCATTGATTTACGTGGTGAACTTCAAGAGTAAGTATCAGTCTCACTATCAACTATATCACCAAAACCTCTTCCCTCGTCTTGATAAAGCCTACGGACTTGTCTCAAGGTTCGGTTGATTTCGTGGTCAATTTGATGTGAGGGTGCTCCTTGAGACCTCCTAAGAATTCAATAAATCTAAGAAAACAATTAGCAATGACAAGGATGATAAAACAAAAAAACCAAAAAGAAAAGAAAGCAAAATGACTCTAACAAAAGCAATAAAATTCACTAAACAAGCCGCTTCCCCGACAACGGCGCCAAAATTTGATCGGGATAGGATAGGTCATTAAGCTACCACCCTAACCAAATTAATCATTTATAAAGCCTAAACCTACACTAAGCTAGTTAGTGGCAAGTAAAGGGTCGAACCACGAGGGAAGCACGCTAATTCAACATCAAGTATCACTAATGCAAGAGTGAAAAGGGGACTGTTTTGCTGGTTTTGTTGAGTAGTACACTAAAACTACAAGTAAGCAAGAAAATGATGATTAAAATCAATAGAAAATGACGCTAGGGATTCGGGGGTTTCAAACATGCATTAGAAAGAGGGGAACAATGATAGTTATCATGATGAACATGCCAAAGAACACAAGATTCTACCTAAACAATTCATTCTCATGCAATAGTCTAGGCAAATCAATAAAAGAAGTCTATGATAATTAGGATCATTCTCATGCATCTTATTAGACACAAGCAAATCAAGAGAATAAAGAAGCAAAATACATGAAACTCCATTTTAACAACTCATTCTCATGCAATCATTAAAATAAAGGTGATCTTAATCTAGTTCAAATCATGTTCATGCATTTAAACTAGGAGGTAATCAAATAAAGTGCAACAATAATCTCAAGCCATTAAAAATCATGTCTTTCATCAATTTAAGGCATGTAATCAATCCAATTATCATCATTCATCCATCGTTCAATACATATCTTCCACCCACTTCCCCTAGCTAAGAGTTTAGCCTAGAGAAGGGAGATTAAACATAATATCAAAACTAGAAATAAACACAAGAAACTCAAAACAAAACATGATTGAAATATAGGAAATCAATAATAACTAGATAAACTAATAAGATAGACAAAAATAAGTAACAATAAAACAAATAAATAATATTAAAGGAAAGGAGAAGAGATTACTAAAGAAAGGATTGAAGAAAGATGAATACTTGGATACTTGCTTGATTGATGGAAGATTAAAGCTTGAGCAAAGTTGAATACAATAAAGGAAGCTTGAATAACAATCTATTTTCTCTCTCTAGATTAGGCTAATGTTCTATGGAATTAGTACTAAGTGTCTTTCTATTACAAAGAGTCCCGTCTATATATATGTGGCTCCCCCCCAAAAGAAAGAGACTTGGACAACAAGGCGCAAATAAATCGCAAACCCAGCCGTGCGCGCCCGCACAGATGAGTTGCGCGCCCGCACAGAATGTGTGTGCGCCCTCTCAGCGTAGTGCGTGGCAGCAACTTTGAGGGTACGGGGAAAATGAGCGCGCCCGCACATTAGTCTTGCGCGCCCGCGCATCAGGTGTGTGCGCCCGCACACAAGTCGCGCATAAGGTCGCGCAAACTCTCTGGTTAGGCTCTGTTTCTTCAGTCTGGCTGTGCGGGTTCTGACAGGGCTGCGCGCCCGCATAGAAGCCGCGTAGTACCCCGCGCACAACAGTTAGCTTGGCTTCTTGATATCCTCTTTATTTCGGCACATAATACCTGCAAAACCAAAGCATGGAAATCAAAATAAAAACAAAGCGAGAAGACTAAGAGAAGGGAAGATAAGGGAGAAAAGGAAAGAGGAAGCAAAACTAAGTAAAAATGCTTAGAAAAAAGGGCCAAACAAGCGCAAATTAGGGGAGAATCCTTAGAGATAAAGGATAAAAGAGTGGCATAAATGCCACTCATCAGTCCCCGTTTCCCATAATTTCAAAATTTTTGTTTCCCTGATTTCCAGTTTCCATGCAACTTAGGATACTGCTATGAAAGTGGAGAAATAAACGGTTGCATTTTTTCAACTGTAAATAAGAAAAATGAAGCTTACGTAGCAAAATCAAATTATTTGACACACAGGTTAATGGTATTTTGATGGTAAGCTCCTTGTTGACACAACTTTCAAAGGAAATTCACACTGGAAATGCTTCATCAGAATTTCTAAGTTGTGCATTACAAGTAATTATTCTCAAATTTGGACTAAATCATTGTTTTGTTATCTGTCATTTGTCTTCATTGTAGGTAAATATAAGAATGATTCACATGTATGCACTATTTAAAATTTCTGTTGGTATATCCATGCGTATTTTGTTCAATTTTATGTCAACAGAGAATCAACCATCTTATATGCTTGTGGCTTCATTCGACTCTGCCAAATATTTGTTTTGTCTATGCAAGATGTTCATTTTGTATGTTTACAACTAATAATGCAACTTTCAAGCTCTCTACTTTATAGCGTTAGTTATTGTTGACATAGCTTGAACCTTATTATTTCCTTACATGCCTTTTTGACTCCAATGTATTTTTCTTCACTCTAAAGCCTAATCTAGAGGAACTTTAGGAATTTCTCCTTGATACATGAGCTTTTTGAAAATTTCATTCTCTTTATCAAACTAAGATTTTTTTTTTTTTTTTTTTTTTTTTTTGAAGGGTTGTCAAACTTAGACTAGGGAGAAGAGGAACTAGCAAAGTTTTTTTGCATCTTGTTTATTGCATCCTTCAATTAATTATCTATTATACATGTTAAGAAAGTTGCAAGACTTGACAAACAATTAATATATTATTATTATTTAAATTAACTCAGTGATGGATACTATACATTGTTGAGATATATGCACTCTTTGAAGCTCTCCATAACTTTTTTTTAAACAACTCAGCTCCCTAACAGATTTTTATTTTTAAAAAAAAAATTTACAATAAACAATCATTTAAGTCAAATCAACTGATATTTATGACCATACTAATATTTAGTTGCTTCAAACAATTTCCTTAACTTGTAATTTGTAGAAATGAAGGATGTTGTGTTATTACTAAATCAAATGAAAGATATAACGAAAAATGACGGGGAGTTCTTGGCTTGAGCTTGATATGTGTTTTTACTTGCCAATATAAAAGATTAAGAAATACAAAGTGTTAGAAAGATATATGAACATCTCTTATTTAGTACTTCCTCTGTCCCTTAATTACATTCATGCTTTCTTTTTTGGGTGTTTTAAAATTACAATTCCAACTTTCTCTTTTTAGTAAGTGATTTTTTTCCAAATATCCCCAAATTATCCCTAAATAGTTGTGATGTGACATTACTTTAATTATTTTTGTGTTTAGCAATTAATGGTTGCACATAAACCATAATTTTCATTCACCCATTTTAACATTTTGAATAATTCATGTGCAGCACTATAATTGAATATGATTGGTTCTTTTATTTTTTATAAACAAATGTAATTGGTCCTTTTTTTTCAAAGGATTGATGATATGTTTTTCATTTAATATCATTCTATCTTTGTTTTATTCAAAGACATCAATAAGTGTCTTGTAATTCCCATTGTACTTTCTAATCGTGAGTTTTAAGGTTACTCCAAGTTTCTTAATTCCCGTGTAAATTTAGAAATATGAATGTAATTAAGGGACGGAGTGAGTAATGTTTTGTAGAATTGAGGTGTTGTAGGCATTCAAGTGTTAATGTATTTACTTTAAATATCATTATTTAACAAGCATGTATGTAGTATTTCATCATTTTTTAGGCCCATCTTAAATGAAAGATATGATATCATGCCAGATGCCATTAACAAAGTTATTAGCATCGCTTTTTTTTTTTTTTTTTTCCTTTCAAATGACATTTTACTCTTTGCTAAAGCGCAGCAAACTGAGAGGAGTGTGTAAAGATAGTTGATATTCTCAACTCGTATGAAGCAATTTATTAACTATGAAAAATAGAAGCAATTTATTAACTATGAAAAATTAGAAGTCTCGTTTAACAATTTAGTCAATATGTCAAAGCAATTTGATCAAGATTTTGAACATGAGAGAAGTTGAGGAGCATATGAAGTATTTAGGGATTCCTACTATTGCTGAAGATCTAAGAATCAAATATGTTCCACCCTTAAGGATCACATTTGGAAAAAAACTCCAAAGATGGAAGGAAAAGTTACTCTCTAGAGCCGGAAAGAAGTTTTGACACTCATGTATTTAATAGGGGTCTACAAGAGATTCCAATCGGAGTACTTGATGACATTCGGTCCCTTGTGGCAAAATTTTGGTGGGAAAATTCCTTAACTCAAGTCAAGGTCCATTGGTGCAACTAGGAGTCCTTATGTACTCCTAAATTTTTAGGGGGACTCGGGTTTAGACTTGGGTTTAGAGATATGGAAGTTTTTAATATTTTTTTATTTGGAAAGCATGCCTGGAGGTTTGTACACGCCCCTAATTCTCTTGTTGCGCGAGTTTCCAAAGGAAACAATTACCCTCACTCTTCATTCCTTGATTCATCTTTGGGCTTGAATGGAAGCTATTTATGGAGGAGTATTTGGAGTTCTAAGGCATTAGTGAAGGAAGGATTAATATAAAGGGTTGAGAATGGTGCTAAAGTTAACATTTGGGACCAAGGGAAATTCATTACCATCCCACAAACTGAGGTAGTATGAGTTCATCTATTGTTACTGATCTTATTAGGTTGAGCTATAATGAATGGAATGAAGAGCTACTCTCTGATTTTTTTTCAAGAACGTGACCAGAAGTGTATTCACTCCATACCCATCAGCTCCCGTGCTTCGGAGGAACGCCTTTTAATAAATAGTATAGATGATTTTGATTGTATTTTAATGTGAAATTTCTATGGATTACATGCTATGAAAGTTAATATGACTAATCTAATTGGAGTACATTATAAGAGTTTTAGTGTTTTGCTCATATCGTGTTCGTTTTAAATTGGAATTGAACTTATGATATATTGTCGAAAAACTTGTTTCAAAACCTAATCAACCAAATCATATTTGAATCAAAATAATGGGAATGATAACTAGATTTAGAATGTGGTCACGAAAAGATAAAATTAGGCTATGGTTTGTGGATTTTGGGCTAGGAAAAGGGTTTGAATGGATGCATAGGCTAGGAATAGATTGGATTTGGTGGAAAAATAAAAATGGACTAGGATTTTAAGCAATTCTTAATTCCGATGCGGAACCTAACCAATTGGTTGTAAAAGGTAATTCGTCACCGAGTTTGGAGTTTGCGAGACAAAATTAAGTGTCTACAACTTTACTTTCTTAAACTTCAAATTACGAAAAATTTGTCACAAAGAACCTTATCTACCACTTTTATCAAATAATTGACCGTTTAAAATTAAAAAAAGGTGCAAAAAAGGACCTTATAAGGCTTATACCATGTGTTTTGTTGTTAAAAAAAACCTTATATGAAGAATACTGGCTTTAACTTTTTTCGGTGTTAAATTAAGTGTTGACCAGCATGTGCCTTACAGTTGTTTTTTTTTTAAAAAAAAATAAAATAAAAGGTCCCCCTCCCCCCCCCCCCCCCATTTTGACTCTTAAGATACCAATTCAATTTGAAACCAATGTTAGCAAAAACAATTACCGAAAACAACTTGGTTTACTTACCAAATAATGTCTCGGTTTGCATATATCTATTTGCATACAAGAAAATTGAACTATTAAAGTTTTAGTAGTCATTTTAGACCTTAAGAATCAAATTTATAGGCAAATCAAAAAAATAAAAACACATTGATTTACATACATTATAAATAAATCCTATATTATACTCCACATATATTATTCATGTTGTGGTGTTAGCCCATATGTTATACTTTTGGGTTTGTGTTTATTTATTGTAAACCTTTTGGGTAATTGTTATTATATACACCATGGTGCACATAGAAGTACGTGCACCATATCTATACTTTTGAACATTAAGTAAAACATATTGAGCACTTTACCAAATAAATGAACATTTAGTAACAAACAATTATGAACATCTTACAAAAAGTGAACATAAACATGCAATTTTTTATATTCATATTTTATAGAAAAATGTTCATTTTATAAGTAGTAAATGTTCAATTTATATTACATTGAATTATTATGAGTTAGATAAAGTTTTTCAAAAATTTTACGTTTAGTATATAGCGTTGTATTTAATATATTACATGTTAAAAATTTGTAATTGTTCAGAATTTTTTACTATTTGTTCAAAATTTGTGAATTGTTCAAATTTGTTTGTTACTAAATGTTCAAAAGTATAGGCGTGGTGCATTATGATTGTTCAGATTTTTTTTTTTGTTTACTAAATGTTCAAAATTAGCGATGTTCAGATTATTTTATTAAATGTTCAAAATTTGCAATTGTTCATATTTTTTTACTAAATGTTCAAATATATAGGCTTGATGCATTGTGATTGTTAAGATTTTGTACTAAATGTTCAAAAAATTTAATGTTTAGGTTTTATTACTAAACATTCAAAATTTGGAATTGTATAGAGTTTTTTTTTACTAAATGTTCAAAAGTATAGGCACTAGGTGCACTATTGCGCGGGTTCGTGTACTAATGTTATGTTATGGAGTAGGACTCACGGTTTTCATATACTAGTTGTTTGCCAGTGCGCTACGCGCATGGTCCCCCGCGGCCAATGTGATTTCGTCTCCGTGATTAGTGTGTAATTAGTCATAGTTTATGTGTTAATGTAATTTATTTTTTCAAATGATCACTTTAGTTATAGTACATAATGATGCAGGCATAAAGGCTAGACTGGGTAGCATCGGATAGCAAGCAAAGGGCATATAAGCATGCTGTTAAGGGGAATGGTTGTCGAGATATTTAGTATTTTTTTATAACAAAAAGATTGTAAGAAATGAGCTATTTATATAGTTTCAGTATTGTAATGTCTTTATCATCAACTAATCAAATCATTATAGCTTTCCCCTAATATTTTCTTGAATACAGTCTTGTTTTTTTTTGGTGAACATCTTCGAGTATTCCTTTCTTTCTGTAATCTCAGGCTTGATCCTCGTCACCTAAATTGCGCATACCTAATGCTTGAAGTAAAACTGGAGTGGCTTATAATATAATGTCAAATTATACATTATTAGAATAAAAGTGTGATCTTGAAACCTGTAACTATATGAATAGAATTGACATCTGAAAATGGATTAAGTAAATTAAATTAATAATAAATGAAATGTTGAAAAACCCCTGATGAGTACCTTTCACGTCGAATCATAATCGAATGAAGTGAAAGTGTGGAAATTCTAGTGTTGCGGTTGGTTTTTCATTCTTTTCTTTCTCTCTGTTTTTGGAAACCTATTTTATGAAAATAGTCAATCCAGTTTAGTTGGTTCCAATAATAGTGTATGGATTGGGTTTGAAAAGACATTTCCAACGATATATTATAAGCCCAATTCCGATGAATAATGAGGAAGTTATGGCCAAATTACTAAACTTGGCCTAGTTTGATCTTTATATGCGGCCCAATGATCTAGAGGAGGGCCTATTATGATTTATCATTCCTAAAGCAATTAGGATTGATTATAGTCTTTAGAATCTTCTAGAAGGTTCTTTTGAACCCTAATGTGATTAGCATTGATAATTGAGTTTAAAGAGTTTTATTCAGAATAAAAGAAGTGTTTTTAAAGGAAATTACAGTTTTACCCATTCGTACGCTTAAATTTTATGAAAGTATGAAAACACGTGGAAAAACTGTCTGCAGCGCCGCAACACAGACTGTCCCCTGGCGACAGGCCTGGCGTCGCAACGACAGGGGCTCTTTGACACTGCAGTCGTGTTTTATTCTTTTCGAAACTTTGATTCTTTTTTTTCATACTCCGGCTGATTTTCATTATAAATAGCCTCCTAAAACCTCCGTTTTCAATCACCAACTCTCATCAAGAAATTCTTGATACTCTCTCTCTCTCTCTTTTCTAAACTAGCCTTTTACAAATACAAAATTTCGCATTCACAAGATCTAGACACATCTAGCCAAGTTTGAAGTTGCCTTCACCCTAGACGTGAAAGGTTTGATTTCTGAGGGTTTGGTCACAAATCTAGTCTAAACTTTCTTAATCTTTATTTAATTTGATTTCTTTAATTTTATATTTTCCTTGAAGTTACTAACGTGTGTATTTTGTTAATAGAAAGAGGTACGAGGCATCCAAGTAAGTGCTTTATTTGTTCAATTGATATTATGATATAGAAATCATGCTTAGATTGTTATTTTGATTCCTAGTATCATGTTAGGATGTTTCATTGCTTCCTAGTATCATATTTAGGGTGATTTGCTTACATCAATTATGATTCCTGTGATGCTTCCTATTATCTTTCCTAATATCATGTTAGTATCATGTTAAGGCTAAAGCTTTGATTTTTATTGCTTAGTGACATTCTAGGGTTTGTTATTAATCTTGATAGTATATGGAGGGAATATTTCAAGCATTACCCCAAACTTGAACCCCACTGTGATCATACTCTCAAGCATGGTGGCGTCCAAAGGGAAGGAAGTTAGAGAAAAAGAGTCGCCAACAAGTTTTAGGAACTTGTAAACCGTTCACAGGGTGAAGGTTACACCCCTTAACGATCCAGGAGATTGTTAACTCCAATAGGTCTTGAACCATGACTGGTAGTTTGGGTATGAAGGTACTAATCCAACCTAAAAGAGATTGAACCTGCTCTAATAATAGGCCTCTACTTATTCTGATCGTATTCATGTGCTCTTTCTGACTAACATGCAATGAATATGTTTAACCCTAAACCTATTTAATCTATGTTGGTTGAATATAAATGCAAAAATAAATCTATTATTGGCGATCACTTGAATTATAATCATATTAATTACAAACAAGATTATTGATTATCTAATTAAGCGTGATTACAAGTACAAATTCCTTTTAAACATGCATAAAAGGCGTGATCAATCTTAACAATAAATATAACCATCAAGCAACATAATAATCATAACAATTATAAAAATAATCATAATCATATCAACACTAAAGCATAATAATATCAAGATCCTAGGCATGATACCAACAAGATTAATAACAGACCCTAGCATGTCACTAAACAATAAAGATCAAATATTTAGCCCTAACATGATGCTATCATGAATATTAGGAAGCAAATAGGAAGCATCGCAGGAATACAAATTGTCATATTTAATATTAGAAATTATAGTTGTTACCCTAAACATGATATTAGGAAGATCAAAACGCCCTAACATGATATTAGGAATCAAAATAACAATCTAAACATGATTTATATATCATAATATCAACAAATCAATTAAAACACTTACTTGGATGTCTCGTATCTCTTTCTAATAACAAAATACACACGTTAGTAACTTCAAGGAAAATAATAATCGACAATTAAATTAAATAAAGATTAAGAAAGTTTAAACTAGATTTTGGACCAAACCCTCAGAAATTAAACCTTTCACGTCTAGGGCGAAGGAAACTTTGAACTTGGCTAGGTTTTCTAGATCTTGTGAATGCTGAATTTTGTATGCAAAAGGCTAGTTTAGAAAAAAGAGAGAGAATAAGCTTTAGCTTAGAGAGAGAAAAGAAATAGAGAGTTGAGAGTTGTTGATGAGAATTGATGATTGAAAATAGAATTTTAGGAGGCTATTTATAAAGAAAATCAGCCGAATATGTTAAAAAAAATCAGAATTCCGAAAAGAATAAAACACGATCGCAGCACCAACCACGCGCTTGTCGCCAGACGCTGGAGTACAGTGCAAAATGTCAGGTCTGACGCCAAACACCAGGTCTGTCGCCAGACGCTGGAATTAATTTTCCACGCGTTTTCTTATTTTGATAAAATTTAGCCATACGAGATGGAAAAAATCGTATTTTCCTTTAAAACACTTCTTTTATTCTGATTAAAACTCTAAAAGTCAACTAAAGTCAATTTATCAATGCTAATTAAATTAATATTCAAAAGAACCTTCTAGACGAATCTAGATGACTATAATCAATCCTAATTGCATTAGGAATGATAAATCAATATTAGGCCCTCCTCTAGATCATTGGGCCGCACATAAATATCAAATCGGGCCCATTTTAGTAATTTAGCCATAACTTCTTCATTATTCATCGGAATTGGGCTTATAATATATCGTTGGAAAACTCTTTTGGAACCCGACCCAAATACACTATTATTGGACCCTTGCCATGGACCAAACTAAACTGGATTGGCTGTTTTCTTAAATATGTTTTCAAAAATAGAGAGAAAGAAAAGAATTAAAACTATCCGCAACACTAGACTTTCCATACTTTCACTTCATTCGATTATGATACAACATGAAAGGTATTCATCTCTGGGTTTGGTTTTGGGGACACACAAATGGGTGTCTACAGTTCATGCCTAGGATCTTGCTATTATTATGCTTTAACATGATTATTATTATTACGATGATTATTATGTTGCTTTATTTTATATTATTGTTATTGCTTGATCACACATTTATGCATGTTTAAAGGAAATTTGTACTTGTAATCACGCTTAATAAGATAATTAATAATCTTATTTAGGATCAATTTGATTATAATTCAAGTGATCGCCAATAATTGATTTATTTGTGCATTAATTCAACCAACATAGATAAACAGGTTTAGGGTAAACCTATTGATTGCATGTTAGTCAGAAAGCGCACATGAATACGAGAAGAATAAAGTAGAGGCCTCTTATTAGGGCAGGTTCAATCTCTTTTAGGTTGGATTTGTAACTTCATCCCCGAACTTCCAGTCTTGGTTCCAAACCTATTAGAGTTAACGATCTCTTGGATCGGTAAGGGGTGTAACCTTCACCCTGTGAACGGTTTACAAGTTCCTAAAACTTGTTGGCGACTCTTTTGCTCTAGCTTCCTTCCTTTTGGATGCCACCATGCTTAAGTGTATGATCACGGTGGGGTTCAAGTTTGGGGTAATGCTTGAAATATTCCCTAAGTTAGATACATTTGACTGTGAGAGATACCATAGCTACTGCCTCAACTAACAGAAGCACCATCTAGTCATCCTATATTGATTGTTGATTCCAGTTATGTTAATAGTTTTATTGCTTAGCTTCAGACTATTAACACAACTTTAACAAAATTAAAATCCTCAATCAATAGTTCATCACATCTCAACAACAATCATCCTATATCCACACTAATGAACATTGCCAATAACTACAATCAACTATACATTATGAATGTATAAGACAAAACCCTAAATTCAGACAATGTCAAACGCTCAACAAGATAGACCCAAAACTTTTCAAATGTAAATCAACAAGAAAAACTGAAATTATTTATAAGCAAAATGTAAAGGATATCAGCAACCATTTATCCAGGATTCGAATTACAAAGTAATAACACGACACAACACAAACTAAACACAAACACGAAATCAACAATAAAGCATGAATTGAATTACTTAATAACATTACAAATCAATGCAAAAAAAAACAGCAGTAACTAATGAACTAAACAAATCAAAGATTAGAAAAATGGGGTTACCCGCAATTGAAACACAGATCGGCAATTTCACCAGATTTCAATTCCCAACCTTTGCCTTTCTTCCATTGGATTGTAGAATTCGCCCCACAAGACGTGTTCATGCAAATTCTTGATCCCATTAAATTTAAAAACCCAAAAAAGCTAGCAAAGCTCCACCCTGTAGACACCCAAAGATGATTACTTTTCACGTCGAATCATAATCGAATGAAGTGAAAGTGTGTAAAGTTTAGTGTTGCGGATAGTTTTAATTTCTTTTCTCTTCTCTCTATTTTTGAAAAACTATTTTAATAAAACAGCCAATCCAGTTTGGTTGGTCCATGATATGGGTCCAATAGTAGTGTAGTTGGATAGGGCTTGAAAAGAGCTTTCCAACGATATATTATAAGCCCAATTCCGATGAATATTGAGGAAGTTATGGCCAAATTACTAAACTGGACCCGGTATGAGCCTTATATGCGGCCCAATGATCTAGAGGAGGGCCTAATATGGATTTATCATTCCTAATGCAATTAGGAATGGTTTTAGTCTTCTAGATTCTTCTAGAAGGTCTTTTCATTCCTAATTCAATTAACATTGATAAATAATCAGAATAAAAGAATCTTTTTAAGGAAAATACGATTTTATCCTCCAGCACGGCAATTTCTATCTGATTTTAGAAAACGCGTCAATAACTCAATCAGCGCCTGACGCTAAGCTTGGCGCCTGGCGCTAGCGTTAGCGCCTGGCGCTAATGTCAGCGTCTGGCGCTAACCTTCGTTTTACGCGTCAGAACTCTGTTTTGATTTTTTATCTTTTTGGCTGATTTTCTCTATAAATAGCTTCCTAAAACTCCGTTTTCATTCACCAATTATCACGAACTCTCATCAAGATTTTCTTGATTACTCTTTCTTTCTTTTCTAAACTAAACTTTTCTCAAAATACAAAATTCCGCTTTCGCAAGACTTAGATACACCTAGCCATATTCGAAGTTGCCTTCTCCCTAGACGTGAAAGGTTTTAATTTCTAAGGGTTTGGTCCCAAATCTCTATTTCAATTTTTAATTTAATTGTTGTTATATTATTTTCCTTGAAGTTACTAACGTGTGTATTTTGTTATTAGAAAGAGATACGAGGCATCCAATTAAGTACTTTAATGGTTTAATTGATATTATGATGTAGAAATCATGCTTAGATTGTTATTATGATTCCTAGTATCATGTTAGGAAGCTTGATGTTTTGAATGACAACAATGATTCCTAGTATCATGTTTAGGGAAAAGGTTATAATATCAAATATGCTTATTATGATTCCTGCGATGTTTCCTACTCTTCCTAATATTCATATTAGTATCATATTAGGGTTAAAGCTTTGATTTTTATGCTTAGTGACATGCTAGGGTTTGTTATTAATCTTGTTAGTATCATGCCTAGGATCTTGCTATTATTATTATGTTTTAACATGTTTATGATGATTGTTGTAATTATTATTGTGGTTATTTATTGTTATTATGTTGCTTGATTATTTATTGTTATTCCTTGATCACACCTTTTATGCATGTTTAAAGGGAATTGGTACTTGTAATCACGCTTAATAAGATTATTAATAATCTTTTTTAGGGTTAATTTGATTATAATTCAAGTGATCGCAAATAATAGATTTATTTGTGCATTAATATTCAACCAACATAGATAAACAGGTTTAGGGTGAACCATTAATTGCATGTTAGTCACAAAGCGCACATGAATATGATCAGAATAAAGAAGAGGTCTATTATTAGGGCAGGTTCAATCTCTTTTAGGTTGGATTTGTACCTTCATCCCCGAACTACCAGTCATGGTTCAAGACCTATTGGAGTTGACGATCTCTTGGATCGTTAAGGGGTGTAACCTTCACCTCGTGAACAGTTTACAAGTTCCTAAAAAACTTGTTGGAGACTCTTTTGCTCTATCTTCTTTCCCTTTGGACGCCACCGTACTTTAGTGTATGATCACAGTGGGGTTCAAGCTAGGGATAACGCTTGAAATATTCCCTACAGTTTTTGGCGACTCCACTGGGGAGGATTTCTATTTTAATTCCTGAAATTTATTTCGGCAATGATTTAGAATGAGTGGATGAGACTCGAAAAGTTCTAAGTATTTCACGTGCGTAATTTTGATTACCATTATTGTCATATGCATAAAAAAGATCTCATTGGAAATACTGTCCGTAATGAGTTAAAACATAGGATTTTTACACGTAGGAAATTTGAGGAATATCTTTTACAACTAGGACCAAAATAACGCTGTGCGAAACTGGAAAATTTTATCGAGCACAGAAAGCTGCTGAGGCATGTAGGAATTAGCGTCAGTGAACAGAAGTTAGCGCCAGAATTTTGACTGTAGCGCCAGACGACAGCTCTGTCCCCAGGCCCTAAAGCCAAAATCCGGCGCCAATCCTTGTTTGCTGGCGCCAAAATATTCCAATACCGAGCCAGAAATATGCGTTCTAATTTCGACCAGTTTTTAGCATTGTTTGCTCGATCCTACTTCCTGATTGAGTTTTTCTCAGTTTTGTGAAACCCATATGTGTTCTACATATGGACATAACCCCTTGGGAATTCATGCTCCATCTACCTAATTGAACGCTCTGAGAAACAAAAGATACATCCGAGAATGTTGAATTCACCAAACCATGGAAGCGAGTTTTTCTAAACTCGCGGTGTCCCATCCACTCGCGCCAACCCTTCACGCTTAGGCTTCCGCGCGGTGCATCCGGAAAATTAACAATGGACCCTCTTTTACTAACCCATATCCCGAACTTTAGAGAACTAGAGCCATGATTAGTTTGCAAACTTATTGCATCATATTATGCCTACTTGAATAATTGCGCATTATTTGTTGTGCATACTCTATGTGATTTTTCCTAAACGTTTGTTTGACTTGCGTTAAGAACAAAATAAACTGTTTAATGGCTAAAAAGACTTTTCTAAATTAATTAATTAATTGATCTTGAAAATTAGAGTCTAATAATCTAACCAGAGTTGACTTAGTATGGATTTAAGCATACCCCTGTTGAGTAATAATACCGACAGTAGCTCCAGATCAATGTTCCAGCACTGGCGCCAAGATTTGGACTGCAACGCCACTCTGTGGAGTGTAGCGCCTGGCGACGGCTCTGTTGTCTGGCACTACACTACACAGTGCGGCGCCAGTCTTGTCGTTTTGGCGACAGTTCGGATTATTGCTCGAGTCATCACCTTGTGTCTAATTAAACAGTTTGCTAATTAATTCTGTTAATTATACCTTGTTAAGTCATTAATTGAGTCTAGTCACATATTCTAGCCACATGGTCGTGACACGAGTCCAAGTATTTCACTTAAACTCACTAGTTTAACACACACCTTGTGCATGTCACCATGACCATGTCTTAAGTTCATGCATGAGTCAGTTTTTTCCGTCATTTAAGTTCGGGGTACATTCCATTCCTAATTCTTCATATCCCTCCATCTACATCATCTTTTCTTCACTTCCTCCATCCATTGCATGTTGAATAAAGTTTGAGTCAAATAATTAACAATTAATATCCCCAAATTCCTTTTCCACAGTACTTGGTCGAGGAGAGAAGGGCGATTAATCAAGGATAACCTCTTTATTCAAGTCTTACTTTTTGATAAACCGATTCGTCAAAAGAGGAAGGCTAAAGATAATGGCGACTCAAGAGGAAGTTAATGAACTTAGGAGTCAATTGACTTACGTGACTGAGGTGTTAAAGGCTTTAACCCTCAAAATTGATGACCCTGTGAAGCAACAACAAATGAACCTCATGCAAGAAAGCTTGAGAGCTATCTAGTGACTATAAATTTCAGGGCATTAGTTCACAAGGGGTCTCGCTGGACAAGGAACTACTTCCGCTAAGTTCAATGCCAACGAAATCCCAAAATTCAAGGCAACAGATAACCCTTACTTTCATCTAAGAGCTTTTGAAACTATAATGAATATTAAGGGGATTGATAAGAAAGTCTTTCATTCTTTGTTTTCTTTATCCCTTGAGACCGTTTGTCAACAATGGTTCTTTTCCCTTGACAAAGAGAAAACCTCTTCTTGGGATTCCATAAAAAATTCTTTCATAGATAAATATAAGTGTAACGCTCAAGACGAAACAGACCACAGAAAACTTGAGATGTTAAAACAAAAAGAAAACGAAGGGTTCACTTCTTTCTTCAACAAATGGAAGGAAACTTCTGCTAAAAAGGAATCTGTGAGGATGTTTATCAAGAATCTCCAAAGGAAGTATTCAAAGCACTTAAAATACCAACACAACTTGAGAAGCTACACCACAAAGGACTAGTCATGCCCATAGGGCCTATCAAAGATCCAGTTCCAGAAGCCAGGCCACCCAAATGGGATCCTAATAAGCACTACAAATATCACCAAGGAAAGGGTCACGATACTAAGGAGTGTTGGAAACTCAAAGAAGCTATTCAAGATGTAATCGATGACAATAAAACTTCCGAGGTTCTAGCCACTGAAGAAGATCAAACATCCTTCGATCCATCACTTCTTATCACACCTGTAGGTGAACCCATGATCGAGACAGCTTATATAACCTCTCTCGATGAAGTGGCCATAATTGAGGAGGATGAAAGTATTTTCTTAGATAATACCAGGGAAGACTCGTCAAGTCTAAAAGAGGATGTTCGAAAACTGCAAGATGTCGTTGCCTGCTCTTGAATGTGGTAGAAGGACTAGCAAATCGAGTGATGGTTATCAAACAAAATTCTCGCCAAGGATTTAATAAAGAACTCAATGCTCCTAAGCCACGGGTATAGACACCCATTTGTGTCTCCCCAAAACCAAACCCGGTGATGAGTGTCTTTCATGTCGAATCATAATCGAATGAAACGAAAGTGTGGAAAGGTCTAGTGTTGCGGAAAGTTTTTATTTTCTCTTCTTCCTGTTTTTGAAAACTTTATTTTAAAGAAAACAGCCAATCCAGTTTGGTTGGTCCATGATATGGGTCCAATAGTGGTTTAGTTGGATGGGGCTTGCAAAGACCTTTCCAACGATATATTATAAGCCCAATTCCGATGAATATTGAGGAAATTATGGCCAATTTACTAAACTGGGCCCGGTTTGAGTTTTATGTACGGCCCAATGATCTAGGGGAGGGCCTAATATGATTTATCATTCCTAATGCAATTAGGAATGTTTTTAGTCTTCTAGAACATTCTAGAAGGTTCTTTTTCATTCCTAATTCAATTAGGACTCTTCAGAGTTTTAATCAAGATCAAATAGTATTTTCGATTGAAATTATATTATTTTATCTTCCAGTACGAGAAATTTATCGGATTTTTGAAAACGCGTGGAAAACCGCTTTGGCGTCCAACCCCAGGCCTTGGCGCCTGGAACCAGGATTGGCAGCGCCTGGCGCCTAGCGCTAGCCACTGGTGCTGGCGCCAATGTGTTTCTGCGATCTTCAGACTCTATTTTGTTAAATTATCTTTTTTAGATGATTTTCTCTATAAATATCGTATTAAAAAATCCGTTTTGATAGACCCAATTCGATTTATTCTTAAGTTTTAATCGACTCTCTTCATTCACAAATTATCAATATTCATTCATCAAATTAGCATTAATCTACAGTCAAATAATCCTTTTCACTCATCTCTTCATTCATCAACTTTCAATAATATTAATTCTCTAGCATTCAATTCTAAACTTTGCTTTTTAATACAAAATTCCGCATTCGCAAGATCTAGAAACACCTAGCCATATTCGAAGTTGCCTTCGCCCTAGACGTGAAAGGTTTTAATTTTTGAGGGTTTGGTCCCAGATCTCTCTTTCAATTATTTAATTTAATTGTTTTGATTATTATTTTTCCTTAAAGTTACTAACGTGTGTATTTTGTTATTAGAAAGAGGTACGAGGCATCCAAGTAAGTACTTTAATGGATTAATTAATATTATTATATAGATATCATGTTTACATTGTTATTATGATATTCCTAGTATCATGTTTAGGGTAACTTTAATATTAAGTATGATTAAAAGTACGATGCTTCCTATGTTCTTCCTAATATTTATGATTGTTAGTATCATGTTAGAGTTAAAGATTTGATTTTTATTGCTTAGTGACATGCTAGGGTTTGTTATTATTCTAGTTAGTATCATGCCTAGGATCTTGCTATGCTTTAACATGATCATGATTATGATTATGATTATGATTATGATTGATATTATTATTATTAATGATGTTGATTATTTATTTATGTTGCTTGATATGTATTATATTTTATATTGTTATTGCTTGATCACCTTTTATTGCATATTAAAAGGAATTTGGTACTTGCAATCACGCTTAATAAGATAATTAATAATCTTGTTAGGTTAATTGTGATTATAATTCAAGTGATCGCCAATAATAGTTTATTTGTGCATTATATTCAATCAACATAGATTAAACATGTTTAGGGTTAATATATTGATTGTATTTTAATTGCAAAGCGCACATGAATACAAGTAGAATAAAGTAGAGGCCTATTATTAGGGCAGGTTCAATCTCTTTTAGGTTGGATTTGTACCATCATCCCCGAATCCTTGTTTGGTTCATGACCTTATGGAGTTGACGATCTCTTGGATCGTTAAGGGGTGTAACCTTCACCTCGTGAACGGTTTACAAGTTCCTTAAAAACTTGTTAGCGACTCTTTTGCTCTATCTTCTTCCCTTTTGGACGCCACCGTACTTTAGTGTATGATCACAGTGGGGTTCAAGCTAGTGGGATTTTTAAGGCTTGAAATTATTCCCTACAGTTTTTGGCGACTCCACTGGGGAGGATTTCTATTTTAATTCCTGAATTTGTTTCGGCAATGATTTAGAATGAGTGGATGAGACTCGAAAAGTTCTAAGTATTTCATGTGCGTAATTTTGATTAACATTATTGTCATATGCATAAAAAGGTTCTCATTGGAAAGACCATCCGTAATGAGTCAAAAACATAGGATTTTACACGTAGGAAATTTGAGAAATGCATTTCACAACTAGGACTGAAATAACACCGCGCGAAACTTGATGATTTTATTGAGCACAGAAAGCTGCTGAGGCATGTGGGAAGTAGCGTCAGGGGCCAGAGCTTGGAGCCAAACTTTTAGCCGTAGCGCTAGACGTCAGTATTGGCGCCAGGCGCTACAGTTAAAAGTTGGCGCCAGTCTCTGTTTTCTGGCGCCAATTTTCCCCAATACTGAGCCAGAAATATGCGTTCTAATTTTGACCGGTTTTTCGTATTGTTTGCTCGATCCTGCTTCCTGATTGAATTTTTTCTCACTTTTCTGAAACCCATATGTGTTCTACATATGGACATAACCCTCTGGGAATTCATGCTCTATCTACCCGATTGAACGCTCCTGGCAACAAAGGGTACATCTAAGAGGTTGAATTCACCAAACCATGGAAGTGAGTTTTTTCTAAAAACTCGCGGTGTTCTATCCACACGCGTTAACCCTTCACGGTTAGGCTTCTACGCGGTGCATCTGGACAATTAACCATGGACCCTATTTGACTAAACCATATCCCTAACTTTAGAGAACTAGAGCCATGGTTAGGTTACGAACTCGTTTCATCATATTGTGCCTACTTGACTAATTGTGCATTATTTGTTGTGCATATATATTCTATGCTCCTCTTAACCGTTTGTTGATTTGTGTTGAGATTAAAATTAATGACTTAAAGAACTTTGTCTAATTAATTAATTAATTAATTAATTTGAGTCAATAAAGTTTTTTCTTCTTTTAATCGGAATTGACCTAGTACGACTTTAGGTATACCCTAGTTGACTGATAATACCGAAAACAGTCCCAGACCGAGGCTCCAATATTGGTGTCAAAATCTGAGCTGCAGCGCCACTGTATGGTGTGTAGCGCCAGACATTTACTAAAAAGTCTGGCGCCAATCACCGTATTGTGACGCCAGTTCTGTCGCTTGGCCGACAGTTCGGATTATTTGTCGAGTCATCACCTAATGTCTATTTAGTCAGTTTTTTGTTTAACTTGATTAATAATGCTTAGTTAAATTAATGTTCGAGTTTAGGAACTAAGTCCCATGGTCTTACATAAGAGTCCAAACATGTCAGTTACACTCAATACACACACCAATACACATGTCTTGACCATGATTAAGAGAGTCTTGTGTGCGCGCGTTATTTTTCGTCATTTTTTTTAGGGGGGTAAGTCGGATATTAATCCTCCAATATTTGATAATACTTAAGTTCCCTAAACACATGTACATTATCGCTCCCTAAAAACATGCATACCTTTTTTGTACAAAAAAAAAAACCAATAAAGTCAAATTGATTCGAGTCAAGTAATTAAAACGCAAATTGGCTTAATTTACAGCGCGTGGTCAAGAAAGGAAGAACGATTAATCAAAGATAACCTCTTCGTACAAGTCCAACTTTTCGACAAACCTATAGCCCGCAAGAGGAAAGCAAGAGTCATAATGGCAACTCAAGAAGAAGTCAATGATCTCAAGAACCAACTGGCTACTGTAACTGAGACACTGAAGCTTCTCGCACTTAAGATCGAGGATCCCGTAAAACAAAAACAAATGGACCTCATGCAAGAGAGCCTAAGCAAGTTGTCCAGCGACTACAAGTTTCAAGAACTCACATCTCAAGGGGTCTCGGTGGATAAAGATCTTCTTCCGCAGAAGTTCAGTGCCAATGACATCCCAAAATTTAGGGCAATCGACAACCCCTATTTCCACCTAAGGGCATTTGAAACAATAATGAGTATCAAGGGTATCGATAAGAAAGTCTTCCCTTCTCTGTTCTCACTATCTCTCGAGACCGTTTGCCAAAAATGGTTCTTTTCTCTTGAAAAAGAAAAGACCTCTACCTGGGAATCCATAGCAAACGCTTTCGTTGATAGGTACAAGTGCAACATTCAAGTCAAAACTGACCATAGAGAACTTGAAATCCTCAAACAGAAGAAGAATGAAGGCTTCACTGCTTTCTTTAATAAGTGGAGAGAAACCTCAGCTAAAATGATCGAGGTACCAAGTGAAAAAGAGTCCGTGAGACTGTTCATTAAAAACCTCCAAGAAAAATATTTAAAACATCTTCAATATCAAAATAACCTTCATACCTTTAAGGATGTTTATGATATTGGGATTAATATTGAAGATGACTTGGCTAAATCTAAAGCTGCCAACAATAACTCCAACAGTGGCTGGAAAGGAAAGAAGAACGACAATCCTTCTTCTTCCAAAACCACCCACTCAAATAATGTTAGCACCTTTAATCTAGGAGAAGTCCTCGCCATGAACAACCAAGGACAAAAGAAACCATTCAGGAGAAACTTCACTCCTATTGGCATGAGCTATGACACCGCATTTGATCGATTAAATGAAAAAGGTCTTATAACTCCCATTGGACCATTTGGAGATCCACCAGTTCAGAAGAGGCCGCCTAACTGGAACCCCAACGCACATTGCAAATATCACCAAGGTAGGGGCCATTCTACTGAAAGCTGTTGGAAGCTTAAGGAAGTTATCCAAGACCTAATTGACAGTAACAAGGTGCCGTTTCTCCCTGCCAGTAAGAATCCGAGTATTGACAATGCACCTCTATCTCATACTTTGGCTATTTCCGATGAAGAAAGCGAAGTTGACCCTTCATCTCTCATTAAGCCTGTCAAAGCAACCAATGTCGAAAAAGAAGAAGAAGAGATCTTTTTCGATGTCAAAGATAACCTTCCAGAACCAGCAAATGAGGCAGACATACGAGTGCTCACACTGTTTATGAGGGAGACATCGCAACTGTTACGTGAAACTCTCAAAATTATGAACGAACTTCACAAGAAATATGATGAAGAATCTAAGAGAGAATTCACACCAGTAAAAACGACTTATGAGGCAAAGTATTTTCACTTACAAGTCACCGAAAGACCCAAGAAGAGCAATAAAATTTATACTCCAATTGGGATCCCGTATGCACAAATGTTTGAAATGCTCTCCGAGAGTGGCAAGGTCAAACCTCTCGAACCGAGACCATTTGAATCATTAAAAAGGACAGATAGATATTACTGTCAGTACCATTAGTCAGGGGAGCACACCCTAGAAAACTGCTTCAAATTCAAGGATTTGGTGCAGAAAATGATTGATAAAAAGGAGTTAATCCAAGTTCAAAAAGAAGAGGACATAACTGTTAATGGAGTATGGGACAGTGATGAAGAAGATGTCTACCTAAAAGACATAGTAGGACCTTCAACTTCTGTATCATACACCACGGACGACATTTGGGCTGAAGAAGATTCATCAATAGACGTCCTCACGAGATCCGGGAGAATGCAACCTCCCGTTTAAACACAACCTATGCCTACTGTACAACAAGTTCTAATACCTATCATTGAAGACAATGACATCGTTAAACAATTCAAGAAGACAAAAGTTGAGATGAATGTATGGAAGCTTCTGGCAACATCTCGAGAACATAGGTTGCCTGTGATGAACGCCTTGGATAAAATTAGGATAGATTCTGACACCACTCCTAAGGGACTAGCTAACTTCCTCACGAGTGACCTCCCTAGTCCAATTAATCTGATCACCTTCTCTGACAAAGATTTACCCCCAGAAGGTGACAGACACTACAAGGCGTTAAACCTCACGGTAGTCTGCAAAAGGATGAATGTTCCCATGACTCTTGTAGACAATGGATCGGCTATTAATGTCTGCCCACTTAGGACTGCGAGGATGCTCGACATAAGGGATGAGGATTTAACTCCGTCTACACAAGGAATAAGAGCTTACAATAATACTCGACGTCAAGCTCTTGGAAAAATAACTCTAAATGTGACGGCAGGAGCAATAGAACATGCTACTACTTTTCAAGTGGTAAACATCAAAGCCTCGTTCAATTTGTTGTTAGGACGCCCTTGGCTCCATGATCTAAAGGCCGTCCCTTCATCTCTCCACTAACAAGTGAAAGCTATAGTTGGAAGAATCCCCATCACTATTGATGCTTTGCCGATGAGGATCAAATCAATAGAAAATCCAATCATCAACGTGGAGCACGACGAAGATGATGAAGACCTATGGGGCTTTAACGAAGAAGTCTCCTTAATCCAAGAGGATGAAAGGACATCTCTTTGCCACGACCCCCATTCCAACATGATTATCAACACTATGCTGAAGAAACAAGGACACTTCCCTGGGATGACCTTAGGAAAGAAGAAGGGGATAAAAAAATTGATAGAGTCACCTGACCTCCCTAAACTAGATACTTTCGGACTTGGTTTCGAACCGACTCGAAAAGATCTCAAGCGAGCCCGGGACAATTTGAAAGCACGTAGGGACGCTCGCATTCAAAAGAAAGCAATTCCAATGGATCAGTACCCTCTTACGCTTAATGGTCAGTTTATAAAAGAAGGAGAAGACTATCCATGCCACGAATTTCCCGAACCCTTTGTTGTAAATGGCATACGACAACCAGGATTCGAGATTTTCTTGGATTTCTATTTCACTGATGAAATCCCAACTCCCGTCCATAAGGAGAAGGCACCCCCATGCTATGACTTTAACGTCATGGGATTGTTGTTTGGGCGAGAAAAGAATGAGCCAGTTTATGAGAAAGATAACTCATCACTCATTCAAACGGTCCTACAAAGTGAAAACTTCGACCCCTCAAAGCTAATTACTCCAGCTGAAGGATCACCGCAAGCGTGGCGCAAGACTATCAAGGTGACTACTCCGAGTGGAAGGAAGATATCAATTACGACAGGGCAAGGGCCAATGTTTGAAGAATCGTCAGAGTCTAAGTCAGAGTCTTTCCCTTTAGAATCTTCTAAGTCTTTAGCTATAATGCCTCCCCTTCATTTTTCTTCTCCTAGGATAGTTAGTGATCTTGTCCCTAAGGACATATCACTCTTTGATGTAATGATCTCAGAGTATAATAATATCTCTCATTCTCCTTACTTCTCGTGTTCTTCTCTAACCCAAGATGACAAACATTGCTTAGCTAACGATGAAAAGGATAAAGAAATTATTAAAGCAATGAAAACACTTGAAAAGAAAACACCAGTAATTGAAGAGACTGAAACAGTTGACATCTCAAACGATTCAACTCATAAAAGAGAAGTTAAAATCGGACTAACATTGAATAAACAAGAAAGAACTGATTTAATTAACTTGCTTAAAGAATTCATCGATGTATTTTCTTGGTCATATGAAGATATGCCAGGCATTAACAGAGAGATCGCTCAACACACTATACCATTAATACCAGGAATGAAACCTGTAAAACAAAAGTTGCGTCGAATGAAACCCAACGTAGCACTTAAAATAAAAGAAGAAATTCAAAAACAAATAACTGCAGGTTTCATCAAGGTATCCAAATACCCCGAATGGATCGCCAACGTCGTCCCAGTTCCAAAGAAAGACGGAAGGGTAAGGATGTGTGTCGACTATCGAGATCTAAATAAGGAAAGTCCAAAGGACGACTTCCCTTTGCCACACATCGATATTCTGGTAGACAACACGGCAAATCACGCGCTTCTCTCATTCATGGACGGATATGCAGGGTACAATTAGATTCTCATGGCAGAAGAAGACATGGAGAAAACAACCTTTATCACACCATGGGGGACTTACTGTTACACGGTAATGCCATTTGGGTTGAAAAACGCAGGTGCTACTTACCAACGTGCAGCAACTGCCTTACTCCATGACATGATGCACAAAGAAGTTCAATTATATGTCGACGACATGATTGTGAAATCAAAGGACCGTCCAGGCCATCAAGTAGCCTTAAGGAAATTTTTCGAAAGGTTAAGAAAATACAATATGAGGTTGAATCCATCAAAATGTGCTTTTGGAGTCACCTCAGGCAAGCTCTTGGGGTACGTCATAAGCTCTAGAGGAATAAAGATCGATCCAACCAAGATTAAAGCAATCATGTCGATGCCACCGCCCAAGACCGAGAAATAGATCCGAGGATTCATTGGCCGGTTGCAATACATAAGTAGGTTCATATCAAAACTAACAACGATATGTGTGCCAATCTTCAAAAAGCTCAAGAAAAATGTACCAGTAATATGGGATGATGAGTGTCAAAAAGCCTTTAACCGGATCAAAGCCTATCTCGCAAATCCTCCCGTATTAGCGCCAGCACTTCCCGGAATACCTCTTAGGTTATATTTGACGGTTACCAAAGAGACAATGGGAGCCATGCTAGCACAAGAGGTAGAAAACAAAGAGAATGCAATTTATTACCTAAGTAAGAAGATGCTCGAATACGAAACACGCTATACACCACTCGAGAAATTGTGCCTCGCTCTAGTATGGGCCACAACTAAGTTAAGACATTACATGTTGGTGCATATCGTTTTCGTGGTATCTCGATTAGATCCACTCAAATATTTGTTCGAGAAATCAACACTCAATGGACGTATTTTAAGATGGATAGTCAACTTATCCCAGTTCGATGTGCGGTTTATGCCACAAAAAGCTATTAAAAGATCCATGGTGTCAGACTTTCTGGCAGATTTTCCAATAGAAGACTCGACACCAATACAGGACAATGAATTTCCAGATAAAGATTTGATGGTCACAGAAGATGATACTTGGACCTTGTATTTCGACGGAGCCTCAAACAAAAAGGGATGTGGTGTCGGAGTGCTACTAGTATCACCTAAAGAAGAACACGCCCCAATCTCAATAAAGCTTGATTTCAACGTTACCAACAATGCTGCTGAATATGAAGCATGTGTGGTAGGCGTTGAAACAGCCCTGGCATTGGGAGTAAAGAAGTTAAGGATATTCGGAGACTCTTCTCTGATTATCAATAAAATATCTAAAAGGTGGAAAGTAAGGAGCGAAAGCCTAGCCCTTTACCAAACTTATCTGGAAACTCTTACCGACCAGCTAGAGAAGGTAGAATACACATATCTACCCAGAGAAGAAAACCAATTCGCTGATGCCTTGGCAAGACTAGCCTCAATGGTTAGGATTCCCACGTATCGAGCAAATGCCTCTAACTATCGAAAAAAGACACAAACCATCATATATACAGGCTATAGAAGATGACGATCCAGTCCAAGACGAAGATGAAGAACAAGAAGAAGAACCATGGTACACATACATTCTCAACTATGTCACCAATGGAGAATATCCTCCTCATGCTGACAAAAGAGCAAAACGAGCCTTGAGACTTTTGTCTTCTCAATATGTACTCATAGACAACGAGCTACATAAAAGGGTACCTAAAGGTCGAGATCTCCTATGCGTAGGGAAGATGGATGCACAAAGAATAATGAGAATGGCCCACGAAGGAATCTGTGGAACTCATGTAAATGGAAAAATGTTAGTCAAGAAAATAATGCGAAAAGGGTATTATTGGACTACCATGAATAGGGACTGCCATCAATATGTGAAAAGATGCCCTAAGTGTCAAATTTATGCCAATTTATAACACGTTCCTCCATCTTTGCTCTACACCTACACATCACCATGGCCATTCTCTACATGGGGAATTGACATAATCGGCAAGATCACTCCCCAGGGACAGGAGGCCACGAATTTATTCTAGTAGCAATTGATTACTTTACGAAGTGGGTTGAAGCGCAATCATATGCTAAACTTACTGCAAAACATGTAGCACTCTTTATCGAGAGAAATATCATTTGTCGATATGGAGTCCCACATGAAATGATAAGTGACAATGGAACTCACTTTCAAGCCGAATGTGAAGAATCGCTACATAAATATGGTATCCAACATCATCATTCGTCCCCTTATAGACCTCAAGCAAACGGAACAGTTGAGGCAGCTAATAAGAATTTAAAGACTATCATCGAGAAAATGACAGAGAATTATAAGGATGGGCCTGACAAGCTTCACTATACATTGTGGGGTTATCGCACGTCAATCCGTACGTCAACAGGAAATACACCCTTTTCTCTGGTATATGGAATGGATGTCGTACAACCTGTCGAACTAGAAATACCATCTCTACGCATTGCGCTAGAGAGTAAACTTGATGAAGTTGAATGGACTAGGGCACGATATGTAGAATTGATCTTACTCGACGAAAAACGACTAGAATCTCTACATCACACTCAGTGCTATCAAACTCGTATGGCTAGACATTTTAATAAGAAGGTCAAGGCAAGAAATATAAAAGTAGGAGATTTGGTATTAAAGGTGCCAAGGAAAAATGTTTTAGATCCAAGGGGAAAGTTTAGACCTAATTGGTCTGGCCCCTACATTGTCAAAACAATCCTGTCAGGTGGTGCAGCAAAATTAACTGACATGGATGGCAATGAATTCTCAAACATGACCAATCTTGACCAACTTAAAAAATACTACCCATAATTACTTGAGTAAGACACTCAAGAGAGCTACGTTCGGCCTGATTCCTTAGGAAAGGATACGTAGGCAACCCATTACGGGTGCGGCCTCCTTATTTTTCGACATCTCCGCATTCCAGAATCAACAAAAAGTCAACAAAAAGTCGGAAAATTATTGGCGTCATAGAACAGAGTCTTGCGCCAGCCAAAAGCCATTAGCGCCAGACGATGGAATTGGCGCCTGGCGCCAGACCTCAATAGCTGGCGCCAATCTGCAATTACTGACGCCAATTCAGTCATAAAATCTGGGCGAATTTCGGTGTTTTCGGAAAATTTTCGACTTCTGTACTCGAAGAATTTCTGGAAAATTAATTTTCTTGATTTTCATTGCTTTAATAGAATAAATTTAAAGTGACAATTTAATTGAAAGCTTAAATTTCATTAATAAAACAAAATTACATTGTTAATGGAATTTAAATAAGGCTGAAATAAATTAACTTTAAATAAAATTTAACAATCTAATAAATCTAAAGCTAAGCAATGTTCTAGTCTTTCTTCTCCTTCTTTGCTCTTTTCTAATTCTTTTCTGTTTCCTCCTCTTCATCCATTACTTTAGCTAGTAGGTGTTCCGGGGTTTTCTGATGTCATGCGGGAGAGTTACAACACCGAGACTGGAACCGGACGCCTGTACCTGCAAAATAACGGAGACTCCTGGGAGCTCCGCCTCCAACGGTCAAGTTAGTACTTGATTAAGGAGTAATAAGTGCGGAAATTAAAGGGGGAAGATCTGGTTCCTCTAGGGGAGGAGTGATCAATGTGTTTAGACTTCTCTAGGTGAGAGTCATTAATTGCTGAATCCCCTTTAATGAGGATTAATTAAGTATTTATAGTCTTGAGAAGCGTGCCACTCTCTAGGTTTAGGGTAAACCTAGGGCTGACCGGGCCTCTAAACAGGATTGGGCCTTGTTGGCCGGTTTTCCCATTTGGCATGGGTGGACACGTGGCGTGTCTCAATTGGTCCGTAGAGGACGTATCTGTGATTGACACGTGGCAGGCTCCTATTGGCCTACGTGAAGGACACGTGGCGGAACCTGGTTGGTCCACTTGTCAGACGGTGATTGGTGGATAAAAATCCCCTAATCATTTGCCCCTCACAGGTGGCACGTGACTGGTCACGTGTCACCTGTGACAGGTGCCGCACGGTGACAGGCGACGACCTGCTACAGGTGTCACCTTGCAAATGGCCGAGAGATTTTCCCGCCCAAATTTTGAATTTGGAAGCGACCCTTCGCCTTCTCACTTTGCCTATATAAGGAAGTGCTGACTTCGGTCATTTTCACATTTGAGAACTTTGCGAGAACATTCGGACCCCTGAACTTGCTCTGAAATTTCGGACCTTTTCTGCCTACCGCCTGTTCTGACAAGCCGACTGCACAGGATTTTCAGAACTTCATCAACCGTCACTCGTTCAGGTAACTGTCAGTTCTCTTACTCTTAATTTTTCTTTTTATTTTTTGAAATGGCACCACGGAAGCACACGACACGACCTAAGTTAGTGATCAGCCGGTCACCGGGGACGGCTGAATCTAGGACTAGGAGTGCCGCCTGCCCTTTTCTGGACCCATCTTTGCCCTTTATACAAAGTCCGACTGTATCTGTGTCTATGCAGAACGTGATGGCCAGAACAAAAAAGACTGCTATGATCTCAAACTCGGACGGCTCCTCCCAAAGGGTGCTCATTAGTGAAACATCTGACCAGGCGCCAGATGTAGAAGTGAAACGAGGCGGCTGCCAAGCCGACAGTTCTGAGGGAGGGGTCAAGGTGGTCCCTTCCCATTTCACCGTTGATATGTCTAATTTTCCTCCTGCTCCTTCTAAGGGAGAGGAGGCGGGCCCCTCTGGGAGAGGGGAGGAGTCGTCCTCTTCGGACTCGTCAGAGGACGAGTCCGAGTCCAGCTCTTCTGGCCACGCTTCTCCAGGCTCAGAAGAAAGAAACAGCCGCCTACAAGAGGCGAGGCTTTCTCATGCAGTTGAGAAGGGGGGCAATTGGGCGGAGCCGTTCGCCTCTTACAGAGAGGAAAACACCCCCTACTACTGCACGGTACCCCGGGGCCAGATCGCAGCCATGCAAGACAAAGTGGAGAGCTTTATAGCTAACCACAGAATGGGCCCCGGATTTTTACTGTTCGTGCCGGATCCAGAAGACACTGTCGTCTGGCCGGCTGGTACCAGCTATGATGACGGCTGCTTTGGCTGCTATGTGGCGGCCATCAAAGCTGGACTGCGCTTCCCATTACATCCGGCTGTTCAGCGGATTTTAGATGGGTATGATTTGGGGTTATGGCAGTTAGCCCCCAACTCTTGGGTAAACGTACTCGGCTATGTGGCCGGGTGCGAAATGTACGGGGTGGAGCCAAGCTTTGAGGCTTTCGCCCACATGAACTATCTCAGCCGGACCCCTAAGTCGGGAGGTACCGTCTGCTATCAATTAACAAGCCATAGGGGCTACCTCATGACGAGAGGTAAGGCGAACAAATGGAAGGATTGGCGGAACACCTTCCTTATCATCGAGGGTTCAGACACGGAGCTGAACAAACGCTTTAACAAGTGGAATAGGGATCCGCCTCTTCTCGCAGGCGGCCGCAGCATGCCGCCTGTTCCCCCAAAGGCTAAAAAAGAGATCCTAGACAAAGGACTCTTCAAAGTAGAGACTAGGGTGAACTCTACTTCAGGGGTACGAGAGCAAGTACCCCTAAACTGCGTCCCGAGCTTCAAGTGGCTCTATGACGAGTACTTTTTGGCCGCCTGTGGCCTCAGCAGTCGGTGCTCTAGAGGTAGCCGGCCTGACAAATACTCTGTTTTTTCACGCCTTGTTTACTTGGGATTTTTACTAACTTTGCTGTTTATTTTTTGCAGCTGACGCCATGAGTAAAATAACAGCATCCAAGACTGCGGCGGCCATGTTGCGGGCCTCTCTCATGCAACATTCTTGTACCGACTCCCCCAACAAGGGGGCACCCTTGGTAGGCTTCGAAACTCTTCCTCTTTTAGGAGTTGTCTTATGCATATACTAACTCTCTTTTTTTTTTTTTTTTTCAGTCGGGCACTCCAAGAGCTTCTTCCTCGCAACAGCCGGACCCCAAGGCCCGGAGGACGACTGTTGCAAGCTCTCCTGGGTCTTCCAGGAAAACAGTGGCGGCTGAAAAGCAGCCGGCCACTTCTTCTAAAACTCCGGCGGGGCCGCCTAGAAGTATGGACAATTACTTGTAAAAACTTTTACACTTGCTTCCTTCTTGACTAGGTCTAACTTGCTTTTTTACGCTTGATGCAGCCGGCCCTCAGGGGCCTGACTTGGTAGAGGTAGCCAAGTCCATGATCAAAGCAGTTCCTCCATCTGAAAGGGAGGCGGTCAGGGGTGTCGGCACCCTTGACCTTGATGGGATTGCAGGGGTCCTTGCTGAGGTATACTTTTGAGTATTTGAATTCCAGGACGCCTGTTATCTTTTTGTTTGGAAACTGACGCATGTTTTCTCTTTACTTAGGCCCTGCTCCGAGTGAACGGCCTTCGCAAGCCGCTTGACCGGAAGAACAAAGAGGTAAAGGCTGCAAAAGCTATGGCCGCCTCTGAATGTGATAAGGCAATGTTTCAAATTGCCCAAAATGAAGTTCTGACAATTGATATTCTTTATTATCAGGCGCAGGCTGCCGCCGCTATCCGGGCTCAGTTAGAGGCGGCCCAGAAGAAGAATGACGAGCTGGAGGCGACCATCACAAATCTCCAGGCCGAGCTGAAACCTCTTCGCCTAAAAATGTACTCTTACGAAGCCATGGAGAAATTCTTGGCCAGCGTAAAAGAACGCCTGGTGAGCCAAGAGAAGAGTCTTACCAAGGAGCTCTCGGAAAAGGCCGAGCAAGAGAAGAAAGAGCTCGTCCGGGAGATGATGGAAGACTCCGCTCAAATCCAGCGCATGACCTGGGGCCGCCTCTTCCCCAGTGCTGACTTTGCCTCTTGGGAAAGAACGTACCGCCAGTGTTCGGAAACATATAATCAAGAGATCCTGGCGGCTGCTGAAGAAGAGGCGTTGGGAGAAGCGTTGGAGGAGGAGGATGAGCCGGTTGTGGCGCTTGTGCCACTTGGGGGTAAGGCATCAAAAAAGGATGCAGCTGAAGCCGAGTCCAGCAAGAAGAGTGCTGACCAGGCGGCAGCTGCTAATACTGAACTGCCCCCTTCTTAAGCTTAATGTATTCTTTCCACGGCCTGCGTGCCGTTTGCTTTGTATTTACCCGGCCAGGGGGCCGGGGCTTTGAATATTTTGCTGGTCTTTAATGACCGGCTTATTTTTAATGAATTTTTGTTTTGCTTCAAATTTGTCTAAGTATTCCATATCTAATATCCAATTGTTTACTAGACCAATTGTTGTACATGGCCAAACGTTGCAGACAGGTACGGATAGTTAGTACGCCGCCTATGCCCCTGGACGACTGGTTGTCTGTTTCCAGGATAGACGATCAGTCGGCCATTTATTCAATCGGTATTCGAACTATTTTGTCTGGATCCTTTTTAGGCAGGCGTGCCTGTCTTTTTGTAATTTTAACCAAGTAGGAAAGTGGTCTGACCAAGTAAATAGAGTATTACCTAGTCGCCAAGGAATTGAGTAGTAGAGATAACAAGCGGCGGGTACCGGTTGTTTCCCTTTAATGCCAATGTTGTTGGCTTTTAACTCATAATTTGTTAACCTAGCAAGAGTAGTGGTTGAGAGCCCCTGTTTGTTAAAAACAGGCGGACGACTCATACCTTTTAGGCTCCATACTAAGTTTGAGTGACTATTAAGTTAACATAGGAGTTACTTAGTCTTCATCACAATCTAGATTGAGTAGTAGAGGTACCAGGCGGCGGAGGCCGGCTGATCCCCTTGATTTGCCAATGTTTGTTGGCTATTAACTCAATAGGTTACCTAGTAGGAATAGGGGTTTGAGTGCCCCTGTTTGTTAAAAACAGGCGGACGACTCAAACCTTTTAGGTTCCATACCAAATTTGAGGGAGTGACTATGAGTTATCGTTGGAGTTACTCAGTCGCCGTCACTTTTGTTTGAGTAGTAGAGGTACCAGGCGGCGGAGGCCGGCTAGACCCCTTGATTCGCCAATGTTTGTTGGCTATTAACTCAATAGGTACCCCCTGCATTTATCCCAAGTAATACAAGCGGTCATCTGACTCAGATGTCAACTGCTACCACTGGTTTAGTTGGTGATAGAGTTATCCTTGTCTCAAAAACGGCTACGTGGTTTCCCTTGGGGACAGTCGTATAGGTGCCGTGTAATTAGTTTATAGAACAATGTTCCACCCAAAAGGGAGCTGCTCTCTGCGACGAATTTCATCCGGAGGGATGCCGTCGGACGCCTGCTATGATGTTGGGACAGGTCGTATTAGTTTTGTAGATTTGATCAGTTGGCTTGGCGCCTGGTCTGATCATTCGGCCTGTGGCCTTGGTAGGTGCTAAATAAAAGGAGGGTAGCCGCCTGTTAGGCACAGGGTCGGCCAGGCCCTAATTTTTTAGCTAAGTATTAGGGGGGTGGCTATGTGTTTGGAACCAGTCGGCCATCTTCTTATGGAGAGTAGCCGACTATAATCCCAGGCGACATGCCCCTATTGTGAGTGAAATACTCAATGGAGAGTAGCCGACTGTAAGGGTACAGACGGCATGCCCCTCTGAAGATAGAGTGTAAAACTCAATGGAGAGTAGCCGACTGTAAAGGTACAGACGGCATGCCCCTCGTAGTACAAAATTAAATAGTAAGTGCAAACTTTTATTAAGTAGCTCTTTACTTTACATTATTCAAAAGAAATATTTCTTAAGATTATCTACATTCCAAGTTCGAGGCAACGGTTGTCCGTCTGGTGTTTCCAGACGGTAGGTACCGTCCCTGACTTCCTCATAGATTCGGTAGGGTCCTTCCCAGTTGGGAGTTAGTTTGCCAGACTCATTAGCCCTACCAACTGCTTCCATTTTTCTAAGTACAAAGTCCCCTACTTTGAGTGGACGCCTGTGTACTTTTTTTTTGTATGATCTAGTCATTCTCAGGCGATAGATCTCATGGCGCAAGACAGCATTGCCCCTCTTTTCAGGAAGTGAGTCTAATGCCAGGCGCATGGCTTCCCAGTTTGCCTCTTCGTCATATAGCATTACTCGAAGAGTCGGCTCGTAGTGTTCTATTGGAAGAACAGCTTCCGCACCATAAGTTAGGAGGAATGGAGTTTCTCCAGTCGCCCCTTTTTCAGTCGTCCTAATGGCCCAGAGAACATGTGGTAGTTCATCCGCCCATAGGCCGCCTGCTCGTTCAATCTTTTTCTTGAGACCGTCTGAGATGATTTTATTAAAGGCTTCTACCTGGCCGTTTGCTTGTGGACGGCCGACAGATGCAAAGTAGTTTGCAATTCCTTGGTCACCCAACCAGCTTTTGAGAACAGGCGTCTCAAATTGGGGACCATTATCAAAAACCATAGACATGGGAACCCCGAACCGAGTGATGACATTTTTCCAAATGAATGAAATTACATCTTTCGTCTTGATTCCCTTTACAGCCTCCGCCTCTACCCATTTAGTGAAGTAGTCGACGGCAACAAGTATGTACCTCCTTCCGCCTGTAGCAGGCGTATATGGACCCAGAATGTCCATGCCCCACTTAGCAAACGGTAGAGGGCTGTGAATGGTAGTGAGGTCAGTAGCCGGACGGTGAATTAGTTTGCCAAACCTTTGGCACTTGTCACATTTTTTCACCATCTCCATTGCATCTACTTCCAAAGTAGGCCAAAAGTAGCCCTGCCGCCTTGCCCTTTGAGCAAGCGTCCTACCGCCTATATGAGAAGCACAGTAACCAGAGTGAAGATCGTCTAGTATCTCTCGTCCTTTTTCTGGAGTAACACACTTTAAGAAGGGTTGAAGGTACCCCCTCTTGTGAAGTTCTCCCTTTATCATTTCAAAACAGGTGGCTCGTTTTTTCAGTGCTGCCGCCTGTTGAGGATCATCCGGCAGTGTACCGTTTGTCAGATATGCCCTGATTGAATCCATCCAGGTTGAGCTTCTGTCTAGGATTCCAATAGGGTTTTCCTCGATGCTTCTCTTCTCCATTACTTCCCAAAAAACAGTTCGAGGAGTATCAGAGGAGGCGGATGATGCTAATTTTGACAGTGCATCCGCCTGGTTGTTTTCTGATCTCGGCACTTGGATCAAATGGAAATCCTCAAGGGAGCCGACTGCTTGTCGGACCGCCTGTAAATACTTGATCATGGCCGGATGGGTTGCTTCGTATTCGCCATTGTACTGACTCACTATCAATTGTGAATCGGAACAGGCGTCTATTTTTCTTGCCCCTGCCGCCTTGCACATGCGGATCCCTGCTAGTAAAGCTTCATATTCTGCCTCATTGTTTGAAGCCTGAAAACTGAAGCGTAGAGCATACTCGAACCTGTCGCCCTCTGGCGACTGACATATGACGCCTGCTCCACAACCATTTGAAGTAGAGCTTCCGTCCACATATACCTTCCATACTTGGTCTGGAACTTGAGAGTCAGGAGGACGAGTCATCTCTACAATAAAGTCAGCAAAGGCTTGCCCCTTCACTGCTTTTCTAGGCTCGAAAGTAACTTCGAGGCTCTGTATTTCTATGGCCCATTTGATCATCCGGCCTGACGACTCCATGATGGTCAGCGGCCGCTTGATAGGTTGGTCTGTATACACGACGACTGTATGTGCCAAAAAGTAGGGCTTCAATTTTTTAACAGCCATGAAGAGTGCAAGACCAAATTTCTCCACTAGGGGATACCTCAACTCGGCATTTTTCAGTACGTGACTGACAAAGTAGACCGGGAGCTGACAGCCGTCCCTTTCAGCAAGGAGAACAGCGCTTAACGCATGATCAGAGACGGCCAGGTACATGTAGAGAACCTCTTTGGGCAAAGGGCTGACCAGCCTCGGCAAGGAATGCAAGTGAACTTTTAATTTCTGGAAGGCGGCCTCAGCATCTGGCCCCCATTCAAACCTTGCCTTTTTCTTAATTGCCTGGAAAAAGTATAGGCATTTGTCGCCTGATCGGCTTAGAAATCTTCCCAAGGCCGCCAGACAACCTGTTAACTTCTGAACCTCTCGGATGGTACGAGGCGACTGCATGTCAATGACCGCCTGCACCTTCTCAGGGTTCGCTTCTATTCCTCTCTGATTGATAAGGAATCCGAGAAATTTCCCAGACTCAACTCCAAATACACATTTCTTGGGATTGAGCATGACATGGTGCCGCCTGAGTGTGGCGAAAGTTTCTCGGAGGTCCGACAGATGATCTTTCTGAAGTTTAGTCTTGACAATCATATCATCAATATATGCCTCGACGTTTCTCCCAATCTGATCAAAGAACACAATGTTTATCATTCGTTGGAAGGTAGCCGGGGCATTCTTAAGACCAAACGGCATGACCGTGTAACAGTATAACCCCTGATCAGTGACGAAGGCCGTCTTCTCCTGATCTTTCTTCCATAAGGGAATTTGATGGAAACCAGAATAGGCGTCCATGAAACTCATCAAGGCATGGTCGGCTGTTGAGTCGACCAGGTTATCAATTTTAGGCAGAGGGTAACTGTCTTTGGGGCACGCCTTGTTTAACTCTGTGTAGTCTACACACATTCGCCAGGTGCCATTCGGCTTTTTAACAAGCACCACATTTGCAACCCAGTCTGGGAAGTAACATTGCCGAATGAACCCTGCATCAAGTAATTTTTTAACTTCGGCGGCTGCCGCCTGACTTCCTTCTTCGCCATGGTTCCGCTTCTTTTGCCGTACCGGCTTCTTTTTCGGATCCACGGCGAGTTTATGTACCGCCAGATCAGGACTAATGCCTGGCATTTCATGGACTTCAAATGCAAAGATGTCCTTGTATTCTTTCAATAGGTTGTGAAAGTCGTCACCAAGGTTTCTCAGAGCAGTCGTCCCAACTTTGACTGTTCGGTCAGGACGTGAGTCGTCTAAGATCAGGTCCGCATGCTCACCAGCCGGCTGAGGGCGGAACTCATCCGGCCGCTCCTCTGCCAACGATTGCTATTTTCTTGCTTTTCTTGCGGACTCTGTCTGGGACGCCTTTCTCTTTTTGCCGCCTGCTTCTTGAACAGGCGCACTCTCCTTGACATTGTCAAGGTCTGTTTTTTCTCCACTTGACCCAGTGGCCATAACAGTGGGCTTGACATCCGAGAGATAGCACTCCTCGGGCCATCCTCTGATTTCCCCTTAGGGAGCCGACTGTTCCATTATCCCTCTCAAACTTGAGCAACATAAGAGACGGGATTATAACAGCCTTGGAATTATTCAGGGTTGGTCGACCCAGAATCATGTTGTAGGCCGAGAGTTCCTCTAATACTAGGAACCGGACTACCATGTGTCGTCCTTCCCCTTTTTCGCCCAGGCGAATGGGTAAATCTACTCGTCCCAGTGGGTGGACGACTCCTCCTCCAAACCCTACTAATGGGTGGGAGGCCGGATGTATGCAGTCAGTCTGATATTTCAGTTTCGACAGACATTTGCTGCTGATGAGATCTGAGGAGCTCCCGGTATCTATGAGGATTCGGCCAACTCTCTGGTTGGCCACTTTACATTCAATAACGAGAGGGTCGTCATGCGGCCCCCTGACCCCTCCTAGATCCTCTTCAGTGATGACAATCTCAGGAAATGTATATTTAAACGGCCGTTCTTGGTGAACGGAATTTACATCTAACCGCCTTATATTATCTTTGTTGCCCCAAATAGTGGGGCCGCCTCCTGAGAAGCCGCCTGCAATAGTGTAGACGACTGCATCATCTGTATCGGAGTTGTCGGCCTGTTGATTCTTTTTGGCCGACAGCTTTTTTGAGGAAGTGTTCCCCGTAGATTTCTTGACATAAGTGTCAAGATCACCTTGCTCAGCCAGGCGGTCAAGGTACCGCATGAGACTGATGCAGTCATTGGTGTGATGACCAACGTCATCATGATAAGCACAAATTTTATCTTGGTTCCGGTTGTTTGCAGAACCCTTCATGGGGACCGGCTTCTCAATTGAGATCCGTCCCTTGATTTCTTTTAGGATAAACTGGTTATCCTTGTTAAACGCATACTTTGGAGAGTATGGTTTGAATTCTTTTTTCTTTTTCTGGGCCGGCTGTTTAGAGGAATCAGCCGCCCAGACCTCTTTTCTTTTCTCATCTTTGTTTGACGACTGTTTCTGTCGTCCTTCTCTTTTGTCGAACCTTTTCCCGTCCAACTGTTTTATCGTACACAGATCAGTCGCCTGTATATAGGCTTCTGCTTCAATCAAGGCCTCTTGAAGAGTCGCCACCCTTTTTCGAACCAAATCAAATTTGAAGGTAGACCCGTCTTTGAGACCTCTAAAAAAGTCGGTATAAGCTACCTCATCCGGTAACCCTTGAATCTGTATTCTCATCAGGTTAAACCGCCTGATGTAAGAACGAAGCCCCTCCTTCTCGCCCTGCTGAATTGTTCCCAAATCAAGGGTCGTTTTCTTCGCAAGGATGTTCATGGCGAAGTTGGAGGCAAATAAGTAAGCAAGCGTCCTGAAGCTATTTACAATACCAGTCGGCAGGTTGCCGAACCATTGCTGTGCGATTCCTTTGAGAGTCGCTGGGAAACACTTGCACCAAGTGGGATCATCCAACCCTTGAAGGTACATCAGGTTGGTGAATGCCATCAGATGGTCTTCTGGGTTAGTAGTGCCGTCATAGGCGCCTACTAGTACATTTTTCACTTTGGCCGGCTGAGCGGCTTCAGTAATTTCCTTGGAGAAGGCCGACGGCTGTTCACCAAGTCTTAGATACCGTAGCTGCCAGTCCATAGGTTGGACGTTTTTTGCTGTAGGTCCACCAAATGGAGGTGGCTGCATAAAATACTGTTGTTGCGGCACAAATGGTAAGTTTGGTACCGCCTGGGCACTATGAAAGCCGGACTGACGGGAGGTGCCGCCTAACTGACTCTCATGGTACGACTGAGTATGCCTCATCGAGGCATTTCGCAAACTGTCTTGAAAGTTTGAAGTAGAAGCCGACTCAGACAATCGGTCACTCTTCTTCTGCTCTAGCAGTAGCCGAGCATCTGTGAATGTTTGTTTTGACCCGTCCGCCTGAATATGACGAACCGGTTTCCTATTTCCTGTAGGATAACGGAATTTTTTGAAATCAAGGGCAGGTGGCTCCCGCTTCCTAGATTTAGGATGAGGAGTCGCCTCTCGCCCTTGAACTGGCTTCCTCTTCAGTGAAGTGGAGGGTTTCTTGGCCGACTGCTCCTTGACTGAAGCAGGCGGCTTCTTGTTGATCAACTCTTGAATCTCTCCCTTGAAGTCCCTCATGAAGGTCATGAGTTCGTTCCTTGTGATGGGAGCAGACCCATCACTCGGCTGTTGCCGAACAGGCGGTGCGCCTGCTGGCTCGCTTCCTGTTTGAAGATGCACCCGTTCCCTCCTTTCGGTATGACGGGTACGTCGGGCCCTTAGGGTCCCGTCTGAAGCTGTATGAGCTTCAACTTCGAATTCACTTTCGGTATCATGGTCCGACTGAACTTGAGGGTTGTCTACGGGACGCCTCTCTTCAGGAGTCGGTACAGACTTGGATGCCATCTCTGAAGTACTCTCCCCACAGACGGCGCCAAAATGTTTCGGGGTTTTCTGATGTCCTGTGGGAGAGTTACAACACCGAGACTGGAACCGGACGCCTGTACCTGCAAAATAACGGAGACTCCTGGGAGCTCCGCCTCCAACGGTCAAGTTAGTACTTGATTAAGGAGTAATAAGTGCGGAAATTAAAGGGGGAAGATCTGGTTCCTCTAGGGGAGGAGTGATCAATGTGTTTAGACTTCTCTAGGTGAGAGTCATTAATTGCTGAATCCCCTTTAATGAGGATTAATTAAGTATTTATAGTCTTGAGAAGCGTGCCACTCTCTAGGTTTAGGGTAAACCTAGGGCTGACCGGGCCTCTAAACAGGATTGGGCCTTGTTGGCCGGTTTTCCCATTTGGCATGGGTGGACACGTGGCGTGTCTCAATTGGTCCGTAGAGGACGTATCTATGATTGACACGTGGCAGGCTCCTATTGGCCTACGTGAAGGACACGTGGCGGAACCTGGTTGGTCCACTTGTCAGACGGTGATTGGTGGATAAAAATCCCCTAATCAGTAGGCATCCTTTAGAAGACCTACATTCAATTTTGGAATAGATTGTTCCTCCTTCGGCTAGCACCCCATGCTTCTTTTCCACCCAAACCTTTTTGTTTTTAGCTTTCCTTTTCCCCTTGTCTTTAGTAGTATTCTTCTTCTTAGGCATTGTAGGTGTTTTGAACTCAATTCTTGCACCTAAGCGTTATTTGGCCGGTGTCACCCTATCACCTAGACGATTCTTCACATCGGTTCTACCCTGATCAATTGAAGACTTCTTCAACAACCACTTCTTTACATCATTATGTAAAGAAGGGGGAACCTTTTGGGTAATCACTTCCCATAAAGGTCTAGCGCTCCAGTAAGTGTCAAATTTATCCACTTCTTGAGATACGGGATACTCATAGGGAGGACGAAGATCCCCGGAAGGAATATTTT
Source organism: Chenopodium quinoa (assembly GCF_001683475.1). NCBI lineage: Eukaryota > Viridiplantae > Streptophyta > Magnoliopsida > Caryophyllales > Amaranthaceae > Chenopodium > Chenopodium quinoa. Next base: position 1,304,875 of record NW_018742292.1, on the reverse strand, counting down.
GAAGCCAGCCATATTGTCTTTTCACCCTGCAGGGATAATAATATGTCACGCGAGACAAGCTTGGGAGACGGCAGAAAGGTTGCTTGTTAACACCAACCATCCTTTTTATTTTCCACCATGGGATGACCCACTTGATAGCAAAATCACGTGATTCAAAGACTTTTCTCCACCCATGGCGCCCAATTTTAGGGATGCGCTTCTTCCTTCTCACAAAGCAAGTGGGCGTATAATTTTCAATGTCTTCCGGAGGGCTAATTAGTCCTAGCCTCTCCATTAGGCACATCTAAAAAAAAAATTGCAATGTAAATAAATTAATATTACAATACAAAAATATATTTTTTGATTTCTGTAATTAAAAATATTATTTTTCCACCTGTAATAAAATTGGAGAACTGCGAAGAGGTGCTTTTGGTTCCCTTTTCAATTCATCTAGACTAATCATAGTCTCTCCAACTATCAATGGCATTGGATTTCTCCCTGATTCAATTTGTTCTAGCACAGTGGTTATAATTGATTGACCCTCGTTAATTTTACCACTACTAAGACAATATTAATTAAGCATGCAGAATAAGAACGCCCTTCTTCTATATATGTGAAAAGATTCAGAAAGCGGATTATCAAAATAATAGCGTGCGAATTCTTTTAAGTTCACTACATTGCCATCTACTATTTTTGATAAATCCCTTTCCTTCAAGTTGAAGAAGTGCTCAAAATCCTTATAGTAATATGCATCTACTCTAGGGATTACTACCAGGTCTATTGCAGGGAAGCCTAAAATAGCACCAAATTCCTCTAGCAAAGGGCTAATCTCATCATACCCTATTCTAAAACAATGTGTATCAATGTTCCAAAATTCAAAAGCGGTATGTATGAAGTCTATGTCTAAATCTACCCCTTTGATGCCATAAATTCCCCCCAAGTGAAATAAATCCAATTCTTTTCTTTCTCTAGCATTAAGAGATCGACACCATTCATGAGAATGTTGGCTGAAGGTTTTAGTGGCTAAAGACATGATTATTATTTTTTATACAGAGAAGAATATTTTTTTTCGATGAAATTATGAGAAGAATCAGCTGAGCAGGGGGATATTGATGCACAAATTGCGAGGAATTTCAATCTGAATGAAATACGGAGTCAGCGTCGATTGGCGTCACACACCCGACATTGGCGTCACCCATCAGCTTTTGGCGCCACACGCTAGGTGTAGCGCCTGACGCCACGTGCCACAGGCTGGCGTCAGCTGGCGCCAAGTCAGCAGGGTGGCCGCGCGTGCTTAGTTTGCGTTTTGATATTAAATTGGAGTCGGTTAATGACTTTATGGCCCCGTTTTAAATATTTTTTCTATCCTTTTCTTAATTAATTAAATATAGCAATTATTTTTAGTTAATTTTTATTTCTTTTTTTAGATTTTTTTATTAATTTTCAAAAAATCAGCTTTTTTCTCCGTTTTATTTTTCCTTTTATTTTTTCTTTTTGGGGGAGAGAGTAGGACAATACCCTCCATCAATAATAAAAATGACGAAATTTTTGCGCAAAAATTGTTATCACATTTGCACACACTAACATACACTAACATAATAATAGATAATAATGATTTTACAATAACATAAAGTACAAAGTGTCTAAATAATGAGTCAAAGGCAAAGTTCTATAAAAAGTCAAAATAAAATACGTACGGAAACAAACTACGGCGCCGGAGGACGTAGGCCCTTCATGCCATAAAACTGCGCCGTCCGAGGAGTCACCTCTCCACCAGCTCCGGCCTCAGCACCAGCTCCAGTCTCCGTAGGAGGAGGAAAACTCAAAACAAGACCGCTCCAACCAAGGTCAATCTGAGGCTGAGACCGCGGAGGCTACTGCGATGACAAGCCAACCTCGTACATCCCACCACCTCCGAAAGCCGAGGTAGCCTCTCCTACCGATGCAGTAGGAGCACCCTCAGAAGAAGACCTAGAGCCCTCAAAAACATCGGCTCGAGCAGCCTCGGAACGGCCACCTCTACCTCTTGACGAAGTGCGACAACGTCTCGAGCTAGACCTCGCCGGATCTCTCCGCCCCTCAGGCCTCGTACGGGTGTGAGAAGCGATCGGCTGACCCTGCAAAAAGAATTAAATCAGAAACAAGGTAAAACTGAAGCATAATGCAGAAATAATAAGTGAAGAAAAGTTACCTCTCAGACAGCGTCATCTCGACGACAGGTAGCCGCGTTCCTCATCCGAACGAGCTGGCTCCGGAAGGCATCTATGCATCGTGCCATAGCCGAAACCACCTCGCGTGAGAACTGTCATGAAAATAAGTCAGTGAAAATGCATGATGACTGAATACAAGATTCTGAATTAAAACTAGACTTACCCTAGTCTGGTGACGAGGAATCGACCGCTCCACAAAGAGCTCGCCCTCAGGAGCCGGAGAAATCATCTCCTCGATCGGCCCGTACGTCGCCTGGTAGTGGATGGACATACAGGGTGGCGCGAACTCAGTAGGACCATCCTGATAAGACGGGAAGAAATCAGCAAGGTATTACTTGGGGGCTACTTAGCGAAAAATAAAAAGCTAAAGATCTTACCCTCACATCCTCGGCCGGCACAGGGGCTGGAGCTAACAAAGGAAGTAGCTCCTCAGCATAACTCCGCTCAAGGATCACATGGGACCGCCAGAGGGAACCAGACTCCTCAGCCATGCTCGACAACTCTCTCTCGTCGAATATGTGACGTGGTGGGGAAGCAGGAACAACGAAAACATCAGAAGAGTGCTGGATATCAACTCTCTCCCCTTAATATACAACCGCTCCATAGGTCCCCAGAAAGTAGCGGCGCTCAGCAGAGTACTGTGCGGCTAATCCAGGGACTTTCCAACCACCCTATGGTCGGTATACTACCTCAGGTCCCTATAAAAGACACCAATCGGGTAAGAACATGTCCAAAACATCGCAGAAGAGCAAGATAAACACTAAAAGTCGTACCGAGATGATCCGACTCCGGACACGTGCAGTAGACAGGTCCACATGGTGGCCGCCCCAAGAGGCGCTCACCAGATACCCCCTCGGCGATGGTCTCGCCGGCGCAATGGAAGGAAAGTACTCGTAGAACCAAATCTACAAAAAGTTAAAAGCGTGAGTAAATGCTAACTAACATGTAGGGCTAAACTTTATAGGGAATAATGTTTACCTCTACGACTTTCCAGAAAGCAGACAAAGCAACGTTCGTCCTAAAGGACCGGTGGCGACACGAGTCCCTCAGCGCGCGAACGAAGTCAGTGTAGGCCAAGCTGGCCCAGTCATAAGTCCCGATCCGCCGGAGATCGCAAACAGCAGGGAGGTAGTAAAGCAACGCCATACTACCCCTGTCAGGGGAGAATATCCCTGACAACAACATCAGCACAAAGATGCGCACCCGCTGCCCTCGGGTGGTCGCATCGTCATCAAGAGTCGCTGCCAGCGTCGAGCGGCGAATCCCTCTAGCAGTGAACTAAGTTGTCTCGACCTCAACTCGAGCTCGAACAGCAATCGGCCCCAACAACTCCTCGACCTTTGGAGAAAAGACGTCGATACCGCCGTCGAACGGCAGCGGCACAGAAGTAAACTCCAGTCCTGTGATGAGACTGAAGTCTGTAGGAGTGACCATCATCTCACCCCATGGAAAATGAAAGGTGTTGGTGGTGTCCCAAAAGAACTCCACCAAAGCGCGTACTACGTGGTGACCCCCGCTGGAGGCGACCATAGCCTCGGAGGTCTCGAACAAGGCAACCAGTCCGCAGGACTCCCATAGGAGCCTCGTCTCTCGGTCTCTGGCAATATGCATCCTATACAAATCGCCTAGACCATCACAGCCAAAGCCGTGATGCCGTGTCCTCCCAAGCTCGGTTCCCCGTCTCACCCTCTCAGAAATGTGGTGGACAGGGGCAAAGAACAAGGTCTGCTCATCCCACTCCGGGAACCGACCAAGCAAAGCGGACGGTGTGGTGTCGTCCTCCATGGGCTCATGCTCCCGTCTAGTGTTTCGGGACCGTGAACCTGAACCTCGTTGTCTAGCCATGCTACATTGTGCAGAGTCATCATAAATTGAGGTTCTATAGTATCTAAGGTTTGCCTAGCCGCATGATACTATGTTCGCAAAAAACAGAGTACGTAGTACTAAAACAGAGCACAAATTCAAATTGAGCATGACAGTATTTTTTCAAGCAATCAAACAATTTCTTGCAACACTATGGTGATTATTGTGACAAATTGAAAAAGAATTGCTAGCAAAAACATCAAGAACAAGCCACATTGTTCTTCCAACCTTAAGAGGTCCAACAATGGTGGATTGCTCATTTCTTCACCAAATTGAGTCAAACAAGTCTCAAATTACTCCTAAGGCAATATACAAGCATAAACAAGCAATTTCATGGCATAAAACTTGATAAACAAAGCAAATTGAGCATTACATATTTCGAATTTTCATGAAATTCGTGAATAAACATGCCAAGAATTCATAAAAATCGGTGTGAGTTTGAGGAAAACTTACAAAGATCGGGAATATAGATGAAAAGAGCTTTGATTTGCAACAAATTTGAGCAAATTTAGTTGAAAAACGAGTGAGCAACGATCAAATGAAGCTTTCGGTTTCTTCGAGCAGCGTTCGCGACAAACCAGAGCAAGAAAATGAACGAAAACGGGATTTTAAAGAAGATTCCGTGCTGGCGCCAGTCCCTAGGCATTGGCGTCATGTTCTGTGCTTGGTGTCTGACGCCAATGCCAGCGCCTGGCGCTAATGCCATATGTCTGGCGCTGATTGTTTTTCAGCGACGCCAAAGCAGTCAGCCACCTGCTGGGGTTGTGCTAGCCTTCTGCAACATATTTTGGGTTCCTTGGTACGTCAGTTAGCCCCTTTAAGCAATTTGACATGATTAGGTAATCGGCTTGATTACATAAAGTGATCGACCTGATGAAAAGATCGTCTCACTTAGCTTAAAGCTCCTAAGCATTGGCTCAAAAGAAAAAGGCACCGACATATAGGTTCAAGAGCAAAAGGCACCGACATATAGGTTCAAGAACAAAGGGCACCGACATACAGGTTCAAAGCGAAAGAGCGCCGACGTACAGGCATAGCAAGAGCAAAGTTCATGCGAACTTTTAAAGATCGACGGGCGTGGATCTTCGGTATTTTCCTTTGGAAAATTATCGCATCAAATGAGGATAACTTCAAGAGAAAATGTCTTCGGCATCATTCCCTAGCTTGCGGAAAGTTGTCATAAACAGCTGAAGGTAATTTCGGGCGAAGTTGTCTTCGATCATAGTTCCTAAGGCATGGAAGGTTATCATAATACGGATGAGAATTATTTCAAGAGAAATAGTTTTCGATGATATTCCCTTAGACGTGGAATGTTATCATAGCGGGGAGGATAGTTTTGGGCGAAGCAATCTTCTAATTTGGAAGCAGTTACAAGGCGTAGCGGTTTTCAAGCGGGATGGCATTCTCTAGCTTGCAAGAGGTCATCAAAACAACAGTACAGCAACAATCGGTTACTTTCAGAGACGTGTGCTCGACGGTGCAAGATACGCGTTTCTTAACTCTTTTGTCTGTTTAACTAATGCTAGTTTTGCAGGTATCGGCATTACAAGATTGATTTAGGATCGCATAACGTTCTGAATCATTCTCCGTCCCTATCGATACTTTGGCTTTCATTTTCGAAACTTACGTTTCTCCAAACTCAGTCAAAGTGGGGGCTTCTGTAGACACCCATTTGTGTCTCCCCAAAACCAAACCCGGTGATGAGTGCCTTTCACGTCGAATTATAATCGAATTAAACGAAAGTGTGGAAAGGTCTAGTGTAGCGGAAAGTTTTTATTTTCTCTTCTTCCTGTTTTTGAAAACTTTATTATAAACAAAACAGCCAATCCAGTTTTGTTAGTCCATTATATGGGTCCAATAGTGGTGTAGTTGGATGGGGCTTGCAAAGACCTTTCCAACGATATATTATAAGCCCAATTCCGATGAATATTGAGGAAATTATGGCCAATTTACTAAACTGGGCTCGGTTTGAGTTTTATGTACGGCCCAATGATCTAGGAACGGGCCTAATATGATTTATCATTCCTAATGCAATTAGGAATGGTTTTAGTCTTCTAGAAAATTCTAGAAGGTTCTTTTTCATTCCTAATTCAATTAGGACTCTTCAGAGTTTTAATCAAGATCAAATAGCATTTTCGATTGAAATTATATTATTTTATCTTCTAGTACGGAAAATTTATCAGATTTTCGAAAACACGTGGAAAACCGCTTTGGCGTCCAACCCCGGGCCTTGGCTCCTGGAACCAGGATTGGCAGCGCCTAGCGCCTGGCGCTAGCCACTGGTGCTGGCGCCAGCCCTGTGTTTCTGCGATCTTCAGACTCTATTTTGTTAAATTATCTTTTTTGGATGATTTTCTCTATAAATATCGTATTAAAAACTCCGTTTTGATAGACCCAATTCGATTTATTCTTAATTTTTAATCGACTCTCTTCATTCACCAATTATCAATATTCATTCATCAAATTAGCATTCATCTACAGTCAAATAATCCTTTTCACTCATCTCTTCATTCATCAACTTTCAATAATATTAATTCTCTAGCGTTCAATTCTAAAATTTGCTTTTTAATACAAAATTCTGCATTCGCAAGATCTAGAAACACCTAGCCATATTCGAAGTTGCCTTCGCCCTAGACGTGAAAGGTTTTAATTTCTGAGGGTTTGGTCCCAGATCTCTCTTTCAATTATTTAATTTAATTGTTATGATTATTATTTTTTCCTTGAAGTTACTAACGTGTGTATTTTGTTATTAGAAAGAGGTACGAGGCATCCAAGTAAGTACTTTAATGGATTAATTAATATTATTATATAGATATCATGTTTACATTGTTATTATGATATTCCTAGTATCATGTTTAGGGTAACTTTAATATTAAGTATGATTAAAAGTACGATGCTTCCTATGTTCTTCCTAATATTTATGATTGTTAGTATCATGTTAGGGTTAAAGATTTGATTTTTATTGCTTAGTGACATGCTAGGGTTTGTTATTATTCTAGTTAGTATCATGCCTAGGATCTTGCTATGCTTTAACATGATCATGATTATGATTATGATTATGATTATGATTGATATTATTATTATTATTAATGATGTTGATTATTTATTTATGTTGCTTGATATGTATTATATTTTATATTGTTATTGCTTGATCACCTTTTATTGCATGTTAAAAGGAATTTGGTACTTGCAATCACGCTTAATAAGATAATTAATAATCTTGTTAGGTTAATTGTGATTATAATTCAAGTGATCGCCAATAATAGTTTATTTGTGCATTATATTCAATCAACATAGATTAAACAGGTTTAGGGTTAATCTATTGATTGTATGTTAATTGGAAAGCGCATATGAATACGAGCAGAATAAAGTAGAGGCCTATTATTAGGGCAAGTTCAATCTCTTTTAGGTTGGATTTGTACCATCATCCCCGAATCCTTATTTGGTTCATGACCTTATGGAGTTGACGATCTCTTGGATCGTTAAGGGGTGTAACCTTCACCTCGTGAACGGTTTACAAGTTCCTTAAAAACTTGTTGGCGACTCTTTTGCTCTATCTTCTTCCCTTTTGGACGCCACCGTACTTTAGTGTATGATCACAGTGGGGTTTAAGCTAGTGAGATTTTTTAAGGCTTGAAATTATTCCCTACAACGGGCAAAACGGACCATTGAAGAATACACACCAATAGGAATGACTTACAATTAAGCTTTTGACTGTCTTCACGTTTAAGGTCTCATTCACCCCATTGGTCCCAGTCAAGACCCTCCGCCTGAAAAACGGTATCCTAATTGGGACCCAAATTCTTATTTTCGATACCATAGAGGTCGTGGTCACACCATCGAAGCATGTCTCGCCCTCAAAGATCGTGTTCAAGATCTCATTGATTCAAATCTCCTTCATGTTCCCCCGCGCGACAAGAATGCCAAGATTAGTAACAATAAAAATAGTGGCTGTAAAGGAAAGAAGAACGACTGTCCTTCTTCTTCCGAAAACACCTACTCTAGTAACAATGTTGGTACTTTTGACCTTAATGAAATCTTAGCTATGGATAATCGAGAATTTAGAAAGAAACTGAGAAAGGATTTCACCCCTATTGGAATTAGCTACGATAATGCTTTCGATCGACTCCATGCTAAGGGACTCATTACTCCTATTGGACCTATTGAAGATCCCCCACTTGCGAAGAGATTGCCTAGTTGTAACCCAAATGTACGCTGCTAATACCATCAAGGTAGGGGTCATACTACTGAGATCTGTTGGAAACTAAAGGAAGCAATCCAATATTTGATCGACAATAATGGGCTTCCAATACCTCCAGTCGACAAGGACACCAAGTGATGATAAACACAAGGCAAGAGTCGAGCTGCAACAACAAGATTTCATTATCTTTCTTTTTTCTATTTCTTTTTCAATTTTTCATCTCCCCAATAGGCATCTTTCTTTTCCCTTAGATTAATTTTGTAGATTCTTTCTTTTTCCTTTTAATAAAATGAGCATTTATTTCTTGCATATGATCATTACTATGGGGAAAAAAAAAAAAAAAAAAAAAAAAAGGTCGAGTTAAGTACAAGGTATACTAATAATTTGAGGCACCCCTTGTAGCCACATCATATTACCTTTCACCCTTCAAATATGCAATCCTTTTTTGGTAAACCACTTTGAGCCTCGTCTAACGATAGACCTTCATTTTTCAGCCCATATCTACCTAACTTTGGGATGGGATGGTGTTTAACTTATGCATTTAAAAAAAAAAAGTTTGAGTGACTTCAAAAGATAAAATAGCAAAAAATAAAAAAAATTAAAAAAAATTAAAAAAATAAAGTGTACAAAAGGGAAAATGTTCCAATGTCTTTGACATGAACATGTCTTTTATATGAACACGTCTCAAATTGCGTCTCTTATCGAGTACTCGGTACCGTGCCTGAGAAACATGAATGCCAAGTGAGTGATAGGCCGTGATGAGTGGCATTTATGCCACTCTTTTATCCTTTTTCTCTAAGGATTCTCCCCTCGTTTGCACATGTTTGGCCCTTTTTCTAAGCATTTTTACTTAGTTTTGTTTCCTCTTTTCTTTTCTACCATATTAGTCTTCTCGCTTTGTTTTTATTTTGATTTCCATGCTTTGGTTTTGTAGGTATTATGTGCCAAAAGAAAGAGGATATCAAGAAGCCAAGCTAACTGTTATGCGCGGGGTGCTGTGCGGCTTCTGTGCGGGCGCACATTTTAGGCTGTGCGGGCGCGCAGCCCTGTACGAACCCGCACAGCCAGACTGAAGAAACAGAGCCTAACCAGAGAGTTTGCGCGACCTTGTGCGCGACTTGTGTGCGGGCGCACACACCTGATGCACGGGCGCACATGACTAATGTGCGGGTGCGCTCATTTTCCCCGTACCCTCAAAGTTGCGGCCGCGCACTACGCCGAGAGGGCACACACACCTACTGTGCGGGCGCGCATATGTCGTGTGCGGGCGCGCACGGCTGAGTTTCCGATTTATTTGCGCCTTGTTGTCCAAGTCTCTTTCTTTTGGGAAGAGCCACATATATATAGTCGGGACTCTTTGTAATAGAAAACACTTAGTACTAATTTCATAGAACATTAGCCTAATCTAGAGAGAGAAAAGACATTTTTATTCAAGCTTCCTTTATTGTATTCAACTTTGTTCAAGCTTTACTCTTCCATCAATCAAGCAAGTATCTACGTTTTCATCTTTCTTTAATCCTTTCTTTAGTAATATATTCTCCTTTCCTTTAATATTATTTATTTGATTGTTACTTATTTTTGTCAATCTTATTAGTTTATCTAGTTATTATTGATTTCATATATTTCAAACATGTTTTGTTTTGAGTTTCTTGTGTTTATTTCTAGTTTTGATATTATGTTTAATCTCCCTTCTCTAGGCTAAACTTTTAGCTAGGGGAAGGGGGTGGAAGATATGCATTGAATGATGGATGAATGTTGATAGTTGGATTGATTACATGCCTTAAATTGATGAAAGACATGATTTTTAATGGCTTGAGATTATTGTTGCACTTTATTTGATTGTCTTCTAGTTTAAATGCATGAAAATGATTTGAACTAGATTAAGATCACCTTTATTTTAATGATTGCATGAGAATGAGCCGTTAAAATGGAGTTTCATGTATTGTGCTTCTTTATTCTCTTGATTTGCTTGTGTCTAATAGGATGCATGAGAATGATCCGAATTATAATAGACTTCTTTCATTGATTTTCCTAGGCTATTGCATGAGAATGAATTTTTTAGGTAGAATCTTGTGTTCTTTGGCATGTTCATCATGATAACTATCATTGTTCCCCACTTTCTAATCATGTTTAAAACCCCCGAACCCCTAGCGCCGTTTTCTATTGATTTTAATCATCATTTTCTTGCTTACTTGTAGTTTTAGTGTTCTACTCAACAAAACCAACAAAAAAATCCCCTTTTCACTCTTGCATTAGTGATATTTGATGTTGAATTAGCGTGCTTCCCTAGTGGTTCAACCCTTTACTTGCCACTAACTAGTTTAGTGTAGGTTTAGGTATTATACATGATTAATTTGGTTAGGGTGGTAGCATAACGACCTATCTAATCCCTATCAGACCGCATTATCGGGATTGCCCACACTTATAAAAAGAAAATAAATGTTAAGAAAAAAGAAAAAAAAAAGGAGAAAAGAGAGCTAAAAAAGAGAAGCAAGCCTCAAGCATAAAAATATAAGGATTCAAAAGCAAGGTTGCACATCTTGGGAGCTTATCGAGGGTCTTGAGCATTTACCCCCTTCTTCTATAACCTTTAGCCTAACCACGTTACAACCCTTAAAAAAACCTTTTTGAGGTATACACACACTTGTGTGAGGTTCGGCTAGAGCTACGTTCGGCCTGATTCCTAACGGATACGTAGGCAACCTCACATCAAGGTGCGGCCGTAATAAACATGCATTCGTATTAACATTCACACACCATTATCATATCAAAGGATCTCCTATGCTCATCCCTATTTACTTAGAGCTAGACTTGGGGGCTTGATCCCTACATCATTAGCTTACCTAGCCTAAGAGTCACCAACATTTGACTCTTTTCAATATATTTTCCCACACACTTAGCCCTTGCGGCCTAACTTTAGTGTCACTATCACACACATCACACATACATGACCAAATATACTTCCCTTAGGAACCCTTTGTCATGGAATCTTAACACAACACTGAAGCATGCCTTGTCATATAAACATCACTCATCAATCATAATTGTCATTGCATCACGAAGTATGAAGTGCTTAGCCTCCGTGCCTAAGTTACCCAAATGCTTTCATCATTGAGTCAACAATTCAGATAACCTAGGATGGGTTAATCCTTGCACCTTGAGAGATAGTATAAAATGACATTTGACTAAGCTCATTCAACATGCACCTTCAAAAACTTCGCTTCTTTCTTTTTTGCGTCTTTCTTTTTCGGGAGAAAGTCAGTACCCCCACCAAAATGACGGAAAATTTTTGCTTTTTTAGCATTTTCGAGTCGCGCGATCACATTACAATGCACACACGAGTCATGTACACGTTGAGTCATGTCGTTTTATATCACCTTGATTTGAGTCTAACACATGTGTCAAATACTTTGAGTCGAGTCAACCTCGAGTCAGTCAATCACAGTAAGTCAAGTTTATACCTTGAATCATGTCAAGTCATTGAGTCAACACTAATTCTTAAGTCAACCCTAAAGAAATATAAACAAAATCCTATAGTCAAAGATAAAAATGCAGGTGCATCCCAACAAGCGAGGACATTCCCGGATTTTTTTTCGAAAAAAAACCACGAATATGATACAAGAGATTCCTCCAAGATAAGAGGAGTTACGTGGATCAGTAATTTAGATATGAAGAGCTTTAATTTACAAAAGATTTGAGCGGATTTGGTTGAAAGGAAACGACCAAGCTCAAAGTTCGGAGCAAAACCAAGCAACAGTGGCAGCAAGAGCAGAACAGAGGAGACCCGACTCCAGCACCAGACGACAAGGTTGTCGTCTGGCAACAACATCTGGCGTCTGGCAACAACATCTGGCGTCTGGCAACAGATTTCAGCGCCTGACTCTAGATCCCAACGTCTGGCGACAGAGCCCATTCTTGACGCCAGAGATATTTCAGCGGCGACAGAGCTCGAAGCCTCTCAGAAAGGTGATTTCGACCTCATACAGCAATTTCGGGTTCCTTGGTACACCAGTTATCCCCTATAAGAAATTTGGCATGATTAAGTAGTCGGCTTGATTAATATCACAATAAGTGATCGACCTGACGAAAGATCGTCTCACTTAGCTTAAAGCGCCTAAGCATTGGCTCATCGCAAGACACCGACATACTGGTTCATAAATAACAGAGACACCGACATACTGGTTCATCAACAGCAGAGGTACCGATATAATGGTTCACAAGCAGTAAACCGCCGACGTACTGGCGTAGGGGAAGCAAAGTTCAAGCGAGCTTTAGAGATCGACAAGCGTTGGTCTTCGGAAATTTTTCTTCGGAATATTATCGCAATAAACATTCAAGCTTTTGTTCAGAGACGCGTGGACATTTCATTCAAGCTCTTTTTTTCAGAGACGCATGGACATTTCATTCAAGCTCTTTTGTTCATAGACGCGTGGACATTTCTTTCAAGCTCTATTGTTCAGAGACGCGTGGACATATCATCAAAGCTCTTTGTTCAGAGACGCGTGGACATATTGTTCAAAAGCTCTTTGTTCAGAGACGCGTGAACATATCAAAAAAGCTCCATTGTTCAGTGACGAGTGGACATTAAAACAGCAAGATGCCGTTCCATAGATTGTGGAAGGCTGTCACAACAACTTCAATGCAACATCAACAAATCGGTTACCTTTGGAGACGTGTGCTCGACGGTGCAAGATACGCGCTTCTTAACTCTCTTATCTGTTTTAACTAATGCTAGTTTGCAGGTATCGGCGTTACAATAATGATTTAGGATCGCATAACGTTCTGAATCATTCTTGTAACGCCGATACCTGCAAACTTTATTTTCTCTTCTCTCTATTATTAAAAACCTATTTTAAGAAAACAGTCAATCCAATTTGGTTGGTCCATGATATGGGTCCAATAGTAGTGTAGTTAGATAAGGTTTGAAAAGATATTTCCATTCATATATTATAAGCCCAATTCAGATGAATATTGAGGAAGTTATGGCCAAATTACTAAACTGGACCCAGTTTGAGCCTTATATGCGGCCCAATGATCTTGAGGAGAGCCTAATATGGATTTATCATTCCTAATGCAATTAGGAATGGTTTTAGTCTTCTACATTCTTTTAGAAGGTTCTTTTCATTCCTAATTCTATTAGCATTGATAAATTGACTTTTGTTGACTTTTTAGAGTTTTAATCAGAATAAAAGAATGTTTTTTGAGGAAAATACGATTTTATCCTCCTGTACGGCAATTTCTATCTGATTTTAGAAAACGAGTCAATAACTTAGTAAGCGCCTGACGCTAAGCTTGGCGCCTGGCGCTAGCGTTAGCGCCTGGCGCTAATGTCAGCGTCTGGCGCTAACCTTCGTTTTACGCGTCAGAACTCTGTTTTGATTTTTTATCTTTTTGGCTGATTTTCTCTATAAATAGCTATCTAAAAACTCCATTTTCATTCACCAATTCTCACGAACTCTCATCAAGATTTTCTAGATTACTCTCTCTCTCTTTTCTAAACTAGCCTTTTCTCAAATTACAAAATTCTGCATTCGCAAGACTTAGATACACCTAGCCATATTCGAAGTTGCCTTTGCCTTAGACGTGAAAGGTTTTAATTTCTGAGGGTTTGGTCCCAAATCTCTATTTCAATTATTTAATTTAATTGTTGTTATATTATTTTCCTTGAAATTACTAATGTGTGTATTTTGTTATTAGAAAGAGATACGAGGCATCGAATTAAGTATTTTAATGGTTTAATTGATATTATGATGTACAAATCATGTTAGGAAGCTTGATGTTTTGAATGACAACAATGATTCAAAGTATCATGTTTAGGGAAAAGGTAATAATATCAAATATGCTTATTATGATTTCTATGATGTTTCCTATTCTTCCTAATATTCATATTAGTATCATGTTAGGGTTAAAGCTTTGATTTTTATGCTTAGTGACATGCTAGGGTTTGTTATTAATCTTGTTAGTATCATGCCTAAAATCTTGTTATTATTATTATGCTTTAACATGTTTATGATGATTATTGTAATTATTATTGTGGTGATTTATTGTTATTATGTTGCTTGATTATTTATTGTTATTGCTTGATCAAACATTTTATGCATGTTTAAAGGGAATTGCTACTTATAATCACGCTTAATAAGATTATTAATAATCTTGTTTAGGGTTAATTTGATTATAATTCAAGTGATCACAAATAATAGATTTATTTGTGCATTAATATTCAACTAACATAGATAAACAGGTTTAGGGTAAACCTATTGATTGCATGTTAGTCACAAAGCGCACATGAATACGATCATAATAAAGTAAAGGGCTATTATTAGGGCATGTTCAATCTCTTTTAGGTTGGATTTGTACCTTCATCCCCGAACTACCAGTCATGGTTCTAGACCTATTGGAGTTGATGATCTCTTGGATCGTTAAGGGGTGTAACCTTCACCTCGTGAACAGTTTACAAGTTCCTAAAAAATTTGTTCGCGACTCTTTTGCTCTATCTTCTTTCCCTTTGGACGCCACCGTACTTTAGTATATGATCACAGTAGAGTTCAAGCTAGGGATAACGCTTGAAATATTCCCTGTAGTTTTTGGCGACTCCATTAGGGAGAATTTCTATTTTAATTCCTGAAATTTATTTCGGCAATGTTTTAGAATGAGTGGATGAGACTCGAAAAGTTCTAAGTATTTCACGTGCGTAATTTTGATTCACATTATTGTCATATGCATAAAAAAAGATCTCATTGGAAATACTATCCGTAATGAGTTAAAACATAGAATTTTTACACGTAGCAAATTTGAGGAATATCTTTCACAACTAGGACCGAAATAACGCTGCGCGAAACTGGAAAATTTTATCGAGCATAGAAAGCTGCTGAGGCATGCAGGAATTAGCGTTAGCGAACAGAAGTTAGCGCCAGAATTTTGACTGTAGCGCCAAACGACAGCTCTGTCGCCAGGCCCTAAAGCCAAAATCCGGCGCCAATCTCTGTTTGCTGGCGCCAAATTCTTCCAATACCGAGCCAGAAATATGCGTTCTAACTTCGACCAGTTTTTAGCATTGTTTGCTCGATCCTACTTCCTGAGTGAGTTTTTCTCACTTTTTTGAAACCTATATGTGTTCTACATATGGACATAACCCCCTGGGAATTCATGCTCCATCTACCTGATTAAACGTTCTGAGCAACAAAAGGTACATCCGAGAATGTTGAATTCACCAAACCATGGAAGCGAGTTTTTCTAAACTCACGGTGTCCCATCCACTCGCGCCAACCGTTCACGGTTAGGCTTTTGCGCGGTGCATCCAGACAATTAACCATGGATCCTCTTTGACTAACCAATATCCCGAACTTTAGAGAACTAGAGCCATGGTTAGGTTGCAAACTTATTGCATCATATTGTGCCTACTTGACTAATTGCGCATTATTTGTTGTGCATACTCTATGTGATTTTTCCTAACCTTTTGTTTGACTTGCGTTAAGAACAAAATAAACTGCTTAATGGCTAAAAAGACTTTGCTTAATTAATTAATTGATCTTGGTAACTAGAGTCTAATAATCTAATCAAAGTTGACTTAGTACGGCTTTAAGCATACCCTTGTTGAGTAATAACACCGACAGCAGCTCCAGATCAATGTTCCAGCACTGGCGCCGAGATTTGGACTGCAGTGCCACTCTGTGGAGTGTAGCGCCTGGCGACAGCTCTGTCGTCTGGTGCTACACTACACAGTGCGGCGCCAATCCTGTCGTTTTGGCGACAGTTCGGTTTATTGCTCGAGTCATCACCTTGTGTCTAATTAAACAGTTTGCTAATTAATTCTGTTAATTATACCTTGTTAAGTCATTAATTGAGTCTAGTCACATAGTCTAGCCACATGATCATGACACGAGTCCAAGTATGTCACCTACACTCACTAGTTTAACACACACCTTGTGCATGTCACCATGACCATGTCTTAGGTTCATGCATGAGTCATTTTTTCCCTTCATTTAAGTTGGGGGTACATTCCATTCCTAATTCTTCATAACCCTCCATCTACATCATCTTTTCTTCACTTCCTCCATCCATTGCATGTTGAATAAAATTTAAGTCAAATAATTAACAATGAATATCCCCAAATTCCTTTTCCACAGTACTTGGTCGAGGAGAGAAGGGCAATTAATCAAGGATAACCTCTTTATTCAAGTCTTACTTTTTGATAAAACGATTCGTCAAAAGAGGAAGGCTAAAAAGATAATGGGGACTTAAGAGGAAGTTAATGAACTTAGGAGTCAATTGACTGACGTGACTGAGGTGTTAAACGCTTTAACCCTCAAAATTGATGACCTTGTGAAGCAAAATCAAATGAACCTCATGCAAGAAAGCTTGATAGCTATCTAGTGACTATAAATTTTAGGGTATTAGTTCACAAGGGGTCTCGCTGGACAAGGAACTTCTTCCGCATAAGTTCAATGCCAAAGACATCCCTAAATTCAAGGCAACAGATAACCCTTACTTTCATCTAAGAGCTTTTGAAACAATAATGAGCATTAAGGGTATCGATAAGAAGGTTTTCCCCTCTCTGTTTTCTCTATCTCTTGAGACTGTTTGTCAACAATGATTCTTTTCCCTTGACAAAGAGAAAACCTCTTCTTGGGAGTCGATAACAAACGCTTTCATAGATAGATATAAGTGCAACATCCAAGACGAAACAGTCCATAGACAACTCGAGATGTTAAAACAAAAAGAAAACGAAGGGTTCACTTCTTTCTTCAATAAATGGAGGGAAACTTCTACTAATATGGTCAAGGCTCCTACCGAAAAAGAATCTGTGAGGATGTTTATCAAGAATCTCTAAGGGAAGTATTCAAGACACTTAAAGTACCAACACAATTTGAATACTTTCAAGGTTGTCTATAATATAGGAATCGACATTGAAGATGACCTTCTGAAAGATAATAGTGCGAGAGGAAAGAAGAACGACCATTCTTCTTCCTCCTCTCCCATTAATGAGGTGCATGCCGCGAACGCCTCTAAATTGCGAATCCAACGGTCAAAAAGAGTGTTCACTCCACTTGGTATGAGTTATGAAACAGCTTTCAAGAAGCTACATCACAAAGGACTAGTCATGCCCATAGGGCTTATCAAAGATCCAGTTCCAGAAGCCAAGCCATTTAAGTGGGATCCTAATAAACACTGCAAATATCACCATGGAAAGGGTCACGATACTAAGGAGTGTTGGAAACTCAAAGAAGCTATTCAAGATCTGATCGATGACAATAAAACTTCCGAGGTTCTAGCCATTGAAGAAGATCAAACATCCTTCGATCCATCACTTCTTATCACACTTGTAGGTAAGCCCATGATCGAGACAACTTATATAACCTCTCTCGATGAAGTGGCCATAATTGAGGAGGATAAAAGTCTTTTCTTAGATAATACCAGGGAAGACTCGTCAAATCTAAAAGAGGATGTTCGAAAATTGAAAGATGTCGTTGCCATGCTCTTGAATGTGGTAGAAGGACTAGCAAATCGGGTGATGGTTATCAAACAAAATTCTCGCCAAGGATTTAATGAGTATTGTTAATCTTGTTAGGTTTAATTTGATTATAATTCAAGTGATCTCCAATAATAGTTTATTTGTGCATTAATATTCAACCAACATAGATAAACAAATTTAGGGTTAATCCTATTGATTGCATGTTAGTCAGAAAACGCACATGAATACGATTAGAATAAAGTAGAGGCCTATTATTAGGGCAGGTTCAATCTCTTTTAGGTTGGATTTGTACTTTCATCCCCGAACCCTATTTGGTTCAAGACCTTATAGAGTTGACGATCTCTTGGATCGTTAAGGGGTGTAACCTTCACCCTGTGAACGGTTTACAAGTTCCTAAAACTTGTTGGCGACTCTTTTGGTCTATCTTCTTTCCTTTTGGACGCCACCATACTTTAGTGTATGATCACAGTGGGGTTCAAGCTAGGGGTTAACGCTTGAAATTATTCCCTACACACATCATATTACCTTTCACCCTTCAAATATGCAATTTTTTTTTGGTAAACCACTTTGAGTCTCGTCTAACGATAGACCCTTCATTTTTCAACCCATATCTACCTAACTTTGGGATGGGATGGTGTGTAACTTATGCATTTAAAAAAAAATAAAAAAAATAACTTGAGTGACTTCAAAAGATAAAGTAGCAAAAAAAAAATTAAAAAAAAAAGAAGTGTACAAAAGGGCAAATGTTCCAATGTCTTTGACATGAACATGTCTTTGATATGAACACGTCTCAAATTGCATCTCTTATCGAGTGCTCGGTATCGTGCCTGAGAAACATGAATGCCTAGTGTGTGATAGACCGCATGATCGGGATTGCCCACACTTATAAAAATAAAATAAATGCTAAAGCAAAAAGAAAAAAAAAGGAGAAAAGAGAGCTAAAAAAGAGAAGCAAGCCTCAAGCATAAAAATATAAAGATTCAAAAGCAAGGTTGCACACCTTGGGAGCTTATCGAGGGTCTTGACCCTTTATCCCCTTCTTCTATAACCTTTAGCCTAACCACGTTACATCTCTTAAAAAGGCCTTTTTGAGGTATACACACACTTGTGTGAGGTTCGGCTAGAACTACGTTCGGCCTGATTCCTAACGGATACGTAGGCAACCTTACATCGAGGTGCGGCCGTAATAGACATGCATTTGTATTCACATTCACACACCATGATCATATCAAGGGATATCCTATGCTCATCCCTATTTACTTAGAACTAGACTTGGGGGCTTGATCCCTACATCATTAGCTTACCTAGCCTAAGAGTCACCACCATTTGAATCTTTTCAATATATTTTTTCCCACACACTTAGCCCTTGCGGCCTAACTTTAGTTTCACTATCACACACATCACACATACATGACCAAATATACTTCCCTTAGGAATCCTTTGTCATGGAATATTAACACAACGCTAAAGCATGTCTTGTTATATAAAAATCACTCATCAATCATAATTGTCATTGCATCACGAATTATGAAGTGCTTAGCCTCCGTGCCTAAGTTACCCAAATGCTTTAATCATTGAGTCAACAATTGAGATAGCATAGGATGGGTTAATCCTTGCACCTTGAGAAATATAATCAAATGACATTTGACTAAGCTCATTCAACATGCACCTTCAAAAATTTCGCTTCTTTCTTTTTTGCGTCTTTCTTTTTCGGGAGAAAGTCAGTACCCCCACAAAAATGACGGAAAAATTTTGCTTTTTTGGCATTTTCGAGTCGCACGATCACATTACGATGAACACACGAGTCATGTACACGTTGAGTCATGTCGTTTCATATCACCTTGATTTGAGTCTAACACATGTGTCAAACACTTTGAGTCGAGTCAACCTCGAGCCAGTCAATCACAGTAAGTCAAGTTTATACCTTGAATCATGTCAAGTCATTGAGTCAACACTAAGTCTTAGGTCAACCCTAAAGAAATATAAGCAAAGTCCTATAGTCAAAGATAAAAATGCAGGTGCATCCCAGCAAGCGAGGACATTCCAGGATTTTTTTTCGAAAAAAACCGTGAATATGATACAGGAGATTCCTCCAAGATAAGAGGAGTTTCATGGATCAGTAAATTAGAGATGAAGAACTTTAATTTACTAAAGATTTGAGCGGATTTGGTTGAAAGGAAACGACCAAGCTCAAAGTTCGGAGCAAAACCAAGCAACAGTGGCAGCAAGAGCAGAATAGGGGAGACCCGACTCCAGCACCAGACGACAATGTTGCCGTCTGGCAACAACATCTGGCGTCTGGAAACAGAGTTCAACGCCTGACTCTAGATTGTCTGGCGACAGAGCCCATTCTTGACGCCAGAGATAATTCAGCAGCAACAGAGCTCGAAGCCTCTCAGAAAGGTGATTTCGACCTCAAACAGCAATTTCGGGTTCCTTGGTACGCCATTTAGCCCCTATAAGCAATTTGGCATGATTAAGTAGTCGGCTTGATTACAATCACAATAAAAGATCGACCTCACGAAAGATCGTCTCACTTAGCTTAAAGCGCCTAAGCATTGGCTCATCGCAAGACACCGACATACTGGTTCATAAATAACAGAGACACCAACATACTGGTTCATAAACAGCAGAGGAACCGACATAATGGTTCACAAGCAGCAAACCGCCGACGTATTGCCGTAGCAGAAGCAAAGTTCAAGCGAGATTTAGAGATCGACAAGCGTTGGTCTTCGAAAATTTTTCTTCGGAATATTATCGCAATAAACATTCAAGCTCTTTTGTTCAGAGACGCGTGGACATTTTATTCAAGCTCTTTTGTTCAGAGACGCGTGGACATTTCATTCAAGCTCTTTTGTTCAGAGACACGTGGACATTTCTTTCAAACTTTATTCTTCAGAGACATGTGGACATATCATTAAAGCTCTTTGTTCAGAGACGCGTGGACATATTGTTCAAAAGCTCTTTGTTTAGAGACGCGTGAACATATAAAAAAAGCTCCATTGTTCAGAGACGAGTAGACATTAAAACAACAAGATGGCGTTCCATAGATTGTGGAAGGTTGTCACAACAACATCAATGCAACATCAACAAATCGGTTACCTTCGGAGACGTGTGCTCGACGGTGCTAGATACGCGTTTCTTAACTCTTATCTGTTTTAACTAACGCTAGTTTGCAGTTATCGCGTTACAAGAATGATTTAGGATCGCAGAACGTTCTGAATCATTCTCCGTCCCTATCGATACTTTGAATTTTGTTTTTGAAACTTGCATTTCTCCAAACTCAGTCAAATTGGGGACTTCTGCAGACACCCATTTGTGTCTCCCCAAAACCAAACCCAGTGATGAGTACTTTTCACGTCGAATTATAATCGAATAAAGTGAAAGTGTGTAAAGTTTAGTATTGCGAATAGTTTTAATTTCTTTTCTCTTCTCTCTGTTTTTGAAAACCTATTTTAAGAAAACAGTCAATCCAGTTTGGTTGGTCCATGATATGGGTCCAATAGTAGTGTAGTTGGATAGGGCTTGAAAAGAGTTTTCCAACGATATATTATAAGCCCAATTCCAGTGAATATTGAGGAAGTTATGGCCAAATTACTAAACTGGGCCCGATTTGAGCCTTATATGCGGCCCAATGATCTAGAGGAGGGCTTAATATGGATTTATCATTCCTAATGCAATTAGGAATGGTTTTAGTCTTTTAGATTCTTCTAGAAGGTTCTTTTCATTCCTAATTTAATTAGCATTGATAAATTGACTTTTGTTGACTTTTTAGAGTTTGAATCAAAATAAAAGAATTTTTTAGGAAAATACGATTTTATCCTCCTGTACGGCAATTTCTACCTGATTTTAGAAAACGCGTCAATAACTTAGTCAGCGCCTGACGCTAACCTTGGCGCCTGGCAGCGTCTGGCGCTAACCTTCGTTTTACGCGTCAGAACTCTGTTTTGATTTTTTATCTTTTTTGCTTATTTTCTCTATAAATAGTTTCCTAAAAACTCCGTTTTCATTCACCAATTCTCACGAACTCTCATCAAGATTTTCTTTATTACTCTCTCTCTCTTTTCTAAACTAGTTTTTTTCTCAAAATACAAAATTTCGCATTCGCAAGACTTAGATATACCTAGCCATATTTGAAGTTGTCTTCGCCCTAAACGTGAAAGGTTTTAATTTCTTAGGGTTTGGTCCTAAATCTCTATTTCAATTATTTAATTTAATTGTTGTTTTATTATTTTCCTTGAAGTTACTAACGTGTGTATTTTGTTATTAGAAAGAGATACGAGGCATCCAATTAAGTACTCTAATGGTTTAATTGATATTATGATGTAAAAATCATGCTTAGATTGTTATTATGATTCCTAGTATCATGTTAGGAAGCTTGATGTTTTTTAATGACAACAATGATTTCTTATATCATGTTTAAGGAAAAGGTTATAAAATCAAATATGCTTATTATGATTCCTGCGATGTTTCCTACTCTTCCTAATATTCATATTGGTATCATGTTAGGGTTAAAGCTTTGATTTTTATGTTTAGTGACATGCTAGGGTTTGTTATTAATCTTGTTAGTATCATGCCTAGGATCTTGCTATTATTATTATGCTTTAACATGTTTATGATGATTGTTGTAATTATTATTGTAGTTTTTGATTGTTATTATGTTGCTTGATTATTTATTGTTATTGCTTAATCACACCTTTTATGCATGTTTAAAAGGAATTGGTACTTGTAATCACGCTTAATAAGACTATTAATAATTTTATTTAGGATTAATTTGATTATAATTCAAGTGATCACCAATAATAGATTTATTTGTGTATTAATATTCAACCAACATAGATAAACAGGTTAGGATAAACCTATTGATTGCATGTTAGTTACAAATCGAACATGAATACGATCAGAATAAAGTAGAGGCCTATTATTGGGGCAGGTTCAATCTCTTTTAGGTTGGATTTGTACCTTTATCCCTGAACTACCAGTCATGGTTCAAGATCTATTGGATTTGATGATGTCTTGGATCGTTGAGGGGTGTAACCTTCACCTCGTAAACGGTTTACTAGTTCCTTAAAAAACTTGTTGGCAACTCTTTTGCTCTATCTTCTTTCCTTTTAAATGTCACCGTATTTTAGTGTATGATTACAATGGGGTTGAAGCTAGGGATAACGCTTGAAATATTCCCTACACACCCCAATTTATCTGCAATATTAAAGATTAAAACTTTAGATTATTAACAATACAATGTCGATTTGAGGAAAAGCACGATCAATTATCAAAACGCATTTTCAAACAAATAATACCAAAATAAAAAAATAAAAACACATCACAATTAACAAACTTTAGACCCCAAAAACTTTCACAAAAATCCCAACAGCCCTCTCACAACATCTCCCCCGCAACAACATCAGCCCACAAACCTCACCGATCGCGCACCACCATTAATTCTCCACCTCCGCCCAACAACAACCTTAAGCAGCCCATTAACCACCATCACCGACACTACAACAGCCACTGCGCATCTCCCCTACTACACAATCGCACACCCTCGCATCTCCCCTGCTATACACAACCACAAACACCACTTGCCGCTACTCCTCGCCACTTCATGGTCACATTCTAACCGCAACCAGCACAATCTAACGCCAAGCAACAGCGACATCAAGCAACCACCATTCGGCCCCTCAAAATCCCAATTTTATCAACACAAAACCCATCACAATCCCTGATTATGAATAAAACCCATAAAAAAAAACAGAACTTAAAACCCAAAAAAGAATATGAAATTACCTCAGTAATTGAATTTGAGAAATTACTCCATAAGATCAACCAAAACAAATTAAAGATGTACCCTAGATTTTCGAATTGATATTAGATGATTATTAAAAATGATAAACGATCTTACCTCTAGGAGCTGCTTTAATGGAGAAGAGATAAAACACAGAGTACCTTTAAGCCTTCATTAGAAACTCGGAGTAAGCTTCAATGGAGGAAAGGCGGAAAGTCCTCAAAATCTGGAGGTGGTATTGAGAGAGAAATTTGTGGGTGTCGCATTGTTTTAAAAATTAGGGTTTAAATTAATGTTGATCGAAGAAGGGAAAATTGGGGAAAATGCTAGGATATGCATGGGTGGGTGGTCGGCGTTGGGATTAGGAAAAGGATTTGGCAATTGAATATCAACTGGGTTGTGTAGCTGTTGGAGATGATGTGAGGATGCTTAGGACTTAGAGAGAGTGAGAATGAGAGGAGCAAAAGCAGGAGAGAGAAATAGGAAAACCCGAAAAGACCAAAATAACCTTGGAAATTTGGTCAATCAAGACAAGGGGCTAAGGGCAAGGGTGTCATTTCGCTGTTCATTAGGAACAGTAAATGAACAACACTAAATGAACTTGGGGCTTTTTAGGTTGTCATTTTAATTTAGGTGCACGATCATGGAACATCTAGATGCTTTGTTTAACTACAATTGTTTTACGCTCTCTTTTTTTAGTAAAACATAATTTTGATGTATATATGTCAATGCACTATATTAACTATTTTCTTCTTTTATAGTACATTTTATCAATTTTGACAATTTTGATCATATCATAACATAAAAACGTTGATATTAAAAAAAAATTGTGATTAATCTAATATATTTCAAGATAAAAATTACATTTTTATATTAATAACAATATGCGATAATAATTTAGAATGTAAATTATACTCCCTCAATCCCATAAAGATATGCTTGTACTTTTTTTCGAGTGTCCAAAAAGTTGTGTTGACTTGTGAATCATTTCATTTTTAGGGTGTGATTTAGGACAAATATACCATTAACATATGTTGATATCAACCTTGTCCTACATTTTTTTTTCTTGTACTAAAAGATGTACAATAAAAAGGATGTTTTCATGTTTCCTATATTTCCACTCATTCAAATCATGGTTTTTTTTTTTGCATTAAATAAAGAAAAAATACACGTTAATAATCTTAAATATGGATGATTTACTTCTAATAATCTCAACTAAGGTTTATTTTTTAATAATCCCAACTATGCTAGTGTTTGCCTTCAATACTTCCAATGACCGGCAACCCGCTGAAAGAATTTTTTTTTATAACCACGTGTCAACACGTGATTGGTCCAAAATAAAAAGAAATTCAAAAAACATTACAAAAAACCCCAAAAATTCTTAGCCACCTTTCCCCACCGCGAAACCCTAACCCCACACCTAAACTCGTCGGGAATCAGCCGATCGCCCCTACTAATCACCGAAACTGGTCGGCCGCCCCCATTAATCACCAAAACTAGCCGGCCGACCCTCTACATCCCTACGTGACCTAGGATTGACTCCCAAAACCACATAATAAGCCACCCCGATCCCCAAACCACCAACAATTCCAACAAAACCACCCTCACCGCAAAACATTAAACTCAACGAAAACTAGCCGGTCGCACCCCTTACCTACCGAAACTGGCCAGCCCGCCCTCTACAACCCCAACTAACCTAGCCCCGATCTTTGAAACCACCTACACAGCCACCCCGATCCCAAAACCACCCAGAAGTCCAACGAAATAAGGTTAGGTATTTGGGAACGGGGTGGCAGGGTAGATGGTGTTAGGGGTCAGGGCTAAGTCAATTTGGTTCGTAGAAGGTCAGACAATCGGTTTTGGTGGTTGGGGGGTGGTCGGCTGGTTACCAGCGAGGTTAGGGGAATGATTAGGGTTTCACAGTGGGAGAAGGTGGCTGGGAATTTTTTGGTTTTTTTATTTTATTTTGGACCTATCATGTGTTGACACGTGTCATGGTTACATGTTATAACATTTCATTGACTTGGTGTTGACTGGTTAGGACTATTGGAGGCAAACACATAGCGTAGTTAGGGTTATTGAAAAATAAACCTTAGTTGGGATTATTAAAAGTAAATCGCACATAGTTGGATCGGAATTATTAAAGTGTATTTTTCCTTAAATAAATACAGAAGTATTAATTTACTCCATACATTTCTAAAGAGGGTTAAGTTTTCCATTTTAGGCTATTCTCTTTAATGGTTACGTCTTAATTCTTTCCTAGATCATAATAGTTAGCTAGTTACTTTTTTTTACACACATTTCATAAATACTTCCATTCAATTATCCCCGTTTAACAAAATATTTGCATACTTCTAACGTAATTATTCCTATTCACAAAATTATTTACCAATTCCCAATGCAAACAGTCTTATTTTTTAAGTGAATTTAATGATGTAATACTTGATACATATGTAACATGTGATTATTGTTTTTAATTTCCACCATTTTATCTTCTTTATTAATCATGTAATAAACACGATATGAGCTTTTTCAATTACAGAGGGAGTGCCACATGTAATTGTGATTGATATAAACAAAAAAATATCTCATTTTCTATAATTTTTTTGCAACATGAGAAATGAACACATCATTACAAACAAAGTGTTGCAGCTATTAAAATCATATATACGTAGGGTCTGTTCTTTTCAGCTTAATTTCATTTCATTTAAGCTTCAATTAGTTCAGTTCAGTTTGTAATTTTCTTCTCTTATAAAATACTCATTTCAGCTCTATTCAGTTAAGTTTAGTTCAACTCAATTCATCTCTAATCAGTTCAATTCAGTTCGCCTCAATAAATAGAATATACACTAAATCAAATAAAATAAATGAAAGGACAAAAAGGTAGGTGTGAACGGTTTATATGTGCAGAACCTAAAAGTTAAGTGGGGTCAATTGGTGGGTCTAGTAGTGCGTTTTGTGGGTTAAAGACAGAATGCGATACTTCCGGTGGTAAGGAAGCTACGATGGTATATGCTTCCAAATTACCAAAATATTTCAATGGTCAGTCCAAATTTACACTAATGGCTTAAATTAATTGGCCTTTCTAGTTATTATAAGTCAAGATGTGAAAAACATTCAAACTCATTGTTGTTGAACCTTTGACTCTTCAAACTCCGTAGGAACAATCAACGCATTGTTTGTGACATTGTTGTTGCCTAATTGAAGATTTGAAGGTACGGGTAGTACAAACAAACGAATTTCAAATAAGACTATCATCTAGATTGTGGACTACCTTTCACGTAGTCATAGTCATATCGCATATTGATTTTATCTTCGTTGAAAAACTAAATTCTTTGAACAACTTAAATAGTTGGATGTATAGTATTTATCTTAGTAGTATATTGTTTTTAGAAAAGTTAGTTATGGTCATTTCTATTTTAATAATGACTGATATGTGAGTATTAAACATGATTTGAGGCCTATTCTGATTTAATAAATTGAGCTGAACTGAACTGAATTTATTGGAATTGAATATAACTGAACTGAACTAAACTAAATTGAACTGAATTGAATTGAACTGAAATGAAATAAATATTTTATAAGAGAAAGAAATTAAAAATGGAATTGAACTAAAATGAACTGAAATTTAGCTGAAGAGAACAAGCCCTTGATTTAGTGGAAAGGTTTGTATCCCACAACTTGTGGTATAGACACCTTTCCACTAGTTTCATTTTGGAGTAAGAATCTCTCATCTCCCCTGCTTGTAAAGGTCTAGCCTGCTAACCTAAAGCGTATTAACATGTGTGAGATAATGGTTTGATAAGGTTATTCCACTTACTTATCTAAAAAAAGTCCATGTGTGAGTTTTCTTACATATATATCTCTATCAAACAAATTGAAGTATTGTTACTTTCATTTCATAGAAATTTAAAATATTTTTCACTGCTAAATTGCTAATGAATGAACTAGATTGCTAATGAACTAGCGGAACCACGACTTGTCATACATGCTCTATCAGCTTTTTTACATACATTGCTTTTGTTAGTAATTATTTTAGATTCTATCAAATGCATTCTGATACTCATTTAATAAAAGGAAAAATTGCTCACAATAACTCAAAATTTACCTCCTTCGTCTAAAATAATCTCAACTTTCAATTATACAGAGTATTTTTTTTAATAATCCACCTATCTTTTTCAAATAAAATTAACATTTAGATTGTGGATTGTCTTTTACTTAGTCATATTGCATCTTCGCATATTGATATTGTCTTTGTTGAAACAAGGAAAAAAAAATGTTCATCAACTTATATAGTTAGATGCAAAGTATTTAGCTTAGTAGCATTTTTTTATATATAAAAGTTGTCGTCATTTCTATCTTAATAATGACTTATGTGTGAGTATCAAACATGGCTCGCTTGGTTTAGAAAAAATATTTGCATACCACAACCTCATACCATAATCTATACTAGTATATTAAAGGCCCGTTTACATTTACTTAATTTCAGTTCAGTTCAGTTCAGCTCTTAATTTCCTTCTCTCATAAAATATTCATTTCAGCTCATTTCAGTTCAGTTCAGTTCACTTCAGCTCCAATCAGTTCAGTTCAGTTCAGCTCAGTTCAATTCAGCTTAGTTCAATAAACGTGAACAGGCCCCAAATGACGTTTATAAAGACGTCTATGTGACATGTAAATCTTTTTAAATTACGCCACGTCACTTCACAAATAAAAAAGTTCACAATTTAACCATCTTAGCCCATTATCAAGCGTGTAATAAATATGGGGAAAAAAATGTAAATAAGTGTAAACCACATCATTTAATTATAATATAAAAAAAAAACACATTTAACAATGTCGATTTCATATTTCAAAATCCTTTTTTTTTTTAAAAAAAAATACCCAAATTGCACGATTACAAAAGTAGCAATCCGGGACAACGTCTGTGCTACTAACTAGTTGTTATTTGTAAGATGCAAACCTTTTCACTCGTGACACTTTAGAGTGAGGATTCCCCCCCCCCGGTTCTATTAATGAGTCTAACCTGCTAATCTGGACCACGTTAACTTGTGCGAGATACAATCCAATAAGGTCTTTCCATTTACTTACCAAAAGAAGGTCGATCGTCGATGTGTGAGTTTTCTAACATATCTCTGTCATACAAATTAAGATATTATTATTTTTATTTCTTCACACTAATTTATTGTGGACCACTAATATTAGAGAAATTATAATTGTTCTATTAATAATAAAAAAAAGTCACTATAATAAAAATAAGGTCACTATGTTGAAATAAAAGTCATTTTGGTAATATATAGGCTATAAGAGGTTAAATTTTTAATGAAATATTTTATATACTGTTCAATATGAAAAATAAAGGTCATCATGTTAAAATTAGGGTTATAACGTTGTATTCAAGTTCACAATAATATTAAATGTTATACAAGTTTTAATAAAGGTAACTATGTTAAAAATAGTGAAACGCTAAACATCGCCCACAAATTACCACATAAAGCCCACAAATATGTTATGATTTGACCATTATGCCCTTTTGCTAAAATTGAGATAATCTCGGTGTAAAAAATGTGGAGCCGTATTGGCTCGTCGGGGGAGACCGGATGGCAGGCCGGAGATGCGGGGGACGCCGGAGGTACGTCGTCGTCAACGGAAAACGAGGTAAGTGACCGCTAAAATTCACGGTTTACCGTCGTAGTGGCTACGGCGCCTAGGGTGGACGCCCAAACCGTAGCCTGGACGTCCAAGCCGGACGCCAGAACCACCAGAGTGGCGTCCAGGCTAGACGCCCAGACCACCAGAGTGGCGTCCAGCCCAGACGCCCAGACCACCAGACTGGCGTCCTGGGCAGACGCCACTCCACTGGGTGAGGCGGCCCTGCCAGGCGCCAGTCCAGTGGGTGTGGCAGCCCTGGCAGACGCCACCTTTAATAATTAAATTTTATTTTTTCCTTTTTGATTTTGTTGTTGTTTTTTATTTAATTTTTTTGTGAAAATAAAAAATCGAAAATGATTTTTTAAAAAAATTCGAAATGGGTTTTTTGTAAATTAAATTTGAAAATTCGAAATAGGTTTTTTTAAAATTAAATTTGAAAATTCGAAATGGTATATTTTTAAATTTAGTTTGAAAATTCGAATTGGGTTTTTATAAAAATTAAGTTTGATTATATATAATTATGTTTTTTTTTGTGTTAATTATGTGGAAATATAGAAATTAAATGTATTATCTGTTAAATGTATTTATTGTAATATATAATTGATGCAGGAATATGGTGGAGACGGAAATGATTACAGTGAGATATTTGGACATGATGGTCCATTCGAAGAAGCTCAACAGGCGATTGATTGGGCAAAACAGGTTGCAATTGCAACTGGATTTTGCTTGGTAGTAGCAACTCATAAATCTCAACGGGATGGTAGAATGGATCGCATTTTGAGATGTGACCGTTATCGCAAAAGAGAAGAAAGAGATTTTCGTACAGCCACTCGGTTTGACACAAAGCGGAAAGGTTGTGGGTGTGAGTTCAGAGTAAAGGTTTGACAACTACGGAGTCGTGACGGTTGGGAAGTGATAGGTTACTCTAAATGGGGGTATCACAACCATGAGATGATAGTATATGAAGAGGGTCATCGACAACTGAGCGGCTTAAGTCCTGCTGCGAAACTAGTTGTGAAAGAAATGAGTGATGCTCAAGTGAAGCCTGCTAAAATATTAGCATCTGTGTTAGAGAAATTTCCGGAAGACCATCCAAACCGAAGACACATCTACAACGTCAGACAGCAACTCAGGTTTGAACGGTCAGAGGGACAAAATATAATGTCAATTGTGTGTGTATAAATATCGGGTCCACAAATAAAATTATTATGGACCAAGTCCACGCAAGTCTTTCTGTACGAACCATGACTTGTCATATATACTCTATTTGCTTTTTAATATTGTTATTGTTTGGAATTATTATAGATAGATTCTATTACAAATCATATAACTAATATATAAACCTAAACTTTTAGCCAGGTCCTGAGGCAGCGACACTTGATGTTCCAACTTTTCGCCAAGTGTCGTGACACGTTGGATAAAATTTAGATTTAAATAGAGTTCATAAGATAAATATAGTTAGTTTAAAATTCTATTTGGATAAAATTTTACGATAAAATTGTTAGTTTAGAGTTTTTCTATTTTCGATAAAATACCAATGTTTCAAAAATTATCATAAAAAATTATTTTTTATATCATAATATTTTTTCAATGCGTAAAACATACATTTATACACACACACACACACACACTAATCGGTTAAAATAATATACTTCACAATCTAATAGAATTTTATTACTATGTATACCTGTCAATTAGGGTCAGGTAATGAGTCATTTCGGATTAGATCACTTCAGATTACGAGTCAAGAAATGTTCAACTCTTGCCTAAAGTTTTGGGTTCGGGTAAACCCAATGTGCTTTGAACATTTATTTTATTTAATTTATTTTTTGCTTATTTTTTTTTATTTTATTAATGTACTAAATTGAACATTTCCACCAACATTATTATTAGTCATTACATTCCTACTAGATAGCTAATCGTCATAAAAGCACATCAATTCATAACTAATTTTGTATCAATGATATATTTAAAAATTTGATATATAGATTAAAATTTTATCTTAAATTGCAATAAACAAACCGGACATCGCACGGGGCACAAAACTGGTATAATTTAAACTCTTCTGACATATGTATAGAGAAAAAACAAGTCATGTAATTTTTTTAATATGATTTACCTTGATGTTTAGTTTCAAATTACATGTGTAAGTTTTGTGCCCCGTGCGATGCCTGGGTTGTTTATTGAAGATAAATTTTTAATCTACATGTTAAATTTAAAATATACCATTGATACAAAATTAGTTAGGAATTGATATGCTTTTGTGACGATTTGTTATATTTTATCGAAAATTTTTCAACAAAATTAAAATTCAATTTGTACCTCTAAAATATTGGTATTTTATTGAAAATAAAACTCTAAACTAACAATTTGATCCTAAAATTCTATCCACATAGAATTTTAAATTAACTTTTTTATCTTATGAATTCTATAAATCTATCCAACGTGGCGTGACACTTGGCAAAAAGTTGGAACGCCAACTGTCGCTGCCTCGTGACCTGGTGAAAAATTTAGCTTTATATATTAGTACATACCCCGGGCGATGCCTTGGGCTCCATCCATAATATAGATCCTCATGTTTTAAAAACCCTTACACTAACTGGATGGTTGTAAAGTAATTATAAGGAATAATTATTTTCTCAAAGGCATTATCAATAATGTCTAAATCTATCCACGTTTGAAACATTATTTGTTTCAAATGTTCATGATCGGATGAGTAATTTAATTTTACGGTTTATTGACATATAATAATTTGAGTACTCCTAAACTTTATTCAAAGCCCTCGATTTGAAAGTAAGTCTTCGGCTCCTAGACTTTAAGGAATATTTTTTTAAGACGATACTATTTGAAATTTTAATTTTGGTGGCAATTCCCATTTGTTAATTAAATTTTAAACTAA
This sequence comes from Chenopodium quinoa, assembly GCF_001683475.1. Classification (NCBI taxonomy): domain Eukaryota; kingdom Viridiplantae; phylum Streptophyta; class Magnoliopsida; order Caryophyllales; family Amaranthaceae; genus Chenopodium; species Chenopodium quinoa. The sequence goes on along the minus strand of NW_018742292.1, from coordinate 1,272,817 downwards.
ATTTTTTTAATATTGTATACACCCATTTGTGTCTCCCCAAAACCCAGTGATGAGTACCTTTCACGTCGAATCATAATCGAATGAAGTGAAAGTGTGGAAAGTTTAGTGTTGCGGAAAGTTTTAATTTCTTTTCTCTTCTCTCTGTTTTTGAAAACCTATTTTAAGAAAACAGCCAATCCAGTTTGTTTGGTCTATCATATGGGTCCAATAATAGTGTAGTTGGATGGGGTTGAAAAGATCTTTCCAACGATATATTATAAGCCCAATTCCGATGAATATTGAGGAAGTTATGGCCAAATTACTGAATTTGGCCCGGTTTGAGCCTTATATGCGGCCCAATGATCTAGAGGAGGGCCTAATATGGATTTACCATTCTTAATGAAATAAGGAATGGTTTTAGTCTTCTAGATTCTTCTAGAAGGTTCTTTTCATTCCTAATTCAATTAGCATTGATAAATTGACTTTTGTTTACTTTTTTAGAGTTTTAATCAGAATCAAAGAACGTTTTTGAGGAAAAATACGATTTTATGCTCCTGTACGGCAATTTCTATCCGATTTTAAGAAAACGCGTGAATTTCTGAGTCACCGCCAAACGCTAGCTGTAGCGCCTGACGCTACGCTTTGCGCCTGGCGCTAGCCTTAGCATCTGGCGCTAAGATCAGCGTTTGGCGCTAATCTGGCTTTTTGCGTCAGAACTCTGTTTTTGATGTTTTATCTTTTTGGCTGATTTTCTCTATAAATAGCCTCCTAAAAACTCCGTTTTGAATCATCAATTCTCATCAATTCTTATTCTTACCAATTTTCTCTCTGACCAACTCTCATCAAGATTTTCTTGATTACTCTCGCTCTGTCTCTTTTCTAAACTAGCCTTCTCTCAAATATAAAAATTCCTCATACATTAGCACTAGAAACACCTAGCCAAGTTCGAATTTGCCTTCGCCCTATACGTGAAAGATTTAATTTCTGAGGGTTTGGTCCCAAATCTCTCTTTCAATTATTTAATTTAATTTAATTGTTGCTTATTATTTTCCTTGAAGTTACTAACGTGTGTATTTTGTTATTAGAAAGAGGTAAAAGGCATCCTAGTAAGTACTTTAATGGTTTTTATTGATGTTATTATATAGAAATCATGCTTAGATTGTTATTATGATTCCTAATATCATGTTAGGATGTTTTCCTTAATTTGATGTTTAGGGTGACAACAATAAATTCCTAGTATCATGTTTAGGGTAACTTTAATATCAAGTATGATTAAAAGTATGATGCCTTTTATGTTCTTCCTAATATTTATGATTGTTAGTATCATGCTAGGATTTGTTATTAATCTTGTTAGTACCATGCCTAGGATCTTGCTATGCTTTAATATTAACATGAATATGATGATTATTATTATTATTATGATTATGACGATTGTTTTAATTATTTATTATGTTGCTTGATTTTTATTGTTATTGCTTGATCACGCCTTTTATGCATGTTTAAAGGGAATTTATACTTGTAATCACGCTTAATAAGATAATTAATAATCTTGTTTAGGGTTAATTATGATTATAATTCAAGTGATCGCCAATAATAGTTTTATTTGTGCATTAATATTCAACCAACATAGATAAACAGGTTTAGGGTAAACCTATTGATTGCATGTTAGTCAGAAAGCGCACATGAATACGATCAGAATAAAGTAGAGGCCTATTATTAGGGCAGGTTTAATCTCTTTTAGGTTGGATTCGTACCTTCATCCCCGAACCCTATTTGGTTCAAGACCTTATGGAGTTGACGATCTCTTGGATCGTTATGGGGTGTAACCTTCACTTCGTGAACGGTTTACAAGTTCCTAAACCTTGTTGGCGACTCTTTTGCTCTATCTTCTTTCCCTTTGGACGTCACCGTAATAAAGTGTATGATCACAGTGGGGTTCAACCTAGGGGATTAACGCTTGAAATATTCCCTATAGTTTTTGGCGACTCCACTGGGGAGGATTTCTATTTTAATTCCTGAATTTGTTTCGGCAATGATTTAGAATGAGTGGATGAGACTCGAAACGTTTTAAGTATTTCATGTGCGTAATTTTGATTAACATTATTGTCATATGCATAAAAAAGATCTCATTGGAAAGACCATCCGTAATGAGTTAAAACATAGGATTTTACACGTAGGATATTTGAGAAATATCTTTCACAACTAGGACCGAAATAACGCTGCGCGAAAACTAGAAAATTTTATCGAGCACATAAAGCTGCTGAGACATGTAGGAATTAGCGTCAGCGAACAGAATATTACGCCAGACATTTAACTGTAGCGCCAGACGAAAGTTCTGTCGCCAGGCGCTACAGCTAAAACCTAGCGCCAATCTCTGTTTGCTGGCGCCAAATTCTTCCAATACCGAGACAGAAATATGCGTTCTAATTTTGACCAGTTTTTAGTACTATTTGCTCGATCCTACTTCCTGATTGAGTTTTTCTCAATTTTCTGAAACCCATATGTGTTCTACATATGGACATAACCCTCTGGGAATTCGTGCTCCATCTACCTGATTGAACGCTCTGAGCAACAAAGGGTACATCTGAGAATGTTGAATTCACCAAACCATGGAAGCGAGTTTTCCTAAACTCGCGGTGTCCCATCCACTCGCACCAACCCTTCACGGTTAGGCTTCCGCGCGGTGCATCCGGACAATTAACCATGGACCCTCTTTGACTAACCCATATCCCGAAATTTAGAGAACTAGAGCCATGGTTAGGTTGCAAACTCATTCCATCATGTTGTGCCTACTTGACTAATTGTGCATTATTTGTTGTGCATACACTATGTGATTTTTCCTAACCGTTTTTTTTGACTTGTGTTAAGACTAAATAAACTAATTAATAACTAAAGGACTTTGCTTAATTAATTAATTAATTAGTTTTGGTAATTAGAGTCTAATAATCTAATCAGAGTTGACTTAGTACGACTCTAGGCATACCCCTTTTGAGTAATAATACCGAAAGCAGCTCCAGATCAACGTTCCAGTACTGGCGCCGCGATTTGGACTGCAGCGCCACTCTGAGGAGTGTAGCGCCTGGCGACGTCTTTGTCATCTGGCGCTACACTACACAGTGCGGCGCCAATCCTGTCGTTTTGGCGACAGTTCGGTTTATCGTTCGAGTCATCATCTTGTGTCTAATTAAACAGTTTGCTAACTAATTCTGTTAACCATACCTTGTTAAGTCATTAATTGAGTCTAGTCACATATTCTAGCCACATGGTCATGACACGAGTCTTAACATATCACCTACACTCACTAGTCTTAGCACACACTTCGAGTATATGTCACCATGACTATGTCTTAGGTTCATGCATGAGTCGGTCTTTTCCATCATTTGAGTTGGGGGTACATTCTATTCTTAATTTTCCACATCCCTCCATCTACATACTCTCTCCATATCACCAGCCTCATTTTTTCTTCCTTCTTCTATCCATTGCATGTTGAATAAAGTTTGAGTCAAATAATTAACAATGAATATCCCCAAATTCCTTTTCCACAGTACTTGGTCGAGGAGAGAAGGGCGATTAATCAAGGACAACACCTTTGTTCATATCTCACTTTTTGATAAACCAAATCGCCAAAAGAGGAAAGCTAAAAAGATAATGGCAAGTCAAGAAGAGGTCAATGAACTTAGGAATCAATTGACTGACGTGACTGAGACGTTAAAGGTTTTAACCCTCAAAATTGATGACCCTGTGAAGCAACAAAAAATGAACCTAATGCAAGAAAGCTTGAGCAAGCTATCTAGTGACTATAAATTTCAGGGCATTAGTTCACAAGGGTCTCGCTGGACAAGGAACTTCTTCCGCATAAGTTCAACGCCACTGACATCCCTAAATTCAAGGCAACAGATAACCCTTACTTTAATCGAAGAGCTTTTGAAACTATAATGAGCATTAAGGGTATCGATAAGAAGGTTTTCTCCTCTCTGTTCTCACTATCTCTCGAGACCGTTTGCCAGCAATGGTTCTTTTCTCTCGAGAAAGAAAAAACGCTTTCATAGATAGATATAAGTGCAACATCCAAGACGAAACAGACCATAGACAACTCGAGATGTTAAAACAAAAAGAAAACGAAGGGTTCACTTCTTTCTTCAACAAATGGAAGGAAACTTCCGCTAATATGGTCAAGGATCCTATCAAAAAAGAATCTGTGAGGATGTTTATCAAGAATCTCCAAGGGAAGTCTTCAAGGCACTTAAAGTACCAACACAATTTGAATACTTTCAAGGCTGTCTATAATATAGGCATTGACATTGAAGATGACCTTCTGAAAGATAATAGTGCGAGAGGAAAGAGGAACGACCATCCTTCTTCTTCCTCTCCCATTAATGAGGTACATGCCACGAACGCCTCTAAACCACAAATCCAAAGGTTAAAAAGGGTGTTCACTCCACTTGGTATGAGTTATGAAACAACTTTCGAGAAGCTACATCACAAAGGACTACTCATGCCCATAGGACCCATCAAAGATCCAGTTCCAGAAGCCAGGCCACCCAAGTGGGACCCTAATAAGCATTGAAAATATCACCAAGGAAAGGGTTACGACACTGAGGAGTGTTGGAAACTCAAAGAAGCTATTCAAGATCTGATCGATAACAATGAAACTTCCAAAATTCTAGCCATCGAAGGAGATCAAACATCCTTTGATCCATCACTTCTTATCACACCTGTAGGAGAGCCCATGATCGAGACAACTTATATAACCTCTCTCGATGAAGTGGCCATGATTGGGGAGGATGAAAGTCTTTACTTAAATAATACCAGGGAAGACTCGTTAAGTCTAAAAGAGGACGTTCGAAAACTGGAAGATGTCGTTGCCATGCTCTTGAATGTGGTAGAAGGATTAGCAAATCGGGTGATGGCCATCAAATAAAATCCTTGCCAAGGGTTTAATGAAGAACTCAATGCTCCTAAGCCACGGGAAAAACGGACCATTGAAGAATACACACCAAAAGGAATGACTTACAATGAAGCTTTTGACTGTCTTCATGATCAAGGTCATATTCACTCCATTGGTCCTAGTCAAGACCCTCCACCTGAAAAACGTTTTCCCAATTGGGATCCAAATTCCTATTTTCGATACCATAGAGGTCGCGGTCACACTACTGAAAAAGTGTCTCGCCCTCAAGGATCGTGTTCAAGACTTCATTGATTCAAATCTCTTTCATGTTCCTCCGCGCGACAAGAAGGCCAAGATTAGTAACGATAGTAACAGTGGCTGTAAAGGGAAGAAGAACGACTATCCTTCTTCTTCCGAAAACACCTACTCTAGTAACAGTATTGGTACTTTCGACCTTAATGAGATCTTAGCCATGGATAATCAAGGATTTAGAAAGCAACAAAAAAAAGGATTTTACGCCTATTGGAATTAGCTACAATGATGCTTTCGATCGACTCCATGCCAAAGGACTTATTACTCCTATTGGACCTCTTCAAGATCCCCCGCTTGAGAAGAGGTTGCATAGTTGGAATCTAAATGTGCGCTGCAAGTACCATCAAGGTAGGGGTCATGCTACTGAGAGCTGTTGGAAGCTAAAGGAGGCTATCCATCATTTGATTGATAATAACAAGCTTCCCATGCCTCCAGTTAACAAGAAGAGCGAGTGATGATAAAGCAAACAACAAAGGCGAGCTTCAACGACAAGATTTCGTGACCTATTTATTTATTTATTTATTTTATCCTTTCCCCAATAAGTCTAGCATAGGCACCTTTCTTTTCTCTTAGTTTAATTTTGTAGATTATTTCTTTTCCTTAAATAAAATGAGAATTTTATTCTCTTACATATGATCATCACATTTCATTGCATAAAAAAAAGATAAAAAAAAAATAAAATCCATGTCAAACTAAGCACAAGGTATACCAATGATTTGAGGCACCCCTTGTAGCCACCTCATATTACCTTTCACCCTTCAAATATACAATCTCTTCTTGATAAGCCACTTTGAGTCTTGTTTAATGACAAACCTTTCATTTTTCAACCCATATCTACCTAATCTTGGGATGGGATAGTGTGCAACTTATGCAATTTTAAATATCATAAAAAGCTTGAGTGACTTCAAAAGATTAAATAGCAAAAAAAATAAGCAAAAAATAATAATAAAAGTGTACAAAAGGCCAAGTGTTCCAATGTCTTTGACTTGAACATGTCTTTGATATGAATACGTCTTAGATTGCGTCTCTAATCGAGTGCTCGGTACCGTGCCTAAGAAACATGAATTCCAGATGAGTGATAGACCGCATGATCGGAATTTTCCACACTTATAAAAATAAAAAAAAATGAAAAAGCAAAAAAAAAAAAAAAAAACGAGAGCTAAAAAAAAAAGTAGAAACTCAAGCATAAAAATACAAAGATTCAAAATCAAGGTAGCACACCTTGGGGGCTTATCTAGGGTCTTGAGCCTTTTATCCCCTTCTTCTTCAACCTTTAGCCTAACCACGTTACAACCCTTAAAAAGACCTTTTTGAGGTATACACACACTTGTGCGAGGTTCAGCTAGAGCTACGTTCGGCCTGATTCCTAACGGATACGTAGGCAACCTCACATTGAGGTGCGGCCGTAATAAAAATGCATTCATATTCACATTCACACACCATGATCATATCAAGGGAACTCCTATGCTCATCCATATCTACTTAGTGCTAGACTTGGGGGCTTGATCCTTACATCATTAGCTTACCTAGCCTAAGAGTCACCATTATTTGACTCTTCTAATAATAATATCTTTCCACACACTTAGTTCTTGCAGCCTAAATTTAGTATCACTTTCACACACATCACAAATACATGACCAAATATACTTTCCCTTAGGAACCCTTTGTCATGAAATCTTAACATAACACCGAAGCATACCTTGTCATCAATCATAATTGTCATTGCGTCATGAAGTATGAGGTGCTTAGCCTCCGTGCCTAAGTTACCCAAATACTTTCATCATTAAGTCAACCATTGAGATAGCCTAAGATGGATTAATCCTTGATCCTTGAGAGATAGTATCAAACAACATTTGATTAAGCTCATTCAACATGCACCTTCAAAAACTTCACTTCGAATCTTTTTCGTGTCTTTCTTTTTCGGGAGAAAGTCGGTACCCTCCACAAAAATGAGTGACAAATTTTTTTTTCTTTTTTGCATTTTCGAATCGCACGATCACATTAGAATGCACACACGAGTCATGTACACATTGAGTCACGTCGTGTCATATCACCTTGATTTGAGTCTAACACATGTGTCAAAAACTTTGAGTCGAGTCAACCTCGAGTCAATCACAGCGAGTCAAGTTTATACCTTGAGCCGTGTCAAGTCAATGAGTCAAGCAATGCTAATCCTTAGGTCAACCCTAAGATAATTAAAGAGATTAGCAAAGTTCTATAGTAAAAAATAAATACAGCAAGAGCATAATAGGGAAGACCCTACTCCAGCGCCAGATGACAACATCTAGCATCTGGCAGTAGGTTTCAGCGCCTGGCGCTAGATCCCAGTGTCTGTCAACAGAGCCAATTCTTGGCGCCAGAGATGTTTCAGCAGCGACAGAGCTCGAAGCCTCTCAGAAAGGTGATTTCGACCTCATACAACAATTTCGGGTTCCTTGGTACGCCAGATAGCCCCTATAAGCAATTTGACATGATTAGTAGTCGGCTCAATTACAATCGTAATAAGTGATCGACCTGACGAAAGATCGTCTCACTTAGCATAAAGCGCCTAAGCATTGACTCATCACGGACATAATGGTTCACAAGCAGCAAACCGCCGACGTACTGGCATAGCGGAAGTAAAGTTCAAGCGAGTTTTAGAGATCGACAAGCGTTGGTCTTGGGAATTTTTTTTTTCTTCAGAATATTATCGCAATAAGCATTCAAGCTCTTTTGTTCAGAGACGCGTGGATATATCATTCAGAAACTCTTTTTCTCCAGAGACGTGTGGACATGTATTTCAAGCTCTTTTGTTCAGAGACGCGTGGACATATCATCAAAGCTCTTTGCTCAGAGACGCGCGGGCATATCAATCAAAGCTCTTTGTTCAGAGGCGCGTGAACATATCCAAAAAAAAAGAAGAAGCTCTTTGTTCTGAGACGAGTGAATATCAAAACAGCAAGATGGCGTTCCCTAGATTGTGGAGAGCTGTCAAAAAGCAACTAAAGGTGATTTCAAGCGAAGTTGTCTTCGATCATGTTCCCTTAGACGTGGAAGGTGGTCACAAAGCGGAAGAGGATTGTTTCAAGCGAAGCAATCTTCGATAGTGTTCCTTGGTTTGTGGAATATTATCAAAACGGAAGAGGGTCATTTCAAGAGAAACAATCTTCTAAATTGGAAGCAGTTACAAGCGTAGCGGTTTTCAAGCGGGATGGCATTCTCTTGGCAAGAGGTCATTAAAAAAACAGTAAAGCGGCAGCAAACGGTTACCAATAGAGACGTGTGCTCGGCGGTGCAAGATACGCGTTTCTTAACTCTTTTATCTGTTTAACTAACGCTAGTTTGCAGGTATCGACATTACAAGAATGATTAAGGATCGCAAAACGTTCTGAATCATTCTCCGTCCCTATCGATACTTTGACTTTTGTTTTCGAAACTTGCATTTCTCCGAACTCAGTCAAAGTGGGGGCTTCTGTAGATACCCATTTTTGTCTCCCCAAAACCAAACCCAGTGATGAGTACCTTTTACATCGAATCATAATCGAATGAAATGAAAGTGTGGAAAGTTTAGTGTTGCGGAAAGTTTTAATTTCTTTTCTCTTCTCTTTGTTTTTGAAAACCTATTTTAAGAAAACAGCCAATCCAGTTTGGTTGGTCCATGATATGGGTCCAATAGTAGTGTAGTTGGATAGAGCTTGAAAAGAGTTTTCCAACGATATATTATAAGCCCAATTGCGATGAATATTGAGGAAGTTATGGCCAAATTACTAAACTGGGCCCGGTTTGAGCCTTATATGCGGCCCAAATGATCTAGAGGAGGGCTTAATATGGATTTATCATTCCTAATGCAATTAGGAATGGTTTTAGTCTTCTAGATTCTTCTAGAAGGTTCTTTTCATTCCTAATTTAATAAATTCCTAGTATCATGTGTAGGGTAACTTTAATATCAAATATGATTAAAAGTATGATGCCTTTTATGTTCTTCCTAATATTTATGATTGTTAGTATCATGCTAGGGTTTTTTATTAATCTTGTTAGTATCATGCCTAGGATCTTGCTATGATTTAATATTAACATGAATATGATGATGATTATTATTATTATGATTATGACGATTGTTTTAATTATTTATTATGTTGCTTGATTTTTATTGTTATTGCTTGATCACGCCTTTTATGCATGTTTAAAGGAAATTTGTACTTGTAATCACGCTTAATAAGATAATTAATAATCTTTGTTAGGGTTAATTATGATTATAATTCAAATGATCGCCAATAATAGTTTTATTTCTGCATTAATATTCAACCAACATAGATAAACAAGTTAAGGGTAAACCTATTGATTGCATGTTAGTCAGAAAGTGCACATGAATATGATCAGAATAAAGTAGAGGCCTATTATTAGGGCAGGTTCAATCTCTTTTAGGTTGGAATTTTTAGACACCCATTTGTGTCTCCCCAAAACCAAACCCGGTGATGAGTGCCTTTCACGTCGAATCATAATCGAATGAAACGAAAGTGTGGAAAGGTCTAGTATTGCGGAAAGTTTTATTTCTTTTCTCTTCTTCCTGTTTTTGAAAACTTTATTTTAAGAAAACAGCCAATCCAGTTTGGTTGGTCCATGATATGGGTCCAATAGTGGCGTAGTTGGATGGGGCTTGCAAAGACCTTTCCAACAATATATTATAAGCCCGATTCCGATGAATATTGAGGAAGTTATGGCCAATTTACTAAAATGGGCCCGGTTTGAGCTTTATGTACGGCCCAATGATCTAGGGGAGGGCCTAATATAATTTATCATTCCTAATACAATTAGGAATGGTTTTAGTCTTCTAGAACATTCTAGAAGGTTCTTTTCATTCCTAATTCAATTAGGACTCTTCAGAGTTTTAATTAAGATCAAATAGCATTTTCGATTGAATTATATTATTTTATCTTCCAGTACAGGAAATTTATCAGATTTTCGAAAACGCGTTGAAAACCACTTTGGCGTCCAACCCCAGGCCTTGGCGCCTGGAACCAGGCTTGGCGCCAGACGCTAGCCATTGGCGCCTGGCACTAGCCACTGGTGCTGGCGCCAGTTAGCCAGGGTTGGCGCCAGACGCTAGCCATTGGCGCCTGTCGCTAGCCACTGGTGCTGGCGCCAGTTAGCCAGGGTTGGCGCCAATTCTGTTTTGCGATCTTCAGACTCTGTTTTGTTAAATTATCTTTTTTTGATGATTTTCTCTATAAATATCGTATCAAAAACTCTGTTTTCATTCATCATCTACATCTATTAATCAATTCTCACCAACTCTCATCAAGATTTTCTTGATTATTCTCTCTCTCTCTCTCTCTTTTTCTAAACTAGCCTTTTCTCAAATACAAAATTCCGCATTCGCAAGATCTCGAAACACCTATCCATATTCGAAGTCGCCTTCGCCCTAGACGTGAAAGGTTTTAATTTCTGAGGGTTTGGTCCCAAATCTCTCTTCCAATTATTTAATTTAATTGTTTTGATTATTATTTTCCTTGAAGTTACTAACATGTGTATTTTGTTATTAGAAAGAGGTACGAGGCATCCAAGTAAGTACTTTAATTGATTTGATTGATTTTATGATGTAGAAATCATGCTTAGATTGTTATTACGATATTCCTAGTATCATGTCTAGGATATTTTTTAATATTAAATATGATTGCTATGATACCTTTTATTCTCTTCCTAATATTTAAGATTGTTAGTATCATGTTAGGGCTAAATATTTGATTTTTATTGCTTAGTGACATGCTAGGGTTTGTTATTAATAGTATCATGCCTAGGATCTTGCTATTATTATGCTTTAATGTTAACATGAACATGATTATGAATATTATTATTATTATTATTTTAATTATGATTATTATTTTATTTATGATTATTATTCATGGTTACTTATTATGTTGCTTGATTATTTATTTATTTATTGCTTGATCACACCTTTATTGCATGTTAAAGGGAATTTTGGTACTTGCAACCACGCTTAATAAGATATTTAATAATCTTGTTAGGGTTAATTGTGATTATAATTCAAGTGATCGCCAATAATAGTTTATTTGTGCATTAATATTCAACCAACATAGATTAAACAGGTTTAGGGTTAATCCTATTGATTGCATGTTAGTCAGAAAGCGCACATGAATACGATCAGAATAAAGTAGAGGCCTATTATTAGGGCAGGTTCAATCTCTTTTAGGTTGGATTTGTACCTTCATCCCCAGACCCTTATTTGGTTCATGACCTTATGGAGTTAACGATCTCTTAGATCGTTAAGGGGTGTAACCTTCACCTCGTGAACGGTTTACAAGTTCCTTAAAAACTTGTTGGCGACTCTTTTGCTCGATCTTCTTCCCTTTTGGACGCCACTGTACTTTAGTGTATGATCACAGTGGGGTTCAAGCTAGTGGGATTAAGGCTTGAAACTATTCCCTACATTTTTTGGCGACTCCACTGGGTTTCGACAATGATTTAAAATGAGTGGATGAGACTCGAAAAGTTCTAAGTATTTCATGTGCGTAATTTTGATTAACATTATTGTCATATGCATAAAAAGGTTCTCATTGGAAAGAACATCCGTAATGAGTCAAAAACATAAGGATTTTACACGTAGGAAATTTGAGAAATGCATTTCACAACTAGGACTGAAATAACACCGCGCGAAACTTGATGATTTTATTGAGCACAGAAAGCTGCTGAGGCATGTGGGAAGTAGCGTTAGGGGCCAGAGCTTGGCGCCACACTTTTAGCCGTAGCGCTAGACGCCAGTATTGGCGCCAAGCGCTACAGTTAAAAGTTGGCGCCAGTCTCTGTTTGCTGGCGCCAATTTCCCCCAATACCGAGCCAGAAATATGCGTTCTAATTTCGATCGGTTTTTCGTATTGTTTGCTCGATCCTACTTCCTGATTGAATTTTTTCTCACTTTTCTGAAACCCATATGTGTTCTACATATGGACATAACCTTCTGGGAATTCATGCTCTATCTACCCGATTGAACGCTCTTGGCAACAAAGGGTACATCTGGGAGGTTGAATTCACCAAACCATGGAAGTGAGTTTTTTCTAAAAACTCGCGGTGTCCTATCCACACGCGTTAACCTTTCACGGTTAGGCTTCTACGCGGTGCATATGGACAATTAACGATGGACCCTAATGACTAAACCATATCCCGAACTTTAGAGAACTAGAGCCATGGTTAGGTTGCGAGCTCATTGCATCATATTGTGCCTACTTGACTAATTGTGCATTATTTATTGTGCATATATATTCTATGTTTCTCTTAACCGTTTGTTGATTTGTGTTGAGACTGAAATTAATGACTTAAAGAACTTTGCCTAATTAATTAATTAATTAATTTGAGTCAATAAAGTTTTTTTTAATCGAAATTGACCTAGTACGACTTTAGGCATACCCCAGTTGACTAATAATACCGAAAACAGTCCCGGACCGAAGCTCCAATATTGGCGCCAAAGTCTGAGCTGTAGCGCCACATTTTAGTGTGTAGCGCCAGATATTTACTTAATTGTCTGGCGCCAATCACTATATCGTGACGCTAGACCTGTCGCTTGGCCGACAGTTCGGATTATTGGTCGAGTCATCACCTAGGGTCTAATTAACCAGTTTGCTAATTAATTCGGTTAATTTCCGCTATCAATAACACCTTGTCGAGTCATTAATCGAGTCTTGGTCACATAGTCTAGCCACATGGTCATGACACGAGTCTTAATGCACCATCTACACTCACTAGTCTTAGCACACACCTTGAGTACACATCACCATGGCCATGTCTTAGGTTCATGCATGAGTCGGTCTTTTCCGTCATTTAAGTTGGGGGGTACATTCTATTCCTAATTCTTCATATCCCTCCACCTCCATCATCTTTTTCTTTTTTCACATTCTATTCCAATATTTCTTCACTTCCTCCATCCACTGTACGTTGAATAAAGTTTGAGTCAAATAATTATCAATAAATATTCCCAAATTCCTTTTTCACAGTACTTGGTCGAGGAGTGAAGGGCGATTAATCAAGGACAACCGCTTTATTCAAGTCTCGCTTTTTGATAAACCGATTCGTCAAAAGAGGAAGGCTAAAAAGATAATGGCAACTCAAGAAGAAGTCAATGAGCTTAGGAACCAATTGGTTACCATGACTGAAACACTGAAGCTCCTCACACTTAAGGTTGATGACCCCGTTAAGCAACAACAGATGGACCTCATGCAAGAAAGTTTGAGCAAGCTATCTAGTGACTATAAATTTCAGGGCATGAGTTCACAAGGGGTCTCGCTAGACTAAGAACTTCTTCCGCATAAGTTCAACGCCACTGACATCCCTAAATTCAAGGCAACAGATAACCCTTTACTTCCATCTAAGAGCTCTTGAAACTATAATGAGCATTAAAGGTATCGATAAGAAGGTTTTCCCCTCTTTGTTCCCACTATCTCTCGAAACCGTTTGTCAACAATGGTTCTTTTCTCTCGAGAAAGAAAAAACTTCTTCTTGGGAGTCGATAACAAACGCTTTCATAGATAGATATAAGTGCAACACCCAAGACGAGACAGACCATAGACAACTCGAGATGTTAAAACAAAAGGAAAACGAAGGGTTCACGTCTTTCTTCAACAAATGGAGGGAAACTTCTACTAATATGGTCAAGGCTCCTACCAAAAAAGAATCTGTGAGGATGTTTACCAAGAATCTTCAAGGGAAGTATTGAAAACACTTAAAGTACCAACACAACTTGAATACTTTCAAAGCTGTCTATAATATAGGCATTGACATTGAAGATGACCTTCTAAAATATAATAGTGCGAGAGGAAAGAAGAACGACCATCCTTCTTCTTCCTCTCCCATTAATGAAGTACATGCTACAAACACCTCTAAACCACGAATCCAAAGATCAAAAAGGGTGTTCACTCCACTTGGTATAAGTTATGAAACGGCTTTCGAGAAGCTACATCACAAAGGACTAGTCATGCCCATAGGGCCCATCAAAGATCCGGTTCCAGAAGCCAGACCACCTAAGTGGGACCCTAATAAGCACTGCAAATATCATCAAGGAAAGGGTAACGACACTGAAGAGTGTTGGAAACTCAAAGAAGCTATTCAAGATCTGATCGATAACAATGAAACTTCCGAGATTCTAGCCATCGAAGATGACCAAGCATCCTTTGATCCATCACTTCTTATCACACCTGTAGAAGAGCCTATGATCGAGACAGCTTATATGACCTCTCTCGATGAAGTGGCCATAAATGAGGAGGATGAAAGTCTTTTCTTAGAAGACTCGTCAAGTCTAAAAGAGGAAATTCGAAAACTGCAAGATGTCATTGCCGTGCTCTTGAATGTGGTAGAAGGATTAGCAAATCGGGTGATGGCCATTGAACAAAATTCTCGCCAAGAGTTTAATGAAGAACTCAATGCTCCTAAACCACAAGCAAAACGGACCATTAAAGAATACACACCAATAATAATGACTTGTAATGAAGCTTTCGATTATCTCCACAATCAAGGATCTAAAAGGAAACCCAGGCGAGAGTTCACGCCCATTGGAATGACCTACGATGCTTCTTTCGATCGTCTCTATGATCGAGGATTAATCAAACCTATTGGCCCTACTGAGGATCCAACACCAGAAAATCGATCTTCGAGATGGAATCCAAATTCCTATTGCAAGTACCATCGAGGAAACGGTCATACCACTGATGAATGCTACAGGTTTCAAAATCTCATTCAAGACCTCATAGAAGCAAACAAGGTCCCATTGCCTCTAGCTAGCGAGAAGAATGGGTGATGATGAATCGAATGACACAAGACAAGAGGCGATCTGCAATGACAAGATTTCATGGCCTTTTTTTTCTATTTCTTTTTCATCTTTTCTTTCCCCAATAAGTCTAGCATAGGCACCTTTTTCCTTTCCTTAGATTAACTTTGTAGATTCTTTATTTTCTTCTAATAAATTGAGCATTTATTTCCTTGCATATGATCATCACATCACATTGTAAAAAAAAAAAAAAAAAAAAAAAAAAAAAAAAAAAAAAAAACCATGTCGAATTAAGCACAAGGTATACCAATGATTTGAGGCACCCCTTGTAGCCACATCATATCTCCTTTCGCCTTTCTAATTTATATCCTTTCTTCATAAACCACTTTGAGCCTCGTCTAACAATATACCCTTCTTTTTCAACCTACATCTACCTAACCTTGGGATGGGATGGCGTGCAACTTATGCAATTAAAGAAAGCTTGAGCAAATTTAAAAGAAAGCAATAGCAACAAATAAGCAATAATAAAAAAAAACAACAAAATAAGTGTACAAAAGGGCAAGTGTTCCAATGTCTTTGATATGAAAATATCTTCGATAAGAACACGTCTCAGATTGCGTCTCTTATCGAGTGCTCGGTACCGTGCCTGAGAAACATGAATGCCAAGTGAGTGATAGACCGCATGTTCGGGATTGCCCACACTTATAAAAATAAAATAAATGCTAAAGCAAAAAGAGCTAAAAAAGAGTAGAAAACCTCAAGCATGAAAATATAAAGATTCAAAAGCAAGGTTGCACACCTTGGGGGGCTTATCTAGGGTCTTGAGCCTTTATCCCCTTTTTCTTCAAATCTTTAGCCTAACCACGTTACAACCCTTAAAAAGACCTTTTTGAGGTATACACACACTTGTGCGAGGTTTGGCTAGAGTTACATTCGACATGATTCCTAACGGATACGTAGGCAACCTCACATCGAGGTGCGGCCGTAATAAACATGCATTCATATTCACATTCACACGCTTACACCATGATCATATAAAGGGATCTCGAATGCTCATCCCTATTCAATTAGAGCTAGACTTGGGGGCTTGATCCCTACATCATTAGCTTACCTAGTCTAAGAGTCACCATTATTTGGCTCTTCTAACAATATATTTTTCCACACACTTAGCTCTTGCGGCCTAGCCTTAGTGTCACTTTCACACACTGCACAGATACATGACCAAATATACTTCCCTTAGGAACCCTTTGTCATGAAATCTTAACACAACGCTGAAGCATGCCTTATCATATCAACATCACTCATCAATCATAATCATCATTGCATCACAAAGTACGAAGTGCTTAGCCTCCGTGCCTAAGTTACCCAAATGCTTTCATCATTGAGTCAACAGTTGAGATAGCCTAGGATGGATTAATCCTTGCACCTTGAGAGATAGTATCAAATGACATTTGACTAAGCTCATTCAACATGCATCTTCAAAACTTCGCTTCTTCTTTTTTCACGTCTTTCTTTTTCGGGAGAAAGTCGGTACCCTCCACAAAAATGACGGAAATTTTTTGCATTTTTCGAGTTGCATAATCAACACTATGCACACACGGGTCATGAGTCTAACACATGTGTCATTTCACTTTGAGTCGAGTCAACCTCGAGTTAGTCAATTAGCGAGTCAAGTTTATACCTTGAGTCGTGTCAAGTCGATGAGTCAAGCAACATTAAACCTTAGGTCAACCCTAAGATAATTTTAAGCCTTAGGTCAACCCTAAGATAATTAAAGAAATTGCCAAAGTTCTATAGTCAAAAATAAATACAAGTGCAGCAGAACAGGGAAGACCCTATCACAGCGTTCGGCGACAGAATCAATTCTTTGCGCCAGAAATATTTCAGCAACGACAGAGCTCGAAGCCTCTCAGAAAGGTGATTTCGACTTCATACAGCAATTTCGGGTTTCTTGGTACGCCAGTTAGCCCCTATAAGAAATTTGACATGATTAAATAGTCAGTTTCATTACAATTGCAATAAGTGATCGACCTGATGAAAGATCGTCTCACTTAGCTTAAAGCGCTTAATCACGGAGACACCGACATACTGGTTTTAGCGGAATAAAGTTCAGGCGAGCTTTAGAGATCGACAAACGTTGGTCTTCGGAAATTTTTCTTCAGAACATTATCGCAACAAACATTCAAGCACTGAAGCTCTTTTTTTCAGAGACGCGTGAACATTTTCATTCAAAGCTCTTTTGTTCAGAGACGCGTGGACATTTCATCAAAAGCTCTTTTGTTCAGAGACGCGTGGACATTCCATCAAAAGCTATTTTGTTCAGAGATGCGTGGACATTTCATCGAAGCTCTATTGTTTAGAGACGCGTGAACATTTCCATCAAAAGCTCTTTTGTCCAGAGACGCGTGGACATATCATCAAAGCTCTTTTGTTCAGAGACGCGTGGACATTTCATTCAAGCTCTTTTTCTCCAGAGACGCGTGGAAATTTCATTCAAGCTCTTTTTCTCCAGAGACGTGTGGGAATATCAATCAAGCTCTTTTGTTCAGAGACGCGTGGACAATCCTTTTCAAGCTCCTTTGCTCAAAGACGCGTGGGCATATCAATCAAACTCTTCGTTCAGAGACGCGTGGACACATCATTCAGAAGATCATATAAAAAAGAAGCTCTTTGTTCAGAGACGAGTGAACATCGAAACAGTAAGGTGGCGTTCCCTAGATTGTGGAAAGTTGTCACAAACAACTGAATGTAATTTCGGGCGAAGTTGTCTTCGATCATATTCCCTTAGGCATGGAAGATGATCATAAAGCGGATGAGAATTATTTCGAGAGAAATAATTTTCGATAGTATTCCCTTGGACGTGGAATATTATCATTGCGGGGAGGATAGATTCAAGCGAAGCAATCTTCTAATTTGGAAGCAATTATGAGGCGTAGCGGTTTTCAAGAGGGATGGCATTCTCTGGCTTGCAGGAGGTCATCAAAACAACAGTAAAGCAGCAACAATCGGTTACTTTCAGAGACGTGTGCTCGACGGTGCAAGATACGCGTTTCTTAACTCTTTTATATGTTTAACTAATGCTAGTTTTGCAGGTATCGGCGTTACAAGATTGATTTAGGATCGCAGAACGTTCTGAATCATTCTCCGTCCCTATCGATACTTTGACTTTTGTTTTCGAAACTTGCGTTTCTCCAAACTCAGTCAAAGTGGGGGCTTCTGTAGACACCTATTTGTGTCTCCCCAAAACCAAACCCGGTGATGAGTGCCTTTCACGTCGAATCATAATCGAATGAAACGAAAGTGTGGAAAGGTCTAGTATTGCGGAAAGTTTTATTTCTTTTCTCTTCTTCCTGTTTTTGAAAACTTTATTTTAAGAAAACAGCCAATCCAGTTTGGTTGGTCCATGATATGGGTCCAATAGTGGCGTAGTTGGATGGGGCTTGCAAAGACCTTTCCAACAATATATTATAAGCCCGATTCCAATGAATATTGAGGAGTTATGGCCAATTTACTAAAATGGGCCCGGTTTGAGCTTTATGTACGGCCCAATGATCTAGGGGAGGGCCTAATATAATTTATCATTCCTAATTCAATTAGGAATGTTTTTAGTCTTCTAGAACATTCTAGAAGGTTCTTTTCATTCCTAATTCAATTAGGACTCTTCAGAGTTTTAATTAAGATCAAATAGCATTTTCGATTGAATTATATTATTTTATCTTCCAGTACAGGAAATTTATCAGATTTTCGAAAACGCGTTGAAAACCACTTTGGCGTCCAACCCCAGGCCTTGGCGCCTGGAACCAGGCTTGGCGCCAGACGCTAGCCATTGGCGCCTGGCGCTGGCGCCAGTTAGCCAGGGTTGGCGCCAATTCTGTTTTGGGATCTTCAGACTCTGTTTTGTTAAATTATCTTTTTTGGATGATTTTCTCTATAAATATCGTATCAAAAACTCCGTTTTCATTCATCATCTACATCTATTAATCAATTCTCACCAACTCTCATCAAGATTTTCTTGATTATTCTCTCTCTCTCTCTTTTTCTAAACTAGCCTTTTCTCAAATACAAAATTCCGCATCCGCAAGATCTAGAAACACCTATCCATATTCGAAGTCGCCTTCGCCCTAGACGTGAAAGGTTTTAATTTCTGAGGGTTTGGTCCCAAATCTCTCTTTCAATTATTTAATTTAATTGTTTTGATTATTATTTTCCTTGAAGTTACTAACGTGTGTATTTTGTTATTAGAAAGAGGTACGAGTCATCCAAGTAAGTATTTTAATTGATTTGATTGATTTTATGATGTAGAAATCATGCTTAGATTGTTATTATGATATTCCTAGTATCATGTTTAGGATATTTTTTAATATTAAATATGATTGCTATGATACCTTTTATTCTCTTCCTAATATTTATGATTGTTAGTATCATGTTAGGGCTAAAGATTTGATTTTTATTGCTTAGTGACATGCTAGGGTTTGTTATTAATCTTGTTAGTATCATGCTTAGGATCTTGCTATTATTATGCTTTGATGTTAACATGAACATGATTATGAATATTATTATTATTATTTTAATTTTGATTATTATTTTATTTATGATTATTATTCATGGTTACTTATTATGTTGCTTGATTATTTATTTATTTATTGCTTGATCACACCTTTATTGCATGTTAAAGGGAATTTTGGTACTTGCAACCACGCTTAATAAGATATTTAATAATCTTGTTAGGGTTAATTGTGATTATAATTCAAGTGATCGCCAATAATAGTTTATTTGTGCATTAATATTCAACCAACATAGATTAAACAGGTTTAGGGTTAATCCTATTGATTGCATGTTAGTCAGAAAGCGCACATGAATACGATCAGAATAAAGTAGATGCCTATTATTAGGGCAGGTTCAATCTCTTTTAAGTTGGATTTGTACCTTCATCCCCGGACCCTTATTTGGTTCATGACCTTATGGAGTTAACGATCTCTTGGATCGTTAAGGGGTGTAACCTTCACCTCGTGAACGGTTTACAAGTTCCTTAAAAACTTGTTGGCGACTCTTTTGCTCTATCTTCTTCCCTTTTGGACGCCACCGTACTTTAGTGTATGATCACAGTGGGGTTCAAGCTAGTGGGATTAAGGCTTGAAACTATTCCCTACAGAATTGTACCTTCATCCCCGAACCCTATTTGGTTCAAGACCTTGTGGAGTTGACGATCTCTTGGATCGTTAAGGGGTGTAACCTTCACCTCGTGAACGGTTTACAATTTCCTAAAACTTGTTGGCGACTCTTTTTCTCTATCTTCTTTCCCTTTGGATGCCACCGTACTTAAGTGTATGATCACAGTGGGGTTCAAGCTAGGGGATTAACGCTTGAAATATTCCCTACAAACATTGTACCAAATTTTAAAACACATCATTAATACAAACATTGATATGTAAGAGTTGTATATCCCCTTTGATTTGGTATATTTTGACGTAGGATATATATTATAGAAATATACAATATATATATATATGAGAAGGTTATAATTTATTATTTTAATATGATTATAATTACATTGCGTTTCTAGTGGTGCGGCTGGCTGCACTATGCGGAAGGGTGCCAAATTAGCAAATGACAAAATAACCCCCAGACAAAGTTTCCCAAGACAAAATTAACCCCTGACTAACTTAGTAACCCTTGACCAAGTAACCCTTGACTGACCTAGTAACCCAAGTAACCCCTAACCAACCTAGTAACACTCGACCTAGTAACTCCAAGTAACCCCTGACCGCTGACCCAGTAGCCCTTAGTAAACCCTAACCGGCCTAGTAACCCCCAACCTAGTAACCCCTAATAACCCCTAGTAACCCCAAGTAACCCTTGACCGCTGACCTAGTAACCTCGGATCGGACCACCTATTAACCTCGGACTAGATCTAGTAACCCCTTACCCACCACCAACAACCACCACCAACCTAAACCACCAACGAACCACTACCAACCTAAACCACCAACGAAACCAGATCTAGAACCCAGAACCACCAAATCACCACTACTCATCCACGAAACCACCACTACCCACCCACGAAACCACCACTATCCACGAATACAATTTGTTCTTCGTTTTTCAATCAAACAAAAAACTAAGTAATAAAATTGAACAACTTGCAAGTTATATAATCTAAATCTTCAGCAAATAATCTTGGATTCAACATAAATTTCGTAGAACATAAATTTCCAATAGTAAACCATTAATGAAGTTTGAAGAAATTTGGGCTAAGAAGACGACATCATTGATGAAGTTTGAAGAAAAAAGAGGAGAGAGAAATAAAATTGGGGGAAAAAGGAGATGTTGCGACGAAGAGGTCGAGGGTCGCCGGAAAGTATGAACGTCGGCAAGGTATTGTTGTAGAAAATGGTGATGGAAGAAGAAAAGAAGAGAGAGAAAGAGGAGAGAGAAGAAGAATTAAAAAAAATATATGGCTGGCCACACTGTACAACCAGTCGTATATGAAACTTTGTGCTATAATTAAATTTGTACATATAAAATATTGATATTTTATCAAAAATAAAACTCTAAACCAACAATTTTATCCTAAAATTTATCCAAATTTTATTGAAAATAAAACTCTATACTTACCCCTTTTTTTAACTTAAAAATCTATCTAAATCTATACAACATATTTACCCTACGTGTCATACTATTATTAATTGTAGTCTACGTGGTGTGACACTTGGCGAAAAATTAAAACGCTAAGTGTCAATTTCTCGTAGTCTAGCTAAAAGTTTAACTTTATATATTAGTTATATAATTTTATCCTAAAATTCTATCCAAATAGAATTTTAAATTATCTTTTTTATCTTATGAATTCCATTTAAATCTATCCAACATGGCGCGACACTTAGCGAAAAATTGGAACGACAAGTGTCGTTTTCTTGTGACCTGGCTAAAAGTTTAGCTTTATATAATACTAGTTTTGTGCCCGTGCGATGCCCGGGTTGTTTAATGGATTTTAAGATATATTTTTAATCTATATGTCAAATTTTAAAACTAATCATTGATACAAAATTACTTAGGAATTGATGTGTTTTTGTGACGATTTAAACTTGTACGCATGTAATGACTAATAATAATAATATTGGTGAAAAACATTTCTTGACCCGTAACTTGAAATAATGACCCTGTCTAAAATGACTCATGACCCGACCTGATTGATAGATCTACACATAGTAATAAAATTATATTAGATTGTGAAGTATATTTTAAATTTATTAGAATATATTATAAACAATGGATGTGGTACATTTTGAACTAATTCCTTCGCTCTAAAAAAATATTATGATACAAAAAATAAATTTAAATGATAATTTATGTGAGTTATAATCTAATTATTTTTTGAATAAAATTATAATTCAATTTGTACATATGAAATATTGGTACTTTATCAAAAATAAAACTCTAAATTAACAAATTTATCCTAAAGTTCTATCCAAATTTGATTGAAAATAAAATTCTAAACTAATTTTTTTTATCATACTAAATGAATTCTATACAACTCTATCCTATGTGGCATGAAACTTGGCGAAAACTTAGAACGCCAAGTGTCGTTGCCTCATCGTCTGGCTAAAAGTTTAGCTTTAGCTTTATATACTCCCTCCGTCCCGGTTTAGTTGCAACGGTTTGACTGGCGCTGGATTTTATGCAAAGTAATTGACTTGTTTATTATAATGTATGTAAGTTGGTAGTGGGCATTTTTTTTATTATAGCTAGTGGAAGTGGGTCATAGCATTTTTTTTGGGGGGGGGGGGTGGGTGTGCTGTTGGATACACGTGCATCTAACATGTGAATCCAAAAAATTTGATTCCTTTTTTTAATTTTTGCCGGCAAACACCATAGTGGTAGCCACTACATCGAATTTTTAAATTGACGTCCGCTACTACATCGAATTAGCTTTGGAGCTACACACACAGGAGTGGTAGCCACTTCACGTTCTGGAGTGTCAGGAACAACTCACTCTTCGTGCTCTACCGAAAAAAACGCACTTGGAAGAAAAACGTCCGGTGGAGTAGTCACTTCACGCTCTCGAGTGTGGAGAACGTCTTGCGGAGTTTCAGGAACTATTGAAAATGGTTCTACAGAATCATCGACCCAAACCCCAATTACATCAGAATTGGGGTAGATGAATGAGTCTTGATCTTTGTTTTTAGCTAAATTAGGATTAATTTGATGTTTTTCAGTATCATCTATGAGATTTTTTCTCAAATCTACAGTAATTTGTTTCATGATTTGGGGAAGAAGATGAATGGAAAGAACCTTGAAAATGGGTTAAAATAATTTGGAGTGAGAAAGTGAATTGCAAAAGTAAAAGTAAAATAAAAAAAAATATATGAAGGAAAGAAAGTGGCCTGTGAAGTGAAATTAGATCAGGGGGTACGTATGGGTAGGGGGGGTGGGGGGTGTAAATTTTTTATCATTTTTTTACAAAAGTGAAATAATAGTGGGCCATTGATATTTGAGATAAATATTAAAAAAATAGTGCGATCATGCCTTTTATAGAAATGTTGCAAGTAATTTGGGACGGCCTTATAAGAAAAGTGATGCAAGTAATTTGGGACGGAGGGAGTATTAGTTATATGATGTAGAGGGTGTTTCAATTGACAAATTTTGTCAATCAAATGGCAAATTGGTAACAAAGACCAACATTTTAGCATTAATAAAGGGGGGTTTTAATAATAATGGGTCTTACTTTCCTCCTCCCCCTAACCCCCCGCCCGTCCCCGTTGAGGCTCCTCCTTTCAAAGCGACTACGTCCACCACCATAAGTTGTATTATAAGAAAACCCTATTAAGAACTAAGAAATTAAGGCATGACTAACCCAGGAAAGATTTTGTCGTCATCCTCCGTTGAAAGTGCTTGTGAGCTCTGGTTCTTCCATTAAAGCTCTTCGAACTACAGGTTTGGAGGTTGAATTACAGGTATGAAGGAGAGAGAATGGAAGAGGACAACCTCCATATTACAAATTTACCCCCAACTTATTTTTAATAAAAAGACAAATATAACCTCTTGAGTTGACAAATTTTATTAATCAAATAGATCAACTTGTATTTTCTATTATATGTGTATTGGAATTGTGCAAAATCAAATGGGAACAACTTTACGAAATAAATGGAGTGTTTTATATATACATTTGTATGAACTACGTATACATTTATCTAACTATTTCCTCCGTCATTATATGTTTGCCCCATAATATTTCTGAGGGTAAATTTTAAAACTTTAAACACAAATCTCAATGATCAATAAAAAATAATACAGTCAAGTGAAATATTGTTATATTTATTGCAACTGCTACTTAAAAAATATAAAATGTCTTGAAAGTTACTTTCATCTATTTATAATAAAATAGAACAAAACATTTTACCGTCCTAAATTTTTTTCAGATTGTTTTTACGAAAATGCTAATGTATCAATGAGTGATGACCTTAAAATCTTATTATCGTAGGTTGTGCCATTTTTTTTTTTGTTTAGAGAGCCACAAGGGTGGGGTGAGAATCGATCCCAAGATCTCTTGGAAGCGGGAGGGAAACTTTAACCACTTGAGCTACCCCTCACTCTCTGTAGGTTGTGCCATATTATGCTTACACAAGTTTTGTTATTGTTTTTGTTTACAAAGTTAAGAAAATTAAAAAAAATTAAGAAATCCTCCTCGCGAAGGTAATTTATACAAATGTATTTACAGAACGGTTGTCAAGATGACCGTTCTATATTATCTACAACAATTAATTATTTGTATTTTTTATAATTTGAGTAAAAAATAAAATAAAAGAGAACCGTTAACTATGAGCTCGTTTGACATCACTGTGGGTTTTTTTTTTATTTTTTATTTTGGTTTTTTGTTTTGTAAAACCATATGATATACATACCATATAATGAATAATAAATTAGTCAAACTAATTAAAATCAAGATAATTTTAAAAACTGACTACAGAAAAGAGGAAACACTTATATTTTTTTTTTAAAAAAAAAATCTGAAAACTAAAAATTAAAAACTAGAAACGATGCCAAACAAGCTCTATGATAACCGTTTTATATTTAGTCACCGTTCACTTCATCTTATTTTAACTCAACTAAAATTATTTTTTACTAAACTGAGATTATTTTTGCTGAACTTAAATTATTTTTACAGTGTGTCAAAAAATAAAAAAACTTACTGAATTAGAATTAATTTTATTGAACTGAAATTATTTTTGCTGAAGTGAAAATATTTTTACTGATTTTCTATTATATATATTTTTTAAAGTTATTAAATTTTTTTGAACTGGATTTTTTTTCAACTAAATTAAACTTATTTTTATTGAACAAAAATTATTTTTACTTAATAATATTTTTTTAAGGCGAAGTGAACAGTGTCTTAATAACTCACAAAACACCTCCTGGACAAATATGTTCTATATTCTACTGGAGAACGCTTCTCTTTGATATCCGTTTCATATTTTGCGATCCTTTATCTAGTAGGTGTAGTAGTGTATATGCGAAGTTAAATGTTACATGGCTAAATAAGTTATATACTTCGTGTTTCATTAAAAGATGACCTTGTTGACTTTCCATGGTTTTCACATTTGCTGTGAAGATGGAGTGTGATTGTTTATAAATTGGATACATTTCATGTTTACTTTATTGACTCAATTTTTTTATATAAAACTGGAGAGAGCCTTTTCGAGTGTATTTTTGAAAGTGTCATATACTTCTATCTAATTCCAATATGACGATAAGTTGGGAAGAGATTACTTAATTGACTACTTATTATAGATGAAGTGTTTAATAATGGAATAGTTTCGTAATGTGATTGCATTTTACAAGCTGAAGCAATATATTACTATATCTTTGTTTATCAACGTAAATCATCATATTTTTTTTATTTTATTTTTATTTTTATTTTTTTAAGAAGGAAATGTAAATCATTCAACCATTAAGGTAGACATCTTTATAGATTCCGTTTAAATATCATAGTGAGTAGATGTCTAACTCTTTATTTAGAAAGTGTTAGATTTCGGAAAAACTCCTTAGATTGGAGTGTGTACCATTGAATAATATATATAGGGGTTTACAAGAGTCGTAATCCTATTATGATAAGGATACGAGGTATAACAAAATATATACAAGATTATCCTAATCTGCGACAAATATTATCGTAAATATAATATCTATCACACCCCCGCAGGCGTAACGGGAGGAGGTCGTACGCTAAGACTGGACCTGAATTCCAGAAATAATTCTCGTGGTAGGCCTTTAATGAAAATGTCCGCGAACTGATATCTAGTAGGAACATGGAGAACCCGATCTTGTCCCAAAGCAACCTTTTCTCGAACAAAATGAATATCCATCTCCACATGTTTGGTGCGTTGGTGTTGTACCAGGTTGCCAGAAAGGTAGATAGCACTGACATTATCACAATAAACGATAGTAGCCTGCCGTAGAAGACAATGTAACTCAAGTAAAAGATTACAAAGCCAACACGCCTCAGAGACAAAATTTGCGACACCTCGATATTTTGCTTCTGTACTCGACTTAGATAATGTATGTTGACGCTTAGATGACCAGGACACGAGGTTGTCCCCAAGAAAACAACAATACCCCGATGTGGAACGACGGGTATCGGGACGACCTCTCCAATCAGCGTCAGTGTAAGTAATCAAGCGATGAGAAGCAGTAGGATATAAATGTAAACCATGATCAATCAAACCCTGAACATAACGCATAATGCGTTTCAATGCCTCATAGTGAGGTTCCCGAGGATCATGCATAAAAAGACACACCTGTTGTAACGCATAGGAAATATCTGGCCTGGTGAAAGTGAGGTGAAAGTGAGGTACTGAAGAGCACCTGCTAAACTGCGATACAAAGTAGGATCCCAAAAAGGTGTTCCTGCATCCGCACTAAGTTCGGACTTAGTGTCAACTGGATTGGCTGCAGGTTTACAAGAGGCCATACCTGCACGCTCGCTCTAAAATCTCCTGTGTGTACTTTTCCTGAAAAAGTAGCAAATAAGAAGGTTTTCGGGTCACTGCTATGCCCATAAAATAGCTCAAATGACCCAAATCTGTCATAGGGAACTCAATTTGCGACTGAGATATGATCCATGCACGCAACCTGTTAGATGAGGTAGCTAAAATAATATCATCAACATACAAGAGTAAATATGCCATATCATCACCCTACCAGAAAGCAAAAAGAGAATTGTCACTCTTAGCAATGACAAAACCCAAATTTGATGAGAAAATTTGCAAAGCGTTGGTACCAAACTCTGGGAGCTTGTTTCAAACCACAAAGGGCCTTGCGGTGCCGACAAACATGAGAGGGAGCCCTCCGATCAACAAAACCCAGGGTTGATGCATATAAACAGTTTCCTGTAAATCACCATGTAGACAGGAATTTTTGACATCTAATTGATGAATCAACCACTTTTTGGCCAAAGCCAAACTTAGAACAGTTTGAATAGTGGCTGGTTTAACTACCGGACTAAAAGTCTCATCACAATCCACGCCAATTTCCTGCGACCTGCCATCACACACAAGACGAGCTTTGTGCATTTCAAGATCCCCGTTAGATTTGTATTTATGCTTAAAAAGCCACATACAATTAACAATATTCACCCCCGTGGGCCTAGGCACCAAATCCATGTCCCTATTTTAATTAAAGCACTATATTCATCATTCATCGCCGCATTCCAATTATGGTCATTTAAAGCTTGTTTATAGGACTTTGGTAGTGGTGATTTGTGTATGATGGAAGAAGTGGCTAAGTTATAATTAGGATTTGGCTTTAAAATGTCGCGGCTGCTACGAGTAACCGGCGGTGAAGGTGGCGGGGGGCGAGTTGGTTGAATCGGTGGTATCCCTAGTAGTGGTGGAGGGGTGTAGGCAGGCTGGGGGGACAGCTGCTTGGGCCGTGGACTGGCCACGCCGCGTGAGGGTTGCGGTGTGGAATGTGTAGGTGAGGTGGGCTGACTGCGGTGCTGGGCCGAATGCAAGGGGGTAGGGGAATGCTGCTGGGCCGAATGCAAGGGGGAAAGAAGTGGGCTATAGGTAGTAAGTGGGCCAGAAGCTGTTGGGCCATTGTGAGGGGGGGTGGTGCCAAAACAAATGGTGAGACAGCAACGGTGATGTCTCAGATTCACCTAAAAACTCATAATCCTTTAGTTTGAATTTTTCCAAGTTTTGATATGAGAAACTTGACTCGTCAAAGGTGACATGTCTAGAGGTTATGATTTTGTTAGTGGTGAGATTGAGGCACCTATAACCACGATGGTTGGGTGAATATCCCAAAAAAATACAAGGAGTGGACCTTGGGGAAAGCTTGCGAGGAGCGATGGCGGTGAGATTTGGGTAACATAGACAACCGAAAACACGAATGTGAGAATAGGATGGTATGACTCCGAATAATGCTTGAGTCGGGGTTATATTTTTATGGACCTTGGTCGGAAAAATATTAAAAAGATAGTTTGCGGTCTCAAGAGCATAAATCCAAAAAGATGGAGGAAGGGAGGCATGAAATAGCAATGTGCGTTTCACATTATTTAGAATGTGAACCATTCTCTCGGCTTTTCCATTTTGTGAAGATGTATGATCTGAGGACAAGAAAAACGAAAAACCAAACCATTGTCTATGAAATTTTTTTTGAAAGGATCGTTATTGTTTTGGGTGTTTTTGTCTCTCAGGAGATTTACGTCACAAAGACTAGTCCGACTGAGTTGTACCTGCAAAAACAACGGAGACTCCGGGTGGTTGGATCTCCGCCTCCGAAGATCAAGTTAGTAACTTGAAAGAGGAAAAAGAGTACGGAAATTTAGGTGGGTATCTGCTTGGATTCCAAGCTCAGGTGTTTCTCTGATGAGAGAGAAAGTAGGTGTAATCAATGATTGAATGTACCCTAAAAAGGGGAAATATCTCCCTATTTATAGGGTCGTTGGTAGGTATGCCCCTATCTAGGTCACTTGACCTAGATTTTAGTGGGCTTTTCCGAATTACGACGCTTCTTAGGATTTGGGCCCTTGAAGGGCGCCATTTCAGAAGCTATCTGAAGGGTACACGTGTCAGGTGGCTATTGGGCCACTTGGGCCAGCTTAGACTTGACACGTGGCCTTCTCTTATTGATCCACATATCTAGGGTATTTTTACCCTAAACATTTGCCCCTCACAGGAGTTACGTGGATGTCACGTGAGGCCTGTGACACGTGTCCACCTATCAAAGGTGAACAGTAACAACGGCTAGTAAAATTTAAAGTATGACGGGGATGCCCCTGTGTCACCCTTCTATAAATAGAAGTTTACCCCCCTTCCCTCACTATTTCATTTTCATTTGACTTTTTAGAGAGAGAAAGAGAGATTTTTAGAGAGAGATTCTTTGGTTCCGTCTGCATCAAATTATCAAGATTTCCTCGTGCTAACCTTGCAACACCTGGTCACCGTCTGTAGCAGTTTTCAGAGTTTCCAGAGATAATCGTAAGGTAACCGCCTGTACCATTTTTAGATTTTCCTTTTCAACTTGTATACATTTTTTTCCGTCTATATACATAGTCTTTTAAAAAATAAAATGAGCTCTCAATCCACACACTCGACACTGCCTAGGACATTCAGCCGGTCTCCAGGTTCGGCTGAATCTAGAACAAGGGGTGCCTTTTCTGGACTGTTGGAACTGTTGTTCTCATCCCCGAATTCCTCCCTCTCTGTGTCTGTGCAGGACACAATGGCTAGAGTCAAACAGACGACCAAAAAATCTAAGAGACGGCGCGCTATGGAAGTGCCCGCCGACGAGGTTGTTCTGGATGGGGAACATGAGGGTTTGGAGGAGAGAAGCAGTTCTAACGATGAGGCTCTCTCTTCCTCCGGGAGCACCAGCGTAAGAGAGGTAGACGGTGAAGAGGCCTCCTCCTCTAATGGACTCAGGGAAGATTTAGGCGGCAATGAAGCCGCCGAAAGATCGGGAGCTGAGGCCTCTGGCTCCGATCAAGATAATTTTGCGGCTGACTATCAGTAGCCGGCAAAGGTCACTAACAACCCTGACCCGAAGAAGTTTAGAATGTTTCCGGGTGACATAACCCTGCTAAAGAGTGGCTTCAGGGCTTTCAAAGAAAAGCACCCCTTTGGAAAGGGGTGGGATATCATTGTTTCGCCTGGGGACGCAGTTATGGCCTGGGAGGACAACATAGAAAATGCAAACAACTATTTTGTCTGTTATGAGGCGGTAATAGAATCAGGCCTCCGATTCCCCCTCCATACTGGGATTAGGAAAATCCTGAAGGGGTATGATATGGGTGTCTGACAGCTCACCCCAAACTCATGGATGAACATTTTAAGTTATATTGCCGCCTGCGAGCTCCAGAATCTTGCCCCAGCTTCTCTGCCTTTGCTCATATGCACTATTTGAGCAAGGCCCCAAGCGGTCATGGGGCATGGTATACTCTTACCACTCTGCCCCAGTATCTGATGACTTTGGACAATGTGTCCAAATGGTCCGGGTGGAAGGTGAAATTTTATTTGGTCTCCTCACCAACTCTGAGACACAACTGGATGTTGTGCCGGTACAATAAGGAACCGATTCTCCTTGGCAAAAAATGTCCTTTCCTGGCGCTCTCTACTAGGGCCCGGGAGCAAATAATGGAGCCGGGTTTCTTCAAAACCACTACTGAGCCCTTAGGGGATGGGACTCATATCGTTGTGCCAAAGAACTGGATCCCCCACCCAGACTATTCAAGGACGAAAGATTCCTTTCCACCTGTGGGTTAAGAACCATGTTTCCCAAGGGTAGATCCACTTGCATCCAACTTTTCTGTTGTTTTTCATTTTTGTACTTCCAACTTTTTATTATTTTTCTCTAACTTTTTTATTTTCTCCTTGCAGCCGACTCCTTGAAGATGGTTGATCCAGTGAAGACTTCGGCTAAGTCTGCTGCGCAATTGCACAAGGAGAGCGTGCTCTCTAAGAGAGCAGCTGTTGAGGCCAAAGAGGCCAAGAAAGGCGGGGTAAGACCGCCTAACTTGTCTAGTTTTCCTTTAAATTTCTTCCAAGGGTTTTTGCCAGATGGTAACATTTGGTTCTTGATTTGCAGGATGCCACTAAACGTGTTCCACGCTCCATCTCCAAGCTTTTCAAAAGGCAAGGGGAGGAGCTGGACAAAACTCCGGCTGCCAAGGCCGCTAGGAAGAACCCTTCCCAGACAACTTCTACTGCCAATCCGGATCGTCCTACAACCGGTGGAAAATCACCTTCCGCCATGAAGATTCTGAGTGAAAGCTCAGAACGCTCAGGGAACAAAGCGTCGGATGCCTCTATGGCATCGAAAGGTGGCCAACCACCCAATGTTGGAGCCGGCGTGGCAACAACTAGGGAGGAGGATACCTATAAGCCCTATCCGGAAACCCAAGGTAAGAATAAGATTAGACTACCTTGGCCGCTTTACTTATGAGAGTCAAGACTAAGGTTGACCCTTCAGGGAGTTCAATCAGCAGCCGGCAACGAATGAATGCCAACTACGCTTCATCCCTCTCACCAAGTACTTCTTTTGGTGCAGATCTTACATTCGACGAGCCGGATCTTCATGGGTTTGCCAAACGGATGGGGAGGACCCTCACCCGGTCTGAGCAGAATTCCATATCTGATCTACAGGTAGTGGACTTTGATAAGATAATGGGCCAATTAGCTGAGGTAAACGATTCTTCAACTTAATTATGATGTTTTTCTTCTTTTTTCACCAAGTATTTCATAATCCGGCTGCCCTTTTCTCAGGTTATGCTGAGGGTGGATGGGCTCCGTGGCCCCTTCAGGCAAAAATAAGAAGAGGTAAATGATGCCAAACGGAGGGCCACTGAAAACCTCAACTTCATAGAATATGCTAATTATATGTGTGATTTAAAGATTAAAGTAGTAGAGTTGAAACAAGAGGAGCTGATCCAGAGTTTGACGGCTACCAACGATGAAGCTAACAGCCGGGCTAATGACCTTGATAAAAAACTGAACGATGCTAAAGCTGAGCTCAAGGCATTAGAAGACACCGACAAGAAGAACACGAAGATCCGGGCAGACGTCTCCCGATTAGGGTTGGAGATTATCAACATGCGGAACCAGCTTGTAGATGAAATTTCCAAGGAGCAGAAACGGCTAATGTAGGAGAATGAGCGGGACAATGCAGCCCGCCTGAAGATAACTTGGGGTCTCCTCTATCCAAATATAGACTTTGAAGTCTATAAACTTAGGTATGACTACGCCACTGCGGTGTATGATGCCCAAGTGTTGGGAGAGGCAGCTCTGCCTCGCTTCAAGGATTGGGCTGCAGAGCTGGGATATGATGTCTCAGACAATGAAGAGGAGCCGACGGAGGATGAGCAAAATAAAGGCAGCCAGCCTTAGGCGGCTGATAATCAATCAAAAACCCTCCCAACCGGTTAAAACCAGTCGGGTCAGCAGCCTCCACCTCATCCTTAGACTAGCCTCCCCAAATTCTGCGGCAGTATGCCAATTATCTTTCTTTTCCGGCTTGTAAGTCGAGTATGTTGTATTTTTACCAACTGCGGAGTTGGTTAACAATTTGTTTCTTTTGCTTCTTCACCGGATGTGATTTCGGTTAACAATTATTTTGGCCTTTGTGCCATTTTCAATATTAATGTGAAGTATTCCGACTCAGTCGGTTTTTTATAAAGGTTTGCGTTTGAATTTTTTTTTTTTAATTGAATTGAATTTTGCGTATACACTGCAATTATTTGATATTTTGCCTAACTTATAAAAAGCATGCGACAATTTGTAACCCGACTGTTCTTGCCCCTAGAGAGCTGTGTGGTTGGTTTCATATAAAATTGATTGATTGGCTTGAAAACACTTGATACTTGGAGAAGTATGAGGTGTTTTAGGGCCAATCAATCACAATGGTGATTGCCCCCAACTAAGTGCACAGTCGGCCATTTAAACGGGTGCTTCAAGCCTTTTACCCAGGCGGTAATATTCCGTCTGGGATTATTGCATAGCCATTACACAAAACTCATTTGCCCCACTTGGGAGAGAGTGTGCAGTTTTAGAATAAATAATCTAAGTAAGAACTTCGGTCGAAAACGGACTGATGCCTCAGGGCATCTGGTATTTCGGAAACTTAATCGTTATGTAGACTTTTCTGGTCAGACGACTATGAGTTGACCAATTTGGTCGTTCAATCTTTGCCGTCTGAATAGGTACGTAAAGCTGACAAAGAGTCTTCCCTCTGCGACAATTGCACCCGGAGGGGTGTCGCCGGACGCCATTGTCCATGTTGGGACAGGTGGTTTTATCAAATAAGCAACCATTCGGCCATTGGGCTTTGATCTTGTTTGAGGTCGGTTGTATAGCTACTAAGCGTTTTGTGCCTAGTTTTTCAATCTAACCATTGGTCGCGTGTTATTTGAACGTTTAATTCACCACTAAGTATCGAACTTAGTTGGTTTAGCAAATAATTCGTCTGTGTATTGCCCAGACGGAAAAGTAATTATAAATATAACAAAACAATTTGAAAACAAAGTCTGATTTCTCATTAATGGACTCTTTGTTTACAAAAATTTACAATTCTCAAAAGTAGTACTTTTTTAAGTTATCTACATTCCAAGTTCTAGGTAGGCGTCTGCCGTCTGGGGTTTTCAAACGGTAGGTGCCATCCCTGACTTCTTCATAGATCCGGTAGGGGCCTTCCCAATTAGGGGTTAGCTTTCCAAGCTCATTGGCCCTACCGGTTGCCTCCATATTTCGTAACACAAAGTCGCCAACTTTCAAAGGGCGCTTGTGTGCTTTCTTGTTGTAGGCTCTCATCATTCTTAGACGGTATATCTCATGACGCAGGGCAGCATTGCCCCTGCATTCCAGGAGGGAGTCTAATGCCAGCAAAATGGCCTCCCAATTTGCCTCTTCATCGTAAAGCATGACTCTGAGAGTCGGCTCATAATGTTCAATGGGCAAGACAGCCTCAGCACTGTACACCATGAGAAATGGGGGTTCACCGATTTCCCCTTTGGTGGTTGTCCTGATGGCCCATAGGACATGGATCAATTCTTCTGCCCATAAACCACTGGCTCTTTCAATTTTCTTTTTAATGCCCTCTGAGATAAGCTTGTTAAAGGCTTCAACTTGGCCGTATGCTTGGGGTCGGCTGACTGATGCAAAACAATGTGAGATCCCTTGATCTCCCAACCAATTCTTAAGGCGAGGCGTTTCAAACTGAGGGCCATTATCGAACACCGTAGACATAGTTACCCCAAACCAAGTGATGATGTTCTTCCAAATGAAAGAGATGACATCCTTTGTCTTGATATTTTTGACCGGCACAGCCTCCACCCATTTGGTGAAGCAATCCACAGCCACCAAAATATAACGCTTTCCGCATGGTGCAGGCGTGTAAGGACCTAAGATATCCATGCCCCACTTAGCAAACGGGACTGGGCTGTGGATTGCCGTCAGATCAGTAGCCGGACGGTGAATAAACTTGCCAAACTTCTGGTATTTGTCACACCTCTTCACCAACTCTTTAGCATCTTCTTCAAGAGTAGGCCAAAAATAGTGACGCCTGACTCTGACGGCTAGGGACCTGCCGCCTATATGGGAGGCGCAGTATCCCGCATGCACTTCTTCAAGAACTTCTTTTCTGGGGTAACACACTTCAATAAAGGTTTAAGAAAACCCGCCTTGAAGAGCTCTCCATTTCTCATCTCAAAGTTTGCTGCTCGTTTCTTCATGACGGCTGCCTCTTGTTCTGAATCAGGAAGCGTGTCGTCTGTCAAATATGCCCGGATGCCATTCAACCAGGTGGAGCTTTGGTCAAGGATTCCAATGGGTTCTTCATATATACTTCTTTTTTCTAGAACTTCCTAAAAGACTGACCGAGGCGTATCACAGCAGGCGAAAGATGCCAGTTTGGACAATGCATCCGCCTAGTTGTTATCTGACCTGGGCACTTGACTCAGATGGAATTCTTCAAGTGCCCCAGCCTCTTCTTTGACTGCCTGAAGATATTTGATCTTAACCGGATGAGTTGCCTCATATTTCCCCTCACACTGGCTTACGACCAACTGCGAATCAGAGTAGGCGTCAACTTTTTTTGCCCCTGCTGCCTTACACATGCATATTCCGGCTAGCAAGGCTTCGTATTCCACCTCGTTATTTGAGGCCTGAAACTTAAATCGAAGTGCATATTCAAATTTGTCCCCCTCAGGGGACTCATATACAATTCCTGCACCACAACCGCTCTTTATCGAGCTCCCGTCTACATACACTTTCCAAACCTGATCAATGTTATCCGGAGGAACCGGTCGTGTCATTTCAACAATGAAGTCAGCAAACGCCTGACCCTTCACTGCCTTTCTAGGTTCAAAAGTGATTTCAAGACTTTGCATTTCAATATCCCATTTCAACATTCTGCCGGATGACTTCAAGGTAGACATTGGCCGCTTGAGGGGCTGATCGGTGTAAATAACAACCGGATGTGCCAAAAAGTACGGCTTCAGCTTCTTGAATGCCATATACATAGCAAGGCCAAATTTTTCAACCATGGGGTACCGGAGTTCAACATTTTTTAGCACATGGCTAATGAAAAAGACCGGGAGCTGGATGTCGTCTCTCTCAGCAAGGAGAACAACACTGAGGGCATGGTCTAAGACGGCTAGGCACATGTATAACGTCTCTTTGGGCAGAGGGCTAACAAGCCTTGACAAAGAATGCAAGTGCTCTTTCAGCTTTTGAAAGGGCATCTTAGCATCATCTCCCCATTCAAATCTAGTCTTCTTCCTGATTGTTTGGAAGAAGTAAAGGCATTTGTCACCTGACCGGCTGAGGAACCTCCCCAATGCCGCCAGACAACCGGTTAGCCTCTGTACTTCCTTAACAGTGCGGGGTGACTTCATGTCAATCACCACCTGTATCTTCTCAGGGTTAGCCTCTATCCCCCTTTGATAAATCAAGAATCCGAGAAACTTCCCATACTCAACACCAAAGACGCATTTCTTGGGATTTAACATGACCTTATGCCGCCTGAGTGTGGTGAAGGTTTCTCGGAGATCAGCAAGGTGATCTGTCTGTTGCTTGGATTTGACTATCATGTCATCAAAGTACGCCTCCACATTCCTCCCAATTTAATTAATGAAGATTGTATTAATAATTCGTTGGAATGTAGCCGGTGCATTTTTCAAGCCACACGACATCACAGTATAACAGAATAACCCCTGATCAGTGACGTAGGCCATCTTCTCTTGATCTTTTTTCCACAAGGGTATCTGATGGAAGCCGGAGTAGGCATCCATAAAACTCATCAAGGGATGCCCGGCTGTAGAATCGACCAGACTGTCGATCTTTAGGAGCAGATAGTTGTTCTTTAAACATGCCTTTGTTGAGGTCTATGTAATCAATACACATACGCCAGGTACCATTCGGCTTCTTTACAAGCACAACATTCGCCACCCAGTCGGGGAAATTACATGGTCGAATGAACCCAGCATCCAGCAGCTTTTTTACTTCGGCAGCTGCCACCTGACTTCTTTCCTCCCCGTGATTTCTTTTATTTTGCCGAATGGGCTTCTTTTTTGGATCCACATCGAGTTTGTGGACAGTGAGATTCGGGCTGACGCCTGGCATCTCTTCCATTTCGAAGGCAAAAATGTCTTTGAATTCATTCAGCAATAGGTATAGATCTGCACCCAGCTTAGCATAAGCAGTCGTCCCAACCTTAACAGTACGCTCTGGACGGCTGTCGTCCAGAGGTATATCAATATGTTCTCCAGCCGGTTGGGGACAGAGCTCATTTGACCGTTCCCTGGTCAGTGATTGCTATTTTTTCTCTTTCTTCACCTCCACCAACTGATAAGCCTTTCTTTTCTTCCTGACTGCTGGTGGGGCTGGGCTGGCATCCTTGACATTGTCAAGGTCTATTGGTTCCTGCCCTTGGCCGTCTGGGGCCACATTATCTTTGACGGCTGAGAGGTAGAACTCCTGGGCCGTCTTTTGGTCCCCATTCAAGGAACCAACAGAGCCATCACTCCCTCTCATACTTAATGAGCATGAGAGAAGGGATGATTACAGCCTTGGCTTCGTTGAGGGTTGGACGGCCTAGGATGATGGTATAGGTGGTCAATTCCTCAACGACCAAGAATTTGACGACCAGGTGTCGTCCTTTTCTTTTTTCACCCAGTTGGATAGGTAAGTCAATCCTGTCGACTGGGTAAACCATCCCACCCCCAGATCCAACCAAGGGGTGGGTAACCGGATGCATGCTGCTGAGGTTGTATTTCAGCTTTTGCTGGCACCGGAGACTGATGATGTCCGACGAACTGTCGATGTCAATAAGGATTCGCCCAACCAGCTTGTTGGCGAATTTACATTCAATGACGATCGAATCGTCATGCGGATGGCGGACGGTGCCCTTGTCCTTCTCAGTGATCCAAATTCTCTGATGGAGGAGCTAGCTGTCGCCTGCTCATCATCATCATTATCCATCTTTCGAAAATGGCTCTTGGTGCCCCGGATGGTAGGGCCACCGCATGAGAACCCGCCTGCTATAGTGTAGACCGGTTCCTTATCGGTTTTCAAACTACTAGCAGGCTGGGGTGTCTTAGATGACTGCCTCGGGTTCTTCTTATTAGTCCCTTTCGACTTAGAAATGTAGGACTTTAACATCCCCTTGTCAGCTAGACGGTCCAACGCCCATTGAAGGCTGAAGTAGTGGTTGGTGTCATGTCCAATTTCCTCATGGTATTGGCAGAATTTATTTTTGTTTCTTGATTTAATGGAACTTTTCATTGGATTCGGCTTCTCTAGAGACAGTCGGTCCTTGATCTCCATGAGGATGGAGTTACAGTCCTTATTAAACTCGTACTTGGGGAAGTACGGTTTAAATTCTTTCTTTTTCTTCTAGGACGGCTGGTCAGAATCACTCACCGCCCAGACTTCTTTTCTCTTCTTGCTCTCATCTTTTTTCTTCACCGGCTGAGCAGGCCGGCTATCTTTTTGCCTGTCATACTTCTTGGAGTCCGACTGGCTTCCAGGTGAGCAGAGGTCGGTTGCTTGAATATAGCTTTCCGCCTCCCTTAGGGTCGCCTGCAAGGTAAAAGCCCCTTTTCTGACGAGGTCAAACTTAAAGGTCGACCCGTCTCTCAGACCCTTAAAGAAGTCTGTAAAAGCTACTTCGTCAGACATTCCCTGAATAT
Organism: Chenopodium quinoa; assembly: GCF_001683475.1. Taxonomy (NCBI): domain Eukaryota; kingdom Viridiplantae; phylum Streptophyta; class Magnoliopsida; order Caryophyllales; family Amaranthaceae; genus Chenopodium; species Chenopodium quinoa. The sequence continues at coordinate 1,234,708 of NW_018742292.1, read as the reverse complement.
GAATTCTAGTCAAATTGAACCACCTAACATAGGAGCGTAATCCTTCTCTTTCTCCCTGCTTAATGGTGCTCAAGTCAAGACTTGTTTTCTTCGCAAGGATGTTCTTTGAGAAGTTGGAAGCAAACAAGAAGGCAAGCTTTTTGAAACTATCGATGGAGCCGACTGGCAAGTTCCCAAACCATTGTTGGGCAATGCCCTTCAATGTAGCCGGAAAACATCGACACCAAGTGGCATCATCCAACCCCTATAAATACATAAGGTTGGTGTAAGCCATGGGGCGATCTTCCGGGTTGGAGGTACCATCATAGGTACCTACCAACATATTTTTAACCTTGGCCGGCTATGCCGCCTCGGTTATTTTCCGGGTGAATGTAGAAGGTTGTTCACCCATGCGAAGCAGACAAAGCTGCAAGTCCAGTGGCTGGACATTGTTGTATGCCGCCTAACCTCCGAAGAAGGCCGACTGCATGAAATGGGGAGAATATGGACCGTAGACCATAGGCGGTACGTACGGTGCATTTCCAATCATCTGAGGGCCTGAATGGACGATATTACCGCCTGAATGGATCTCATGCAAGGATTGCACATTCCCTGCAGATGTATTCTTAAAGTTGTCTGGAAAGCTTGAAGTAGAAGCTGACTCGGACAACTGTTTTCCTCTTGCGAGTGATGATCTCCCGGGCATCAAGAGTTGATTTTTTGTTTCCCACCGGTTGTTCACTCCGGCAGGAATTGTTGGTATTCCTCTTAGGCAGAAGAATCTTGGACCAGTCAATGGTCCCAGCTGCCTTCTCCTCTGGATTTGGAGTTGGCTGCCTATCTCTGACTGACTTCCCCTTCTCCAGAGGAGTCTTCCTTGCCGACTGACCCCTGCTTGGGCCAGCCCGGCTCTTGGTGATCAGATCCTTAATTTTACCCTTGAAACTAGTCATGAATTTCATGATTTCGTCTCGGGTGATTGGAGAAGATCCCCCAGCCGTATGGGTTTCCCCTTTCGGCTGACCAGGTTGTCGACTTGTACCCGCCTGGCTTGCACCCCGTTCCAGAGTATCACTGGGGCAGATGCGCTTGGTTATCAGAGAGCCATCCTTGGCTATATAGGTTTCGACCTGAGGATCATCATCCTCTTGGTCTGTAAAGACTTTCGGCTGGTCTACCGGACGCTCAAGAGGTGGTACAGGCTCTTGAACCATCCTTGAGGTACTCTCCCCACAGACGGCGCCAAATGTTTTGGGTGTTTTGTCCCTCGGGAGAGTTACGTCACAAAGACGAGTCCGGCTGAGTTGTGCCTGCAATAACAACGGAGACTCTGGGTGGTTGGAGCTCTGCCTCCAAAGATCAAGTTAGTAACTTGAAAGAGAAAAAAGAGTACGGAAATTTAGGTAGGTATCTGCTTGGATTCAAAGCTCAGGTGTTTCTCTGATGAGAGAGAAAGTAGGTGTAATCAATGATTGAATGTGTCCCCAAAATGGGGAAATATCTCCCTATTTATAGGGTCGTTGGTAGGTATGCCCCTATCTAGGTCACTTGACCTAGATTTTAGTGGGCTTTTCCGAATTACGACGCTTCTTAGGATTTGGGCCCTTGAAGGCCGCCATTTCAGAAGCTATCTGAAGGGGACACGTGTCAGGTGGCTATTGGGCCACTTGGGCAGCCTGGACTTGACACGTGACCTTCTCTTATTGGTCCACATATCTAGGGTATTTTTACCCTAAACAGTTATCAAATTCGCGATCATGGTTGCTCTAGAAAGATTTAATTGGCCTCTAAAATTGTGTTTGCACATATTGTTGCAAACAAGGCTGTGTGTGTGAATTCTGCCGCTAGATCACACAAGGGCAAGAAATTAAAATGTGGAAGAAAAAACAAGAAAAGAGAAAAAATAAAAAAATTTGCGGAAGCTAGATCGTAACCTAGAGCTCTGATACCATGTTAGATTTCGGGAAAACTCCTTAGATTGGAGTGTGTACCATTGAATAATATATATAGGGGTTTACAAGAGTCATAATCCCATTATGATAAGGATACGAGGTATAACAAAATATATACAAGATTATCCTAATTTGCGACAAATATTATCGTGAATATAATATCTATCAAGAAGGTTTCAATCTTTTTCATCATGAAAAATAGGTTTGTAACTGTTGCAATCTAACACAAACTATTACCAAAAAACCGATTTGAAGTCAATAAAAAGATGTAGGCCCTGCACACAATAATCGATAACAATCAACTATACTAAAAACGATTTATTTTCACTTATTTCAGGTCTAAGTTCAGTTAAGTTCAATAAGTACAGTTCGTTCAGGAAAAATAAGTTCTTATAAGAATCGCCAAGTTCAAATTACGACTAAAATAAGTTATAATAAGTTCAGGTAAATTCAGATAAGCTCAATTCTAATAAGATCAGATAAGTAAAAAAATCAAGTGAATAGAACATATCTTGAATCGATTAATTAGAGTGTGTTTTAATTTATTCACTTGATTTTCACTTATCTGAATTTATCTCAACTTATTAGACCTTATTAAAACTTATTTTAGTTATTATTTGTACTTGAGTGACCATTATAACTTTATCAGAACATATTTTTTCTGAACTGAACTTATTTGAGCTTATTATACTTGAAATTAGTGAAAATAAGGAGAACAAATCTATTTATTAAAATGCTTCTCTCATTGCTCAAGACATATCTTTTCAATAGAAAAAAGTGAAGAGGATTATTTCGTTCTATTTTCAGAAAAATAGTGAAAAAGATGTGTATTCTTACTCTTTCTTTCTAAATGCGCAATGTTTCTCCAATAGTGAAAAAGATGTGTATTCTTACTCAATTTCTTTCTTAATGCGCAATGTTTCTCCCTCATGAGTGAAGACATTTTCAATGGTACTCCGTATTTAGAAAATAAAAAATCCAGCGTACATCCATTTCCTCTCTATTAATTTTTTTTATTTTTTATTTTTATTTTGAAAAAAGTCCTAAAAGATACTAAATTTCATTACTAAAAGTCATACGACATCTACGATAATGAAAACGAATTTAACAAAATCAAACAAGAATTAATAGGGGAAGGGCTAAGAATCCAAATACATAAATATAACAATTCGGCACATTCTCAATTCGTTGTCTCATACAACTTTTTGAGTGGATCCGTCATCGCTTCACAATTTTGTGAAAGTAAATTCTCGTCCTGATTCCGTAACCCGAATTCAAGCTATAATCAACAGTAGCCCCGCACAACCAGAGTCCAAATTAAACACAAACAAAACCTTGTCTTTCGAAGGAGTCCGAAAAATCTTGTCTTTCGAAGGAAATCGAAAAAACCTTGTCTTTCGAAGGAAATCGAAAAAACCTTGTCTTTCAAAGGAGATAAATCTTTTCTTTCGAGGGAGACATTATTGTAACCTAAGAAATAAAAACCTTAAAAGAAAATAAAGATTGAGGCTTTCCACCGGTGAAATCCGATGAAAGCCCCTTTAAAATTGACAAAGGAGGTTAGAGTTTAGGAGAGAGAAGAGAGAGAGGAGGCTAGAGTTTTTTTTATACTCATTTCCCCTCTAAATTGTATTGCAATTATTCTAGTTAGAGATTTTTATTTATCTTTGGAAGATTCCCAATTGTGGTGAAAATGAGTGATTTTCATAATTTTGTTTCGAAACACAAGTTATTATGCATAAATTATTATTTTTTAACATTTAATAAGCATTTAGGAGCAATTTACGTATTTAAAGGCTGGACCTCAAGTTTTCACTCCATTCCCGTTTTTCACCTAGGCTTACATAACTGAGACAAAATTGGAGGTATCACATGACTAACAAACCTGATAATAAATAGGAAAAAGCTGATGAACGCCTCCGGGGTGTTAGATAAGAGAATTAAAGTGCAAATATTAGAGTAAAATTAACATTAATTACACCGAACGGCGCGTAATTTTGTCATGAATTTCTAACTTAATATCATTTTAACCAATATAATTTATCTTTATCTAACGCCGCGCAACGCTTGTTAGTAAGATCGAAAAAATAAGGTAAGAGAATAGTGCAATTGTGCAAATTCATTACACCTTTTTTTATTTTATTTTTCTTAAAAAATTACAATACTTTAACCAACGCATAGTTTTATGGGTTTGAGTTGAATTAGTTAAATTATATATTGTGTAGGTAGGATTTGTTTGGAAATTAAAAAATGATGAAACAGTAATAGTGGATGAATAATCTACTACCTCTGTTAAATATTGTGTGTAACTTTGGAATTTTTTATGAACTGTATCCAGTTTATTTTGCAGATAAACAAAATTTGTTTAAATGGGGTACATTCGTAATGCGTCTTTTCATGTACTAGTTGAGGGTTACATGTGTAGTTTCCTCACCAAATAGTAAATGCAAGTTGCAAACAGTAATTATGCAGCTCACCAAAAGTATGAAATAAATGACAATGCTTTTTCAATATATTTACAGAGATGCCACCAGAATAACAAAAATTTGTTTATCTAGCAGATAAACTTTGATTTTCCCACTTTTTATCTATCACAAATAATACCCCAAAATTGCACATAATAATTAACGGATGTAGTATATAAAAGTAATGGAAATGAGATTAAAAAAGTTATTTTGTGCTCATGAGGCCCATTTTCGCACAAGTTTTATGTCCTTATAGCCAAAAGGCAAGAGTGCACCGCATGCACATTTTAGTGTCAAAACACTTGAATCATGGCGCTAAGGTAATGAGATAGACCATAGACTTTGGGCTTAATTGGTTATTGGTTTTTTCAATGACTTTTGGCTTTTTATGTGGTCAAATAGCAATTTTATGTGTTTGGTAATTGATTTTTTCTTCTTTTAGCTAAAAAGCCAGCTTTTTCACCAAAAGCTAGTGAGAGTAGCTTTTAGGAATTAACTTTTGACTTTTTACCTTTAAAATTACTTTTATGTCCTTACTTTTCACTAATAACAGTATATAATAATTCATAATTAATTAATAATAAATAAGTGATGATTGCTAATTAGTAATTAATAATTGTAATTTGATAATTATTAATTACTAATTAGTAGTAAGAAATAGTAACTAATAACTACTAATAAAATTAATAATTAATGGGTAATGCATATGTAGCCTTAAAGGCTATATACAAACATTAAATACACTCTTGGAAATTGTATAAATTATGAGTTCATTAAAAAAACACGCATTAATCAGTTTAATTAGTGTTTATATTTGTATGATTTCTTAACTTTTGACGATTTTTAAGTGTAAATTTAATACTTATATGTAGCCCTAAGAGCTATGTATATCATTTTCCATAATTAATAACTAATAACTTAATTAATAAATAATAATTTTGATAATTAATATTTAATAACTAATAGTTGATAGTTAATGATCAATGATCATTAATTAATAATCAATAATTTGTAATTTCCTTTAAAGTCATTTGTATAATTTCATTTAACATTTGATTTTACCAAACAACTTTACGTAGTGTAATTGATTTTGCTAAAGAACACCTCGAGGGCGTTAGATAAACATTTGAAATAATAACTAAAGTGATATTAATTTAGGAATACAGGACAAAATCACGCGTCGATTGATGTAATTAATGTTCATTTTTATTTATTTTTTCTATTTTTAGCTATCTTATCCAACGTCCCAAAGACCTTCATTAGCTTTAACCATTTATAAATAACAAATGGCCAATCAACCGGTACAAAATAACAATCAATCAAACTAGCCAAGTTAAACGAACAACAATCAATAGTCAATCGTGAAAAAAGGCCTTTGTCATCAGAGCAAGGCGATTGACTAATTGTGGATCTTATGGTCGTTCCCAATCGCAGCCCAAACAGCACGTTAGTTAGAACATATCGGCAACCAATTGAGTGGCACTCATCAATTTGTTGGTTTGTAGGATTTGCTTTATTTAATAAAGATTTTTCATTTATAAAATCCTGACCACCACCAAAATCCTACTCTATCACAACTTCACAAGAGTTCTAGTATCAATAACACTCCTCTCTATTCTCAACTTTCAACCTCTTTCTTCTTTTCTCATCAAAATCATTATATATATTCAAAAATTGAAAAACAATTCTTTTTTCCTCTGCTAAAACACTCTCATCTTCTTCATCCGCTTTTTCATGAACCCCATTAATAATTTTCACAAGCTTCAATCTTTTTACTAGTCTGGAAAAATTAAAGCTACCTTTTTCTTATAATAAAAGACCCAGAATTTTCCTCTAAATTCTACAAGAATTTATCAAAAAAAATTGAAAAAAAAAATTAATTTGTTCATAGAGTGTGATGGCTACTGTGAAATTGGAAAAATTGACATCAATTGATGCGCAATTGAGATTGCTTGCGCCTGGAAAAGTTTCAGAAGATGATAAGCTTGTTGAGTATGACGCTTTGTTGCTGGATCGTTTTCTCGATATTTTACAATCTTTACATGGGGAAGAAATTAGAGAAACGGTATTACATTATTTTCTCTTTTCAGTCGAATTATGAATTTTTAGTTGTTAGCTTCGAAAGTTGTAATTTTTGTAGTAGAATTATGAATTTTAGCTGTATAATGTGATAATCTATTGATTTCATAAGTAAATGTGTTTATTATTGAAAGCTAATTATTGTTTTTTTTTTGTTTTTTTTTTGTTTTTTTTAAATAAATACCCAGATGATTATTTGTTGTTTTTATAGTGTTATTATTATTGGTGTGTTTGATGTTTTCTGGTTTAGATTTTGGGTTTTTAGTTTGTTAAATAATTCTAAGCCATTGTTTTTATGTAATTGCTTTAATCCATATTCAGAATGTGCAATGGTTTTCACTTGTCACAGTGGATGAGAAATTGATGTTCTTGATTTCACTGTTTGGAATTAAGGCGTTTAATTTATCAAATAGCAGTTTGATTTTTACGTAATTTGCTCCATTGTTACCAGTAATTGGTTCACTTCTGATTTATTTTGTGCTAAGCTGCCATGATGTGTACATTATTTTCAGTTTTTCACAAATCGACTTGTAACGACAAGGGTGGAACCAGAAATCTAATTTAGGGGGATGGGAATATTTAGGGGGCATCAAGTAAAAAGTTTAAGCTGTATCTTTAAATTTATTAAGATAATTTAATTAATATTTTTGAAATATTATAATATAAGCCTATACATTACGTAGTTTTAAATGTGATATATTGGTAATTTGGTAAACTGTTTTTTTGTTTTGACGATAACAAATAGTGGATGATATTGAAAATTTGTTTGGTTTTGAGTGAATAAAAAGGATAAGAAATAACTTTGGAGCATTTTTAGTTTATCATGACCTAGGTGCACAGGCGTGGCTTAGGCGTTCCATGTCTGGTATTAGTTGATGAATTGCGGCGCTTATATTGTTGTCTTTATGCAATGATACATTTGACATAGCTTTTGATGATCATTTGTGCATGGATCAGGTTCAAGAGCTGTATGAGCATGCTGCTGAATATGAAAGAACTCGTGACACTAAGAAATTGGAGGAATTAGGAAACATGATAACCAGTTTGGATGCTGGAGATTCTATTGTGGTCACAAAATCTTTTTCACACATGCTTAATCTGGCCAATTTAGCCGAGGAAGTTCAGATTGCTTATCGTAGGAGAATCAAAAAACTGAAGAAAGGGGATTTGGCAGATGAAAGTTCTGCAATTACTGAATCAGATATTGAAGAAACGTTGAGGAGGTTGGTGGTGGATATGAAGAAATCCCCTGAAGAAGTTTTCGATACATTGAAAAACCAGACAGTTGATTTGGTCTTCACCGCTCATCCTACTCAATCTGTCCGTAGATCTTTGCTTCAGAAACATGGAAGGTCTGCTTTTTAACTGCTCTCTGCTTTTCTTAACCTATGAATAGTTAATTTTGTGGTAGACTTCTGAATATGCATCCCTTATGTTTCCAGTTTACGGTGATGCGGTGATGCTTTAATTATAAATTTATACTACGATAGTAATACAGTGAAATTATCATGACGGTCATGTCCCTTGCTAGCAAGACTTAGAAATTAATAATAGGGTAAATCATGTCTAAGTGACCAACAAGTTCTCTAATCGGATTTCATAGTCTCAAGGTCACTTTTTATATTTATTACTCTTCAAATATATGGCGTAGACTATGCATTACCTTGCTTAATGATAGTGTTAGACTGTTAGATTTCCTAATCAAGCCCTTTTCTCATGGTCTTATTAATTCTCAAGCATGTTTTGCTCTACTTTGTTGTGTTTTTAAAAAAAAAATATCTGACAACCCATTTTATTTCCAGGATAAGGGATTGTTTGACCCAATTGTATGCCAAAGATATTACCCCTGATGATAAGCAGGAGCTTGATGAAGCCCTCCAAAGAGAGGTATGGAATTTGGAGTTTGTAGTTAGAAAGTGCTGCTACAATAAATGTTGGCATTTTCTGCTACTGTGTATCCTTCTCAGAAACATTTTTCACGGGTTATAGAAAAGGCTTAAATCATTGTAATCTTAATTGGTCTTTCGTCTTGTTAGCTTCTGATTAATTTATTTATGTTTTGTTTTTTTACCTAGATACAAGCTGCATTCCGTACAGATGAAATCAGGAGGACACAGCCAACTCCACAGGATGAGATGAGGGCAGGAATGAGCTACTTTCATGAGACGATTTGGAAAGGTGTTCCGAAATTTCTAAGACGTGTAGACACAGCATTGAAGAACATTGGGATTAATGAGCGTGTTCCCTATAATGCCCCTCTTATTCAGTTCTCTTCTTGGATGGGAGGTGATCGAGATGGTATGATCTCTCTTTATGGGTTTTATATAATTGATATAGTCTTCTATTAAAAGGGCTTATGTTCAAAGAAAATTTCTGGATAGATTTATATTGAGCTTGGATCTTTCTTCTTGTGGCGGTTGATTTTTATTGAGCTTCTCTTTCACATTTTATCTTTCTTCCATTGTTTGTGTATGATTTAGCCGACCTTAGTCCAACAATGAATTGTTAGTTCATAGGTTGTTGCTGTCTAGATTTCACCTTTTGATGTAGACTTTTTCCATACTAACTACAGGAAATCCAAGAGTAACTCCAGAAGTTACCAGAGATGTATGCCTATTGGCTAGAATGATGGCTTCTAATATGTATTTCTCTCAGATAGAAGACCTCATGTTTGAGGTACGAAACAATCTTTTGCTGTGTTAATCTGAAGCCATATGTTGTAGCGGACTTATCTGTTCTTTCGTTTTTTCCTGACAGCTTTCCATGTGGAGATGCAATGATGAACTTCGTGCACGAGCACACGAAATTCATAAACATTCAAAGACAGATGCCAAACACTATATTGGTATGCTTTATTCTTCCTTTTGTATTTTTAAAAGTAACAGTAATATTTGGTATAAGTGTGGCTGATAAGATACAACACATGATGCAAACCAGATGCCTAGATTTTCACTGTTGAAGCAAATGTTTTCATCTTTATTCTTCACATAACATATTTTGCCTATGAATTTTAGCATGAAGTGATAGACGTGAGATCGGTCATTAATGTTATTTTTTATGCTATTACTTTTTACAGAGTTCTGGAAGCGAATTCCACCTAATGAGCCTTATCGTGTTGTTCTTGCTGATGTGAGGGATAAGCTCTATAATACACGTGAACATGCTCGTCAGTTATTGTCAAATGAGACCTCTGATGTCCCTGAAGAATTAACTTTCACGCATGCTGATCAGGTTGGCTTTTCAGCAAGCTCCTAGAATGTTTTCCCTTCTTTTGTATTATTTCTGAAGATGCCAGCAACCTACTGTAGTTCATTGTTTATCTTTATCCTGTTTATGGTGGTTTTCTGCATCCTGTGTTTAGGATCTTGAAATATGTTACTCATTAGTCTTGTTTTCTGGCTAGTCTTTATCAGAATGACTTTTTTTCATTGTGACAGTAGTTACTTGTTGAAGCTGATCTGTATGCCCTTATTCTATTTCATTTAAACTCACCGATTTCTTTCTTTTTTTAGTTTTTGGAGCCTCTTGAGCTATGCTACAGATCACTCTGTGATTGTGGTGATCGGCCCATTGCTGATGGAAGTCTTCTTGATTTTATGCGACAAGTTTCGACTTTTGGGCTTGCTCTTGTAAAGCTTGATATAAGGCAGGAATCAGATAGGCACACTGATGTAATGGATGCCATTACTAGGCACCTAGACGTTGGGTCCTACCGTGAATGGTCGGAGGAGAAAAGGCAGGAGTGGCTTTTGTCTGAACTTAGGGGAAAGCGTCCTTTGTTTGGCTCTGATCTCCCCAAGACTGAAGAAATTGCTGATGTTTTGAACACATTTCATGTAATATCAGAACTCCCATCAGATAGCTTTGGTGCGTACATCATCTCAATGGCCACCGCTCCTTCTGATGTGCTTGCTGTTGAGCTTCTACAGCGTGAATGCCGAATTAAGGAGCCATTACGGGTTGTACCTTTATTTGAGAAACTTGCTGATCTGGAGGCTGCTCCTGCTGCCCTGACTCGTCTCTTCTCCATAGATTGGTATAAAAATAGGATTAACGGGAAGCAAGAAGTCATGATTGGATATTCTGACTCCGGTAAGGATGCTGGTCGTCTCTCTGCTGCATGGCAGTTGTACAAAGTTCAGGAAGAGCTTATAAAAGTGGCCAAGGAATTTGGTGTGAAGCTTACCATGTTTCATGGGCGAGGTGGAACTGTAGGAAGAGGAGGAGGCCCCACTCATCTTGCCATATTGTCTCAGCCACCTGATACTATTCATGGATCACTCCGTGTTACAGTTCAAGGTGAGGTAATTGAACAATCATTTGGAGAAGAGCACTTGTGTTTTAGGACATTGCAACGGTACACAGCTGCTACACTTGAGCATGGAATGCATCCACCAATCTCTCCTAAGCCAGAATGGCGTGCACTTTTGGATGAGATGGCTGTTGTTGCCACCAAGGAATATCGTTCTGTTGTTTTTCATGAGCCTCGCTTTGTTGAGTACTTCCGTCTTGTAAGTTAACTTCTCACAAACTTTGTGCTTTTGTTAGTACTTTATTCATTCACTTCAAGATGTTTCCATGTATTAGTCATTTACTTGTCTTTTTATTTATGATCTTTCTCCTGACAAGGTCAAATGATAATTTGGTTTCTGGAGCAGCAAAAATACAGACGTGTTAGAGTAACATATAAAATTATATATTTATGGTTCCAGAATCTCTCAAGTCATTCTGTTCATTTGCATAAAATCTTTGTCAAGTTTCAATAAAACTACTGTAGAAATCTTAGAGTTCATGTCTTGTAGTCATAACTTTTGTCACCTCATGCCATCGTGTGCCTTCGAAAAGAAGTGAATGAAAAGATAAGGACTACCACTGAATCTGCTTAATATATTTTCTCTATAGGCCACACCAGAGATGGAGTATGGGCGCATGAATATTGGAAGCCGTCCTGCAAAGAGAAAGCCAAGTGGAGGAATTGAATCTCTCCGTGCTATTCCTTGGATATTTGCATGGACACAAACCAGATTCCATCTACCTGTGTGGCTTGGATTTGGAGCAGCTTTTAAACGTGTCCTTCAGAAAGACATAAGAAATCTGAAGATGCTCAAGGAGATGTACAACGAGTGGCCTTTCTTCAGAGTGACTATTGACTTGCTTGAAATGGTTTTCGCCAAGGGAGACCCTGGAATTGCTGCTCTATATGACAATCTTCTGGTGTCAGAGGAATTAAAGTCATTTGGGCAACGCTTGAGGGAAAGTTATGAAGAAACTAAACACTTTCTCCTAGAGGTAATGTTTTTGCCTTTAGTAAATTTTTTATTGTTCAGTACTGAGCTTATGGGAAGCTGATGAAATGAGGTCTACTAGGTTAGCTATACATATTGGACCACAATGAGTACTCCTTCCATCCAAATCTCTTCTCACTTTCTCTTTAACATCTCCAAGACACACTGTTGACCATTAATATTCTCACATTATCATTGTGTGTGTGGGTTTTATTTCCTTATTAGTTTAAAACAATATGATAAAATCTGATGAATAAATACCTCAAATTAAAAGTGTGAAAGTAAAGTTGGGATGGATGGAACATCATTAAGTTGATACTTCATATCCTTGTCAGCTATCATTAAGTTCAATTATCTGATTAAATTCAACCTGCCCTTTACCTGGCTTAAGTTGGAGAGCCTTTAGAAGCTTTACAAATAGTGTGATAGGTAGTGATGGTAAATTGGTAATAGATTTGTGTCATTTTGTAAGAACAATAAATTGTGAATGTGGTAGAATGAGAATGGAAATCCATGAAGGCGATCACACGTGTATGGGGTTGTATTACCACGGACTTTGGCCTGAGGTTATCCTTAATTTTTCCATCCTACACCCGGGTGTAAGATGAATACCCCCACGTTTTCTTGCAGTATGACAACTCCTAATTATTTACCTTACATGAGTACCAAACAGATTGTTAGGGTAATATTGATGACAATAACTGCAAGATAATTGAAAAAGCCTCCACTTTTTCTTACAGGTTGCTGGGCATAAGGACTTGCTGCAAGGAGATCCTTATTTGAAACAGAGACTCCGACTTCGTGATCCTTATATCACAGCTCTGAATGTCTGCCAAGCATATACCCTGAAGCGGATTCGTGATCCCAACTTCCATGTAACTGAGAGGCCACACTTATCCAAGGACATAATGGAATCGAAAAACCCAGCTTCTGAGCTTGTGAAGCTTAATCCCACCAGTGAGTATCCTCCTGGTCTCGAGGACACAATTATACTGACCATGAAGGGTATTGCTGCTGGCATGCAGAACACTGGTTAGCTGAGACTGGTTGCAAGTCAATTACAACTATTCCTGAACATATATCATCCTGGTTCTTCGGTTGTGGGTCCAAGCTTGAAGATACTTGCCATCTTGGTTTGAATGATCCTATTGCTTGATGAGCTTTTAGTTTTCTTGATGGATGTGTTTCTTTTGTACCAAAGAGCAGTTTGTGCTTACTGAAACCTTTTTATCGTTTTTTATTGTTATTATCAGCAATGAATGGACAGTTGTCTATCTGCTTGTTAATTTTCTTAGAATCATTGCTAACCAAGAAAAAGGAAACTGAACTGTATGAATGGGTAGGTTTGCGGCCTCACACAGTGACATTAACTTCAAACTCTGACAGAGCAAGCTCTTTAAAAAAATTTCTGTGAGGCTTGTTTGATAAAATGCTATGAAAAACAAACGAACAATGGTTTCTAGGCATGTATGAGTACAGTACATTTCTTGAAAATGTTGTTCCCCTCCATGCTGAAGGTACAAGAATATGTTTTTGAGATACAAAGAAACCTACACCCAAAAGTGTAACAATAAGAGTCATTGGATATTTTGGAGATATGAACACAGCATAACAAAATAAAGGGAGAATAGAATGAACGTTTGTTCAATCCTCGAAATTGATCTTATAATACTATGTATACACTTCACTTCCTTTTATGAATGTGGAACAAACTATAGTTTATAACTTAGGGTTCGTTTGACATTGCTATGGTTTCCTGTTTTTTGGTTTTTTGTTGTATAAAAGTATATGATATATGTCACATAATGAATAAAAAATTATTTAAATCTATTAAAATCATAATGATTTTAAAAACTGACAACAAAAAAGTGAAAATACCCTTATCTTGTTTCCTGTTTTTGGTTTTTAGTTTAAAAAAAAAAACAGAAAACTCAAAACCAAAAATGATGCCAAACAAGCCCTTAAATGTTGGAAATTAATTTCAGGGGAGCTCTAATTTAACTTCCCAATCTCTTACTACCTCCGTTTCATATTATTTGCAACGATTAGACATTTTTCCTCTCTACTTTATGTCAAATCGTTGCAAATAATATGAAACGGAGGTAGTATAAAAAATAGGAGATTAGACTTATGGATATTGCACAGACCTATATGCCCTTCAAAATGTTTGTTTACGCTTTTACCCCCACATGTAATTTCTTACATTTATGTCCTTCAATTCCATGTGTAGAAGGGAATTGTAAAGGGATTAAAGGCTATAATTGTGGCTGCATAAAGTTTTTTCTACTATAAAACCAAATCCACGTTTTAGGAAGAAAGTTGCCAAGCTGGTATTTTATCTGATTGCATGAATGTTAATGTTTATGCATGTTGGGTGTAACCGTTTCTCTTTTTTAGGGCTTGTTTGGTTGCCTTTAGTTTCCATGGGCACTCAAAATTCCCATAAATTTCCTTTTGGGTATGTTGTTTGGTTGATATCAAAAAGCAAAAATGGGGGAAGTCACAATTCATGGGAATTTTCACTTCCCACAAAACATGGGAAGTTACTTACCCACCCCTCCCTTAGTCATTCATAATTCCCATGATTTATAAATTCCCACATAACAACCAAACATTTTATGTAATTCCTAGGAATTTTAATAAAGGAAGTAAATACTTGCAAATAATAAATACTCTGCAAAACTTTTCGTTTATTATATGCATATGCAATGTTGAATTACTTTTGTTAGTATATGATATGTACTCATGATTTTTGAATTATATTAAATTTATTCTTAATTAAGTTTCACAAATGTTTCATGAGGAAAAGTTATAAACAACTGAAAAAGTTGTGTAGGGAAAAACGAAAAGTTTAAATCAAATGTCGTAAAAGAGTTTAAACACAACCCTATATATACATCAAGAAAAGGCAAGCCACTCCGCGCCCATCGTGTGCGTTGGCTACCCTAGTTATAAACATGGGATGTTTATCTAGTCTTGAAAATCGTATAAATTGACTTAGTGGCTTCCAGATGACTACTTTCTTCAATTTGTAAAATTAACAGACGTTATTTAGGTTCTTCCTCCATTGAATTTGAATTCTCCTTCTTCCTCCATCATCTTCTTCTTTCCACGATCTCCACCCCTTCCACTAACACCACCATAACCCTATGAAAAAGGGTGAAATTAAGGGTTTTTTTTCCTCTATTGAAGTTGATTTATTTTGAGCTTCATTTTTTCCATTTAAGTTTCCGAAATTTTCATTGATGCTTTTCCTCCATTAATGTCGCTCTTCACAAAGTTAACACTATTAACTTCTGTTATTGTTGAAATTACAAGGCTACCTAGATTTGTATATAAATTGACAATTATACCCTCATGATAAACACAATTTGCTAGTCATGAGGAAAAATGTTGTTTTTTCTCTAGGCGCATGTGGTGCTTGAGTTATGCAAGATGGTATAAAGTATGCAAAAGCAAATTTTATAATACTCGTGCATGATACCAAACGCAACGAATAAAAAAACGCCGAGAGTATAAGATTAGTCTTAATGTATAATTTATAATATCAACTTTTTAGAATATACACTAATAAATAATTGAAGGTATTAAGGGTCAAACTTGTGCATCACTCATTCTCTCTTTTCAACCTCTATTTTCTAGTAGTCTTATCCGGACATCTCCTATGCTATTGGGCCATGGCCAAAGGAATGAGTTCCAGTGATCACGGTGACCTTGAGCCATGGGCGAGGTGATGTGGATTTAAATCCTTTAACCAAATAAAGAATCTAAATATCACAATTAGAACCAATTATCCGAACTTGATAGGAAATTCGAACAATTTGAAAAACAACGAACCGGATGTGACTTGTAATTCGACCAATCCTGGAACGAATTCAAGACTACTCAAATTACTTAGACTACTCCAAGAACTAAGTATTTTGATGAACAAGACTTAGACTACTCCTAAAACTAAGTATTTAACAACTCCTTGAATTGAAAACTAGCAAAATATTTGTAAGCAATTAAGCAAAACAAAGCTATAACACTTGTATTGAATTTTCTGGTTGTGTGTGGAAGAAAGGCCCCGACCAACCTCTATAAGCTACAATAAAGCATAAACCTTGGGCTCCAAGCATAAACCTATTAGAAGTAGGAAACTTTCTCTTAGCTTGGTCTCCAAGTAAGAAACTAATTAAGATACTTCCTAACAACTTAGAAATTCTAACTCAACTAAAATACAAGAAAATAAAGAAAATTTAAGATGCTTAAATTAAGAAAAGCCCTCTCAAGTGAAAGGTAAAAACTTAGAAGCAGAACTCTAGAAAAACTAAATAAAAATTAATTCATTTCATTCCGCCACCCTAAGCCCACCACACGCGCCACACTAGCGTGTAGCTGGGCTCAATCCGGTGCCGGGAAGCCGACGCGTGGGCCCTATCTGGGTGTGTGGCCCCCGTCATCAACGCCGGAAGTGAACTGCTACACTTCATCATCCTTGGTGATCAGACTTCCTTCTTTCCCCATTGTTCTAGTGGACCTTTCCTTGTTTATTTCTTTGTTTGGGCAACCTGTAATGAGGCTATTTGGACCTTCTAAAAGTGTCTTGGGCCCTTCAAAAGAATTAGCCTCTTGATTCACATTACGAGGGTTGCCCCACAACCTTCTGGTATGGTGGAAAAATCTTAAGAGTGTGTTTGGTAGAAGGGGATAAGGATTTCTAATCTCTCCTCACCTTTGTCCCATGTTTGTTTACAAGGAATTGAGTTTTTCGGTGGGATGAGATAGGGATTAAATGGCTTCTTATTCCTTGAATCTTGTAACTGGAGGGGCAAGTATAAAGATTGGGGATTAATCCTTGATGTATTTAATTACTATACTACCACAACCTTAGACAACAACTTAGAGCGGCAACAAAAACTACCACAACTATGGTTAATAGCGACAACAACTCGCAACCCCCAAAACTCACTGCGGCAACAAGGCCAACAACTCAGCGACAAGGATATAAGAAAAAAAAAAGGGGGCAGAGAAAAGTATGGGGTTTTAGTATGATTGATGTTAATTTTGATGATGGAATATTAATTTGTTACCAATTTATGCAATTAAATTGAGAAAATGAGAGTCATGGGGGAGGAGTGAAGGAACAGTGCTATAAAAATGGAGGTTTGGAATCTTTGGAGAGAGAGAGAGAATGGTGTGGGTTGAAGACAATTGTTTTGATTGATGATGATTCTAAAAGGGCAATATAGTAAAATATGTTGGTTTACTATATGAACTTCCTACATTTATCCTCTTTTTTTATCCTATCAACTAAACAAGAGAGAGATAAAATAATTGTAATCTCATCTATTTAGTCCCTGTCTTATCCTCCCTCTTCATCCCTTCATATCTCATTCCTCATACCAAACGCTTCGTAAGGGTTTTTCAATACATAATCCTAATTTTTTTTGTTGGAATGATTTCTTGAGCCATTGTTCACGACGCGGGGGGGGGGGGGGGGGGTTGGAATGTGTGAAGTTGTTTTGAGTGTAGGTTTTTGTCACCAATCTATTCATTCTTCACACAACGTTTACTGCACTACATCAAACATCCTTACATTATAATATTATAATTGTAATATTAATGTAATAACTAGATTTCTCATACTTTCTGTGCTGTAGGCCGGTAGATGCATACTTGCAGATGTTTCATGATTAATGGAGAATGCCTCCAAGCCGCTGTTTTTAATCTGAAAGCCATCAAGGAAAATGCAAGTCATTAAATTAGGACCAAGCGAACAGCATTCGCACAAAAAATTCACAGGAGTATTTTGGTAAAACAATACTCAAAAAATAATAATCAACCATTCACCACAAAAAATTGTGTTTGGTTTTGAACTAGTATAAAAAGGCAAGTTTGCATCTCAAAAAGAGTGGAAGTATCAATAACCTGAAAAATTAGTATTGCAAATCTAGTGTACTGAATATAGCTCAAGTGTCTGACTCTGAGTTCTTCCCCACAATAGTCAGTGCTTCCTCAATGGCTTGTACAAAAGTAGCAATTTTGTAGGTGAAGAACCCTACTAGCATTGGTATCAAGTCTAAGTGCATAAGTCCATATTGAGGAACCGCAATCCTGCAACCAATTGGGATAATAATTGTTGGAGGAACTTATAATCCTGTTGAATTCACAATCACATCACAAGCATGTACGGACTATTACTTACCCGTTCCAACGGTTATAGATCATGACTAACACAACTGGAACCAATAGCCTAGGCTGCCCAACTGCTGCCCTGCAAGCAAATGATCAAATGGAAACCAGATAATTTAGATTCTTAGTCATTAACATGAAAGCAGAAGGAACATAAAACTGACAGACTGATAAAGGACAACTTTTGCATCACAGGAATGGTTTTATGATTCAAAATGTGTGAATTGATCAGTTTCTAATGCTGCCTCTTACTGGACTACCCATCACAGCCAATAGTAGGGAATGCAAAGTGATATTTTAGGGGATCAAAACTTAGATGCATGAATTGAAGAGAGATGCAGTTATCAGGTATCTGAATATCAGACATTGGACACATCGTCTACTAGAAATGTGAGTTATCAACTTATCAAGGCCCAACTATGCAAAACTATTAAATTTTGGTAAGAAAGACTCCTTTCCCCTCCAACTGTGTTTGTCTAATTGTATTATTTAAAGCTTTACTTTTTTAGCTTGAAATTCTCTTTGTCCATATTTGAGGGGCAGGCACCCTCAGGCATAAATTTTGTGTATAGTTCAAACTTTATTATTATGTCATTCTGCACCCAATAAAACTTAAAAACAAAAAATTTGGACTCGTTCACCTCATAATATGCCTACAGCCTAAAGTTACTTCAAGCAGACAACTGATGTATAGCTGTTATTGAATTCTCAAATGGAACACCAAAAGTAAGTACAGAGATCCAAAATCACAAGTGAAGCATTTAAATTGTCTGAAGACATCATCATGTAGAGGCATGAAAAGTCACAGCAATGTAGGGCTACAGAATAAAAATAAAAGCTGGCAAATTGAAGAAGAAAAACAGCACATACTTGATCATTCTCCTAGATCCTGAAGAGGCCATAGAGTCTACACTGTTGCCAAGCATCCGTATGTAGGCCAATGAACCCAGAAATCCAGCACCAAAACTGTAAGTTATTAAGGGATATTCATTAGCCACATAAAATTTTAGGCATCTTATATCAAAGGACTTCACGAGTTTTTGAAGGGGAGATTGAAGCCCTAATTTAATCCAGAAGATACTTATAAAATCAAGAGTCGAATCTCAGCAGTGGTAATTGAAAGTAATAAATTCAGCAGTACTTCTTCACATCTAAATTTCAGTTAACCCATGCAGCCAGTATCACATACGTCACTATTGGACTTGACCCAGGAGGCGCTGGAACATCCTCTAATGCAAAACATAGCAGAATGTAGCATTACAATTCTACAGAAAGTATTTTTAGCTGCAATGTATGGCAAAAGAATTTGTGAATAATGTGATTTTTAAAATAATCATCGAGAGGATAAAATCTAGCACATAGCATATCAAATCATGGAAGTTCATGTCACAATCAGTTAGCTTTCCATACTGTTTGAGCATTAATGTGTATCCACCCCATAATTAAAGGCTTCAATGTCTATGTGCTCCACTGATCCCAGCATTTAACACCACAAAGTAACAACACTAGAGGAAAGAGATTGGAGTTTTAAACTTAATGATACTTAACCTTATAGCGATTTCTGGAGTGTAAGAAACATAAGATGAAACCAATCCAACACCGCCGATTCCCACTGTTAGCAGTTGCAGTTTGTTCTTCAGCTGCAGAAGTGATAACTTCAGTGAGGAACTCATCATGTAACCAGAGGCATGAAAGCAAAGAAACAAAAAAAGATTTACTGATAGGGCACCATAATGTGACAGGTCTAGTCAGCAAGTAAAACTAAACTGTTACAACTCAACCTTATAATACTGCTCTCTTGATTGGGCAGCTAGAACTTCTGGATCCCCCCGAGGCTGCCTTATTTCACGAAGCATCACATCCTACAACATAATGAAATGTTAAGCACTCCACACATTAAAAAAGTCTGAATTATTAAGAAAACAATGGTATCTGGAACAATTATGCAGAACAATTAGGTCAGATAAGTGACACTTACACTGCCTCCAGTTGCAGCCTTAGTTGCTTTATCCCATTTCTCCTGCTCTCGCTTAGTGGGTGCCAGTTTCCATCTTTGAGTAGGGACTTGCATATTCTGGTGATGGGGTCATGTGATCATCTATGTTAGCAGTGATTTTAAGAAGGTAAACAGTAATATTTAATGTCAATAAGCATACTTTGGCTGTTGCAGTTGGCTGTTCTACCGCTGGTTTTGGAGTTACTTTAAGAGAAGCACTTAGATCAACTTCTAAACTGTATCACATTCACCAGAGGTCAGTATCCTCAGTTCCTTACCCCCATCAACATTGGCTAAGCAGATAAAGATTGAAGAATTGCTGCGAGGCATAGCATACCTGTCAAGACTCATGACTCTATTCAGGCTTAGAAATCCAGAGGAATCCTGTTCAGGAATCAGCAGTTAGGTAATTATTTTCATGATAAAAGTCAGCAGCAGTACTAAATGTAGATGAAAAATAAAGCATCCATCTCATTTTGCGTAGTTTTAGCAAAGCTGTAGAATGAATTGGAGTGGAGAGATGCAAGTAATGAGCGATTTTGAGTCAGATATTTGAGAAACTGACTAAATAAGGTGACTACAGAGCAACAAAAGGTCTTTACCTAATTGTATGTACCAAGACTGGTGACATCTAGTTTCACCAGTTGAAACTTGAAAGAGACATAATAGCTTTCATCACCAATGCTAGATTAAACAGATAACTTTAAGTAACAAAAGCTTAAGAACTTAACTAATGTAGAAAAATTAGACAAATCAATTAACTAGGTGCCATAAGCCAACAGTTTATATGCCCACTTCACCAACAAAAATTATTTATTTAACCAAAAATTCACACAATTTATTTTACAACTGAGTTGCAAGCAGCAAAAGCAAGCTTACTTCCAACTTCCAAGCACATAATCCAATATCATTCTACTCAATAAACCCAAGATAAGCCAAAACTACAGTAGGAGTAGACAAGTAGAACTGATTAAAGGTAAGCACAAGCTTGCTGTACCCCAGTTGCATTCCTTACTGCTTATATGTATCAACAATGACATCTAAATTCAAACAAAATGATCAGATAAAAAGTTTATTCCATCCCCATTGTTTCAATTTTCATCACTATCATCCTCTTCGAAACTAAACACTGGCATCTCATCTTCATCATTGTGGAAGAATGACTTCCTTCCAACTAACTGAGACACTCTTTTCGCAGCACCTGAATCTCTTGGACTCTCATTAACATGTCGAATAATCCTAATTTTTGGACACTCTTGAACGACCTGCTCTTCAGCAAAACTCAAAGCCTGACAGACAGATTCTTCAGCTTCCTCATCAACCCCATCCTCAGTACTGAAGAAGGATTTCCTACCAACTAACTCAGCCACCCTTTTAGCAGGGCCGGAGTCTCTAGGATTCTCGTTTATGCACCGCAGATTCTTAATTTTCGGAACCATATCAACCATTTTCGACACAGACAAAGGTGTCTTGTGATCAACATTCTTTTGAATTACCACTTCACTAGGAATTTTCCACCGCCTTTTCACTCTACTTTCAGTTGCTAATTGCTCTCCTCCTGAAGTCTTTTCTGTTAACGAAACACGTTTCTTATCAGACCTCTTAAAATCCTCCTCATTTTCAGACAATGACCTCTTCCTAAGTTCTTTCACAGCCGAATTCCCCCCATTTGAGACCTGATTATACCTACTAGGAACCACTCTACCACTCTTAATTGGCTTCTTGGCCGGACCCGATTTCTCAACATCTTTAGCAAACAGCTTCTTTGGTTGAATTGAAGAAATAACAGCATCTTCTTTCTTTGCTGTCTTCTTAGACCCAATTGTAGTTGCAGCAGGCTTTGGCACTTGTGCTTTAACAGCAGTTTTCGACCGAGCTTTTGGACTTAAGCTCATACTTTTCCCTCTCTCTTTAGTAACCCTCAATTCATCAACATCATGTAACTTCCAATAACAAGATTTCCTCCTGTTTGCACTCTGCTGACCAGGGGTGATAGCATCTTGCTTCCCAAATTGCTTCAACTTCGTCGCCGAGTAAATCTCTGCCGGCCCGAGACTAATGCCTCTTCTCACACTTCTCATGATCTCCGCCGGCCCCATACTTAACCCCCTTCTCGGTGTCTTCAATTTAGCACTCAAACTCATCGAATCTTCAAACTTGTTCTGTTCATTAGAGCTTCTAGTACTCTGTTTTGGCGGATCCATGAACTTAGCAGCAACAATTTTTCCTTTCTTCTCCATCATCTTGGCATTTTGTTTCGCTTTTTCGATACGTAGTGACTCTAACCTCGATGACAATCGATTAATCTCCTTCTCAATCTCCTCAATCTCGATATCGATATCCTTTTCCTCGAGTTGATTCCCCTTTTCTAAAACACCCATCTTACAAATTGGGATGTTCTGGGCATTTCTAATTACTATGTTATCTTGCAAAGGCTTACCCTCAGATAAACATTTTAAAGAAACCGGGGATTCCGCCATTGAAGGGGTCCGATTCTCTTTAGTTGAATCGGATTCAATCGATTGAGAAAGATTGATTGATGATAATGGATTCAAACCTGACCAAGAAAACTTGACATTTGCAGAATTTTCTGATTCTCCGTTATCAAATGCTGCATTATTCCATATTTGAAGATCTTGCGAATTCATTGTTTCTGGGTATTGCTGTAAAACGCTCATTTTCGGGGGTTCGAATTCGAAAATTTACAAAGAAATTGAAGTGAGAGAAAGAAAGAGAGATGTAAATTTGATGTGAGTCTTGAAAAGATGAAATGGGAATTCAGAGAAATTTTGATGAAGATAGAAAATTGCGTTGAGGTTTATAATATTTTCGACCGTTGGAGAAGGGATTCAAACGTTATAAGTCCGCTCCTATATGAATGTGGGCCGTTGGATGTTAAACGGCTCGTATACAGACGCTCCGATTTTTGATTGGAAAATGATGGCTCCTTAAATTCTAATTATCCGTTTAATTGACCATTAATTTTTTTTTTGATTCATTAATTGACCATTAATTAATACCACTAGTAACCAATAATAATAATAATAATAATAATAATAATAATAATAATACCACTAGTAATATTTGTACTATTATATTAAAAAAATAAAAAACCTAGTAATATTTGTACTCATACTTTATTTTTAATTTAATTAACTAATGAAATACGATCATGTGAGAAATATCTATTCAAAAAAAAAAAAGAGAAATATTGTTTGAAGACTTAATTAAGCACGTACAATCATTCACAATAATTTATAAGGCTGAAAAATCCAATTTTAAAGGTACCCTTCTATAAAGAGAGTGAAAAAAGGCCAATAAAGTTTAGGGCAAGTTATATCCAAAATTTGTCTAACTATTTACATGATATTTTACTTAGTCAAACCATACTAAATTAAGTCGTGATGTGCTAGCTAGGTTATGTCTTGGGTGGTAAATAGGTTCGTTCGCTACCCACACAAACTTAACCAAAAATATGGATGGGTGGCAACCCAAAGTGGCTTATCGTCAATTCGTAATATATCCGGGTTTATTTTTAATTATCTAGATTAGTTAATTATGTTATGTCAGTAAAAGGTTAATTAAGAAGACTAAATAGTCTAATACAAGTACTTCCTCCATTTTTATTTAGTTGCAACACACCTCTTTGACACGCATGTTAAAAACGATATTAGACTAGGTAAATGGATAGATTAATTTATAAAATTTTAACACCTACAAAAAGAAAGGAATAAGTTACTACGGTTTAAATTTCATCGCTTAATTCATTTGTTAACCTACTTTAACTATCTCATCGATAAGTGTGATAAAAGTGTATATTGCAACTATAAACAAATAGAGGAAGTATTATTTTTGAGTTTTTTTGTTTTTGCCCCCTGAAATCCTATCACTAGTAAATTCTTTCATGGTCCAAGTGTCCAATTGGATTTAAAAAGACGTGAAATTGTGGACCGAACTCTCAATGACCACATATGGTCCATTTTCAAGCTTAGAGGAACATCACCCTTGTTCAAAAATCAGCGTTCGGAGTCCTAGTCTTCCTAACCTTATCTTAAATCCCCAAAACCCGACCACAAATTAAAGGCACGTTTGATATCACTGTAACTTTCGAGTTTTAAAATGTCAGAAATTAAACCGTATTACTCCGTAAACCATAAATAAAAAGCATTGCCAAACAACACGTAAATGGCTAAATACTTAAACCTTATCGCTGATCAACAAATCACTAATTCACTACCACCAATTTCAGAATCATACCGTTATTAATCTAAACCCCTTTAAATTTATTCAAATCAATCAACAAAAGTGATGCTAATAATCAAGTAAATTACCTCAACAGGAGGAGAAGGAAATAAAGAAGAATCATCAACTAGAGATTGATCTTGAACAAGCTTTTCCATCTGAGGCATAAAATCTCTGTTCCAAATTAAGTCAGATGATGTAATTGGATCCTCCTTTTCTCCACCCCAATACTTCCGGAGCTTGGTGGTGGTGGGTGGGCCACCGTATTCACCCGGCGCAACGCCGGTGCTCCATTTAACTGGCTTCTTGTTCGGAAGTAAGATTTTGGTAGGCGGCCGCGCCGGCGGAGTTGATGGTATTGTGTTAGGTGGTGAAGGTGTTGGTGAGTCTTGTGATATTGGTGTTGCGCTTGAGTATACTGTCACATAGTTTAGGATTGTCATTTTTTTTTGTGAGATGAATTTGATTTTGAGAAGTGGGGAAATTGGTTGAATTTGATTGTTGTTCGTTGAAACACAAGAAAGTATGTAGAGATTGAATTAGAGTGTGGAGAAAAATAGGAATATCTTATGGGTTGAGATTGATATTGATGTTCATATGTTACTATCCACTCATTCCCCCAATGGCCAAATCACTTTGGAAATAAGATTTTTGGTTCAATTTGGAGTTATTATACTTTATCCTTGAGGAACTAGAAATGGAGGAAAGTTATGCATTTATTAATGGATATTATTGATTAAAATATTATAAAAACACTATAGAGAGAGAAAAGAGGAGAGAGATAGGAAGAGAGAAGCATGTAGGTGGACCACACTTATTTTTTGGTCGGATTGTATCACGTGATGAGGGACCACATGCTGATTGTTCCACTGAAAGTTTATATAGTACCATTGAATACTTAGTAGTACTATTTACACATAAATTTAGTACAACTGAATACATATATAATCTCATTATTTGCACATATAGTATCACTGTATATTCAATGGTACCATTTGATCATCGAATGATATCAGAATATTTATTCGTTTGTACATATGCATAATTACATGCATACCCTTTGTCATGCATTTCTAAATGCCTAACATTCCTCCTTTTAAAATTCCTCGCTTACCCTTAAGATAGTAGTATTGTCTAGTTTATTGAAAGTACAAAATATCTAAGGTTAGTTAACTTTGCTTAGTAATTACAATTAGTATGGAGTAATTCAGAGTTGTATCCGATGTTTAACTATGTAGTTTCGCGTCAATAATAATTACTATCTCCGGTCCATTTTATTTGCAACTTTGGGGGTCATTGCGGAGGCCGAGACAAAACTTTTAAGGGGGTTGATTAGAAAAGGTAAGGGTACGTAATTAGGGGAGTAATATGGAGGGAATACATGTGGTCCCATAATTTGACTTTTTTGGACCACTTGGACTTTCTGATTTTTAGTGCGAATTTCCCACCAAGAGATTCTGGCAGCATACAAACATGTGGGAAATTTGTTTCCCACTTTGTTTCCCTCCCAAATTTTCACCCCAAATTCAATTTTTTCCAATTTCCCCCAAAATTCGAATTTTTCAATGTCATTCTAACATAATGCCTCTTATAAAAGGAGGGCATCCTTTTGTAGGCGTCGCTCGAAGTGCGCCTACGTTAAAGCATGTTGAAAAAAACTTGGCACTCTTAGGAAGTAGGAATTAACAATACGATTAGGGACAAGGAAAGTAGGGAGCCGCCAACAAGTTTTTTAAGAAACTTGTAAACCGTTCACGGATCATAAAAGGCAACCACGATAAAGGGACAACGATAGACAACACCGATTGACCCGTGAAGGTTACACCCCATTCATAATCCATGAGATTACTAACTCCATATGGTTCGGAACCACGAAAGGAGGATGGGGGATGATGGTACGAAGTGAGTCATGGAGTCACATTCGCCCATATTGGCCTCTACTCGATTCTTATAGTGAAAAGTGATCTTGCGATCTCAAAGGCATGCAAACAAAATATTCAATTTGCTCCAAATTATTATTAAGCTAAATTGATTGAATATTAATGCAACACATAATTCTAAAATATTTTGATCACTTGATTAAATAACAAGACTAAAAAGGAACCTAAACCGGTTGTCCAGATTATCTTATTAGGCGTGATTTTCAAGTACATATTCCCTTTAAACATGCAATATGGTGATCATAATACCAATAGAATAAACATTAATATTGGAAGCAATTTAACAATAATAGCGTTAGTCAAATCAAATAAAAAATAACCTAATCATGATGCTAACAATATTAAAATAAAATAAGAGTAATTAAATTAATTAATTACTCACAATCCGCACGTTCCTTTAAATTGCTACATCATGAATAAACTGTTAGTAACTTCAGTTAAAATATAAATCAAATGAAAATTAAATTAAATAAATGATTAGATTTTATTTGGTCCAAACCCTAAGTCAATTATACCTTTCATGCTTTGGTTAAAGTATAGAACTTCAGGTATTGTATGGACTCCTTGGAGTGCTTTAAGGAAGGAATAGTAAAAGAATGGGGAGGCTAGTGTTTTAAGCTAAAGAGGGAGAAAAGAATTATTTTGTGATCAAGCTTGTTGATCATTGAAAAAAGGGGAGATATGACCTCTATTTATAGAGCAAAAAGAAGGGTCGAAAAAACAAGATAAGAATTCGAATCGGATAAAACTCTTGCGACAGACAGCAGTTTTTGCGGGTTTTTTTTTTATCATATCTTTTAATCCAGAAATCGAAATAAGATAAATAAGATATCGTTGGAAATCTCTTGAAGTATAATTTCTAACCCAATTAGAATCAGATTAAAATATTTTGTAGAATAAAAGATATGGCCGAAATAGTGAGACGGTGTCAGTTTTGGATAGAGTTTGACATTTAATTCATATCTTTTCCGTTATAGCTCAGAATTGATATTATAATATATCATTTGAAAGATAATTTCAAGGTCTATCCAACCATATAAAATTTGGATTAAAAACTATGAGGCACAAAAATAATATCTGTCTATCTTTGAACATCTGTCAATTCAAATAGAATTAGCACTTTCAAAAAAAGGAGTTTTATTCAATTTTAAACTCTTTAATCTTATCTTTTCAAAAAGGATAATTAGGATCTTTTAGAAACTTATAGAAGATTATAATTAATCCTAATTTGTTTAGGAATTGGATTAAATCATTTGGACCCTCCACATGATCATTGGGTCGTAGGTAAGGTGGGCTTAGGTTCGGTTTGGGCTCATTTTAATATTTTGGCCATAACTTATTCGTTATAACTCGGATATGGGCTTATAATATATCGTTGGAAAGCTCTTTTAAAGCCCCATCCAACTATTTAATCATTGGACCCATATTATGGACCAAAATAAACTGGATTAAACGTTTTTATAAAAAGGACACGAAATGAATGATTTTAAAGGACACAAAATGAATTGTTTTGGGTTTAAAGGCACGAAAAGAGGAAAATAAGTTATGATTTGGGTAAATGGGCTAGAAGTTGGGTTGGTTTATGAAATGGAAATATGGATTTAAGCACTCTAAGGTTAAATACCCAACCCGACCAATAATAGCGGTGAAAGGTTGTTCATCATCGGGTTTGGTTTTGGGGAGACATTTTTAGGTGTCTACAGAAGCCCCCACTTTGACTGAGTTTGTAGAAACGTCAGTTTTGAAAACGATAGTCAAAGTAGTCGATAGGGACGGAGAATGATTTAAGATGTTCTGCGATCCTAAATCACTCTGTATACGCGATACCTGCAAAAAATGTTAATTCCACATATAAAAGAGTAAAGGGATAGAACGCTTATCTGACACCAGTGTATCAGTGACAAATGAGTTTGGTATTTTCCTATGCTTGAAGGAATCCACCGGATGACGTTTGTTGAAATGCTTTCCATGCT
Source organism: Chenopodium quinoa (assembly GCF_001683475.1). Taxonomy (NCBI): domain Eukaryota; kingdom Viridiplantae; phylum Streptophyta; class Magnoliopsida; order Caryophyllales; family Amaranthaceae; genus Chenopodium; species Chenopodium quinoa. Next base: position 1,206,623 of record NW_018742292.1, on the reverse strand, counting down.
CGAGGAAAGCCGACAGATAAGTTTGGTAGCTTTCTAAGCCTGAAGAAACCTACCGGATGACACTTTCCATGCTTGAGGAAAGTCGACATATGATTTTGGTATTTTTATATGCTTGAAGAAATCCACTAATAATGCTTTCCATGCTTGAGGAAAGTCGACATAGGAATTTGGCGGTTTTCTATGCTTGAAGAAATCCGCCGGATAATACTTTCCATGCTTGAGGAAAGTCGACAAATGACGAGATTGCAAGTCTCAGTGTATCGAGAACCTTGCGTCATGAAATGATGGTGGTTTGATTGTCCCCGAACGTAGGCTGTAGATGGTCCGCTTGTCCCCGGACGTGGGCTGCAGTTGGTTCGCTTGTCCCCGAACGTGGGCTGTAGATGGTCCGCTTGTCCCCGGACGTGGGATGCAGATGGTTCTCTTGTCCCCGAACGTGGGTTGTAAAAGGTTCGCTTGTCCCCGAACGTGGAATGTAATTGGTTCGCTTGTCCCCGAACGTGGGCTGTAGATGGTCCGCTTGTCCCCGGACGTGGGTTGTAGATGGTCCGCTTGTCCCCGGACGTGGGCTGTAATTGAGACCTGCAAAATTAAATTTGCCAAGGGACTCGTATAGACTATGATTGACTTGACCAACTGACTTGACCAAGCTTTGACTTGACACGACATGACATGTGTACATCTTGTGGTTGTGTGTGTATAGTTTGAGTGTGTGTGCAGACACAAGCAAACGAAGATGCAAAAGCAAAAATTTTCCGTCAATTTTTTTGTTATGAGTGGAGGGTACCGACTTTCTCCCGAAAAAGAAAGATGTGAAAACTGAACTTTTATTTTCGAACTTCCCTCGATGAGAAAATTTTGAAAAAGTTTTTTTTTAAAACTTCCCCAAAAGAAAAGACGCGAAAAAAAGGAAAGAAGTTTTGAACTTCCTCGTTGAGCAAGACAAAATGAATCACATGGGTTAGATTGCTTTTCTTGAAAGTAATGTATGCGTGATGCATGTCCTTAGGCCATGAGGCTAAGGACAATTACATCATGTGACACGATGAATGAACTTAGATCATGGAGCTAAGAATCATTTATGGTGTAAAGAAACGATCTTGAACGTCACTTAGGTCTGGAAGCTAAGCACGTATACAGATGAAGTGATTATTGCATAATGAACGTTGCTTAGGTCAAGGAGCTAAGCACGATATGCTTTGTATGATTAAAAATCATTGATATATAAATTTTTCTCAGCACATTATGCGATGCATGAAACAATGAACATTGCTCAGGTCAGGAAGCTAAGCAAGTATACAATGTTTCTTGAATGTTGTCTTGAAAGATGATGAAACATGCACGGTATGGAAACAAGATTTCGTGATAAAACGTTCCTAAGGGAAAGCTGATATGGCTATGTATGTGTGAAAGACGTGTGTGAAAGTGATACTAGGTGAGGTTGCAATGGCTATGGTAAGGGAAATAGATGTGAGAAGAGTCGAGATGGTGACTCTTTAGGATAGGTAGGCTGAATGATGTGGGTTCAAGCCCCCAAGTCTAGCTCTAAATGGGTAGGGGTAAGCATTGGATATTCTTTGACTCGATCATGAATGGATATGAATATGAATGTGGTTGCACCTCGATGTGAGGTTGCCTACGTATCCGTTAGGAATCAGGCCGAATGTAGCTCTAACCGAACTTTGCACAAGTGTATGTACATCTCAAAGAGGTCTTTCAAGGGTTGTAAGGTGGTTAAGCTGAAGGTTTAAGAAAGAAAGGCATAAAAGGCTCAAGACCCAAAAGAAGCCCCCAAGATATGCAATTATGTATTAGACTTTGCAAGTTTTATTTTTCATATATTTTTTTTTTGTTTTGAATTTCTTTTTTTTAATTCTTTTGAATCAATGTAGGCAATCTCAGATCATGTGGTCCATCACTCACTTAGCATTTATGTTTCTAAGGCACAGTACCAAGCACTCGATGAGAGACGCAATTTGAGACGTGTTCATATCAAAGACATTGGAACACTTGCCTTTAGACATTGTTTTTATTGTTGCTTTGCTGCTTTTTTTTACTTGCTTTTTAAATGTTATACAAATGGCACATCTCCCAATTCCAGGGTTGAGTGAATGTGGGTTGAAAAAATGAAGGCCAAACGTTAGATGAGGGTCAAAGTGGTTGATGAAGAAATGGATATGTGATTGAACGGTTAACAGGGAATGAAAGGGTTGCAAAGGTGCCTCAAGTCATTGGTGTACCTTGTGTTTAGTTCGGTAATTGATTTTTTTTTTTTTTTTTTTTTTTTTTTTTTTTTTTTGCGAATGACTTGATCGAATGCAAAGGAAAAGAAATACTCATTGATGGAACTTGGCATATAGACATAAGGATAAGGAGAATAGCTAGACTTTTTAGGGGGAAGGGTTTGAAACAAAAGAAGAAGAAAACATGAAATCTTGGTGAGAAGTTTGCATCGTGCTTTGTCTTCATGGCTGTTTATGAGTTACTTCTTGCCGCCTGCCGAGGAAAAAAGTTTCTTATTGTTGATGCTTTGATTGGAAGGAAAGAAGGAAGGAGTGACGTTCCCCTTATTCTTCCAACTATTGCCTAGTTATTTTAGACTTAAGTATTGTGTAAGGATAAACTCACTTAATGCATTTACTCAATACTCGGATTGAAAAGGAAGAGTGTATGAAACGATTTTGAAAACTGATGGGAAATACTCCACTCATTCCTATTACGAAGGAAAACGATGCATGCATGGACCTAGTATACGATCATAAACAATATAGTGCATTACTCGAAGACAAAGTGTGTGCCACAACTCTACATGTGTTATTAGGTGAGTTTATTAAGACTCGTGGTATGATCGCATGGCTAGATATGAGGACGTTGTGAAAAACAGAGGACCCAATGACCAAATAGCACGGAAGACTAAAAGACAAACTAACTTGATTAATTTTGTCCAATTTTAATGTTTATGCTATTTACTAGGTAACAACGGTCCATTGGAAATCATTAGTCATAAATAAGATCAACCACAATCAAAGACAAAGAACACATGTTAAGGTTAGCACAAAAATTGATCACAAGAAACTAGGAAGAGGACTCATGGGTATAAAAAAATAAAAACAAAAATCTATAATCCTATGTTATATAAGTTGACACGGATTAAAGGAATTGGCTAATACTAACTTGACACGAAAAGATATAAAAAAAATAAAAAAAATAAATCAAAAGAAAGTTGACACTAAAAAGACACCTAAACCGGATAGGCTGTAGTATATCGATTATAAATTTTTATCTGTGACTCTGATTGAGACGAAACCAACTCCAAATGAAAGATAAAACCTAAGGCTACACATATATAGGTAATACGACACGTAACTCTTTCTATAACTCCGGCTATGACCAAAACAATTTGACTCTTGTGCAGTATACGGGAATTAAAATCCGGGAGACTCAAAAATTAAAAAAAAAAAATCTATGGCTCGACTCTAATAATAAAAAAAAAGGGTTTGATAAGAGAAAAAAATAAATAGAAAAATGTCAATAAAAAAAATGCACACATAAGCATATTGTCACGCATGATGCAATGAAGTTCGCAACCTAAAGTCAAGTTCTATGTTCGACTATGGTTAAGCTTTCGGGTGTCAAAGGGTACCATGGTTAAGAGTTTGGACGTGTTAGCAAGGCAGCCTCCCTTGAGGGTGTATTCCAACGGGCGGCTCCGCGAGTTTGTGATGAAATCAAACTCGACTCCATGGTTTGGGTGGATTTAAAAACTCGGATGAACCCTTATTGCCATGAGCGTTTTCGGGTTGATTGAGCATAAATCCCCCGGGCTAGCCACATACGTAGAACACATACTATTGTAGCAAAATAGGTAAGCTAAAATGCATATGCATATGTGACAATGCCAATTAAATCGCAGAAATACAATTCAAGAATCTTTCAAGTCTCACCCACTCATCTCAATTAAATACCGATCACTCAAATCGATAAATAACCAAGAATCCTCCCCAGTGGAGTCGCCAAATTGTAGGCGTCACTCGAAGTGCGCCTACGTTAAAGCATGTTGTGAATATGCTTGGCACTCTTAGGAAGTGGGAATTAACATAATACGATTAGGGATAAGGAAAGTAGGGAGCCGCCACAAGTTTTTTAATTTAAGGAACTTGTAAACCGTTCACGGATCATAAAAGGCAACCACAATAAAGGGACAACGATAGGCAACAACGATTGACCCGTGAAGGTTACACCCCATTCATAATCCATGATATTACTAACTCCATATGGTTCGGAACCACGAAAGGAGGATCGAGGATGATGGTACGAAGTGAGTCATAGAGTCACATTCGCCCGTATTGGCCTCTACTTGATTCTTATAGTGAAAAGTGATCATGCGATCTCAAAGGCATGCAAACAAAATATTTAATTTGGTCCAAACTATTATTAAGCTAAATTGGTTGAATATTCATGCAACATATAATTCTAAAATATTTTGATCACTTGATTAAATAACAAGATTAAAAAGGAACCTAAACCGGTTGTCCAAATTATCTTATTAGGCATGATTTTCAATTACATATTCCCTTTAAACATGAAATATGGTGATCATAATACCAATAGAATAAACATTAATATTGGAAGCAATTTAACAATAATAGCGTTAGTCAAATCAAATAAAAAATAACCTAATCATGATGCTAGCAATATTAAAATAAAATAAGAGTAATTAAATTAATTAATTACTCACATTCCGCACGTTCCTTTAAATTGCTACATCGTGAATAAATTGTTAGTAACTTCAATTAAAATATAAATCAAATGAAAATTAAATTAAATAAATGATTAGATTTTATTTGGTCCAAACCCTCAGTCAATTATACCTTTCATGCTTTGGTTAAAGTATAGAACTTCAGGTATTGTTGGACTCCTTGAGTGCTTAAAGGAAGGAATAGTAAAAGAATGGGGAGGCTAGTGTTTTAAGCTAAAGAGGGAGAAAAGAATTATTTTGTGATCAAGCTTGTTGATCATTGAAAAAAGGGGAGATATGACCTCTATTTATAGATCAAAAAGAAGGGTCGAAAAAAACAAGATAAGAATTCGAATCGGATAAAACTCTTGCGACAGACAGCAGTTTTTGCGGGTTTTTTTTTATCATATCTTTTAATCCAGAAATCGAAATAAGATAAATAAGATATCGTTGGAAATATCTTGAAGTATACTTTCTAACCCAATTGGAATCAGATTAAAATATTTTGTAGAATAAAAGATATGGCCGAAATAGTGAGACGATGTCAGTTTTGGATAGAGTTTGACATTTAATTCATATCTTTTCCGTTATATCTCGGATTGATATTATAATATATCATTTGGAAGATAATTTCAAGGGCTATCCAACCATATAAAATTTGGATTAAAAACTATGAGGAACAAAAATAATATCTTTCTATCTTTGAACATCTTTCAATTCAAATAGAATTAGGACTTTTAAAAAAAGGAGTTTTATTCAATTTTAAACTCTTTAATCTTATCTTTTCAAAAAGGATAATTAGGATCTTTTAGAAACTTATAGAAGTTTCTAATTAATCCTAATTGGTTTAGGAATTGGATTAAATCATTTGGACCCTCCACATGATCATTGGGTCGTAGGTAAGGTGGGTTTAGGTTCGGTTTGGGCTCAGTTTAATATTTTGGCCATAACTTATTCGTTATAACTTTGATTTGGGCTTACAATATATCGTTGGAAAGCTCTTTTAAAGCCTCATCCAACTATTTAATCATTGGACCCATATTATGGACCAAAATAAACTGGATTAAACGTTTTTATAAAAAGGACACGAAATGAATGATTTTAAAGGACACGAAATGAATTATTTTGGGTTTAAAGGCACGAAAAGAGGAAAATAATTTATGATTTGGGGAAATGGTCTAGAAGTTGAGTTGGTTTATGAAATGGAAATATGGATTTAAAGCACTCTAAGATTAAATACCCAACCCGACCAATAATAGCGGTGAAAGGTTGTTCATCATCGGGTTTGGTTTTGGGGAGACATTTTTAGGTGTCTACACCTTTCCAAAACCCCATATCAAAATAACATTATTAGGGGAATTTGGGAGGGGTTGGGGGGGGGGGGGTAGGATAGTTAAGTTAGGTTACATCAGAAACAATGTTTTGATAATTCAAAATACAGGCAACCCTATCAAATTTCATCATTCTAAATCAAGATTAGCATTTTCCTAATTCCTAAAGTTGTGTTAGTAGACGAAGCTTCTTTAATTACAGGAATAGGCTCCGTTGAAGACCGACAAAAAAAAAAACTAGTCGCCACTTCATCACCAAAAAGCCACCCTGAAAAATTAAAATTGGAGGGACTCATGGCAGAGTTCATAGATGAACTTATGGATGAGTACATTCAGCATCAACAAGCATTTGATGATGAATTCATAGAAGATGAACAAATTGAAGAAGAATATCCATGGTGGTACGATTCAGATGATGATCAAGATCAAGAACAGGAAGCCAATGATGATGGATATGATGCAGATGATGATGTAAACAATGAAGGAGCACAACAGCATGTCAGAGCAAGCAGAGAAATGAATGTAGATGAGAAAAGAGCACTTGTTGATAAGATTATGTTGCATATGGAGGGGGACTCACTGCCAAGAGGCTTCTTAGCCAATTTGGCTAGAAAACATTCAGTGCACAAATCAACAACAACAAGGTGGTTCAAGGTAATCAAACAATCTCTTACTGAAGGTACTGTTGTTGATGTTAATACCAAAAAATTAGGCAGTACATGACCTAAACCAAAAGTGTACACAGATGAATTTCTAACATCAGTTCCACTGTACAAGAGAGGGACAGAGAGAGGTTATGTTGCAACCCTCAAAATATCAAAGACAACACTGCACAGACTCAGGCAACAAGGCAGGCTAAGAACACACACTAGCACAAATCATCCAGATCTTACAGAGAAGCACAAAGTGTCAAGACGCAAACGGGTCCTAAGTAACATAGATCCCATTCCAACAGAAGGGGACCCAAAATTCAGAGACATGCATCAGTGGATACATCTAGATGAAAAATGGTTCTTCATTAATCTAGAGACAAGAACATTTTTTTTGCTTCTTACTGAGGAAGATCCATACAGGGCACAACAATCAAGGAGATTCAAGATAAAAGCAATGTTCATGGGAATGATTGGGAAACCCTTGTTTGATGAGCAAAACAGCATGGTACATGATGGTAAATATGGTCTATTTCCTTTTGTCAAGTATGAAATGGCCAAAAAGAAAAGCAAAAACAGAGATGCAGGGACTCTAGAGACAAAGGCACTTCAAAGTGTCACAAAAGAATGCATTAGGGACATGCTACTAACACATGTGATTCCAACTATCTATGAAAAGTGGATAGAACAACTACCTAAGGACATCTTCATTCAATGGGATAATGCAAGACCTCATCAAGTTCTTAAAGATGAAGAATTTCAGGCAGCTGGTCAAGCACATGGATTCAACATTCAATTCATTTTCCAACCAGCTCAATCACCAGAAACAAATGTGTTAGATTTAGGTTTGTTTAGTGTCATTCAATCAATACATACCAATCATTCCCAAGGAATCTAGATGAGTTCATAAAGGAAGTTGCTAGAGCTTTTGAAGATTTTGATCCAGTTTTGAACAAGTACACATGGATCACACTACAATCATGCTTGATTAAGATACTAGAGAAGTAAGGTGGGAACAACTTCTCTCCCCCTCACATGAAGAAGAGAAGTTTGGACAGTCAAGGTCTATTACCACAGTTACTAGAAGTTGACAGGAATCTCATTGGTCAAGTTGTTCAATATTTAGATTCAGTGACAGTAATTGGTGATGATTAAGGACACATGGAAGTGGATGCAGACTGAAGCACATGAGGAGAACAATGCAAATGGATTAGGGACTCAACACATGAACGCCACACATAACCTTTTAATATTCTAACAACTTTTTGAGTGAGTTTATGTCCAGGTTATGTGTCCTTTTGGTAAATACAAGTTACACATTTATTAGGCAGTCATGTATTCATTATAGTGTTAATCTTTTGTTTAGTGAAACATGTAATCAACCCACGCATTGAAATGTTTTGTAACTAATATTTCCATCAGAATGGGTGTTTTTTCAGTCAAAGCTTTAGTGAGTGTTGGTACCTCAACAAAACCTCATACAGAGATTACAGGAGCATTCACACTACCCAAGTAGCTATCAGGTGAGTCCCATCATCATTTGGAAAATAAACAAGGTATTCATTTACAGTTGGGGGGACTCAATGCATTTTAGGGACTCAAATGCTAAGGAAGGCCATCTAGTACATGCATCTATGATCAACTAGGGGACTCAAAAGGGATGTGTTCAGCATTAAACATTTGGCATGGTCCAACTAACACAATTACAACCAATAGCAACCTAGAGCACAACCCTAGGACAACCATAGCATCACAATAGCCACAAGACAGAGCACAACCATAGCAGCACATAACCCACAAGACTGAGCACAAGACTACCAGCACACAACACAGAGTAGAACCTAGACAAAACAGAGAAGAACCATACCAGCACACAAGACAGAGCAGAAACAAGACAACACAGAGCACAACCATACTAGGACACAAGACACAACATAACCAAGACAACACAGACCCCAACCCTATCAGCATTCAAGATACAGCAGAGCCAACACAGGCCACCAACAACTCACAACCAACAGATTCCACAGAATATCATACTGTGTAAAACCCAAGTAACCTAACAGCAAGTTATAAATACAAAAAATACACAACACAATACAACAACAATTTTGAGATTTACCAGCACACACAAAACATGATCCAACATCAAATGAAGACAATCACCACCGTAACAAACCAAACATAATCCAAAGGAAAACAAAAATAAACTAGGGTTTATAGAGTATACGCTGCGCAATCAGTTAGGAGGATGGTTGAACTGAGGGTAGTAGATCTGCAGGTACGCCTCAATCATCTCTTCCCTCGACATCCCTCCAGGTTGACCAGATTTGATCCTCTTAGCTCCGTTAGAAGGCCCTTCACTGTCGTCGTGGGACTTAGGTGGCTTAGCCACCTTAGAAACCTCCAGATCTACTGGGTTTGACTCCCTAGTCGCAGATCCAGCATCGGAGACCTCACCCTCAACATCTACAGCAGCAGGAACAGGATGAACCTCAGCAATTGGAACCACCTCAAGTGGTGGTTCATCAGCGGCCATAGCCACAGGGACCACTTCCTGAGGCTTCTCCTCCTCATCGCTCAACTCAGCAAGTTTTGCACCACGGATCTTCCTCCTCGCAATCACTGAAGCACGACGAACGGGTTTTATGTTTCTTGTTCTTGACGCGGCTTATAGGCAACACGCCCAGATCGGCGCTTAGATGCAGTTGATTCAAGGGTCTCATGGTAAAGAAGATCGAGTTCTTTGTCCGTTGAACTAGAAATTGTGGGACTCAAGAAGTAGAAGAATAAAACAGAAGAAGGAAGGAGAAAACCCAGATCGCAACAACAGTGACAGAGTCTGAGAGAGAGAGAGAGGGAGGAGATCCTAAACGGCGAAGAGTGTGGAGTGAGAAAAGTATAAACTAGGGTTTTGGAGGGGGGGGTAATATAATCTAGAGAAATCTCCAGAATAAATGCACCTAACCATATTCATCTGATGAATTGAATGTTGTAGCATTTAATTGAGTTAGTTGGGATGATGTAGAATTTAAAGAGTTGGGTGTTTTTTTTGGTGGGAATGATTAATCTAATTGCTTAGTTAGGAAGTGTAATTATATTAGGTTAGTAGTATAATAACATAGGTTATAAAAATAAGTAAGGGTAAGATTGTAATTTTACCTATAAAAAGTTACTAAATAAGGAAAAAAATGGGAAAGTTGCAAGTAATGTGGAGCGGTCCAAAAAGGAAATAGTTGCAACTAATTTGGACCGGAGGTAGTATTTAAGTTTTGTTGGTGTTGATATAGTTCTCAGTCAATACACCAATACCCAATTGAAATCAAGACTAACAACAACATTTTATAAGATATCAATAAAAGTCACTTAGGGCTTGTTCTCTTCAACTTAATTTCAGTTGAGTTTAGTTTTGCTCCAATCAGTTCAGTTCAATTTAGTTCCTAATTTCCTTCTCTCATATAATATTCAGTTTAGTTCAGTTCAGCTCCAATTAGTTCAGTTCAGATTAGTTCAGTAAATCAAAACAGGTCCTTAAAGTCGAAATAGACACAAGACACTTTGGATAGAGATTTTCTCTAAAACATCAGTGTAATCATTGTATCACAACTTAAAAATGTGTAGTGTGCTTATGACCTATAACTTTGGGGAGTAGTTTAGGAGTATAATTATAGTCATTAGTTTGATAACTAAACAAAAATATTTATATCAATATTGAATGCATCCATACTTATAAAGACACAATTGTATTAGATGTAGTTTTAACTTAAAAGTAGTTTCGGAGACAAACTTAGGACATTGCAAATTCACTATCATATACTATACTATCACGATAGACATTTAATTGTGTCTTTTCAAAAGTCAAACCCAATGATGAGTACCTTTCACGTTCTGATTTACGAGTTCGGTAAACAGTTAAAAAGTCAGGCAAAGTTCCCTTAGACCTTAGCCATATTTCTAACCTTTCCTAAAAAATTTCTTTAACACAAATATTTATGTAACTCAATAAAAAATTTCTTAACATAATTTTGATTTATTTCTACTTCATTTTATATCTAACATATCTTTCGTAATCATTCATGATCCAAATTTGTCAACTATATTTTTAGATTTTTTTTTATTTTTTTTTTGTTTATAAAAAAGTAATTATAAGATATTTTAATAATGATTACTGAAAATTACTGTGTATGACACGAGAACTAACCTAGTTGATCTTAACAATAAAGATAAAGTATTGCAAATATGATCTTTAATGTTATCTAGTCTTTAATTTCCTCTAATTACTTTATCATATGCTAAGGCCCTGTTCTTTTGAGCTTCTGGGCAGAGCAGAGTAGGAGTCAGAAGAGCAGAGTAGAACTCAGCAAAGCAGAGCAAATTGCAACAGAGCCAAGCCGAGCAGAGCAGATTTCATTATTATTATTATTATTATTATTATTATTAATATTATTATTACTACTACTACTACTATTATTATTATTAAAGATGGGCACGGGCCATGCTGGCACGCGGGCGGAACGGGCCCGACACGGCATGGCGGCCCACCAGTGGGTAGTGGACCGTGGCGTGAACACAAAATTGGATTTCGGCACGGGAACGGCACGGGGCACGGCAGGCGGCACGGGGGCGGGCCCGTGGGTCGGCACGCCGGCACGACCCGCTAGCGCAGCACGTGGCACGGTCGGGCACGACACGAGGCCCGAGAGGCATGTTTTTTAATTATTGTTTGATTTTTAATTATCATTAATTTTTTGTATTATCGATTTATCGTAACGGCTACTGGCATATAACAAAATAAGTTATTCATCAATTATTTGTGTTTTCGGCTTATCGCACTCGCAATTTTTTTATTATATGCATTGTTGTTTTTTGCTAAATTAATAAAATTATTTATATAAACTTAAACATATTTACATAAATAATTTATGTAAACTTAATTAAAGTAAAGTTGTTCAAAAAAAATATATTAACATTAACATAAACATAAATTAATAACATTATTTATATAAAATTAAGTTGTACTAATATATATATATATATATATATATATATATATATATATATATTTATATATATATATATGTAGTAATTCCCCATATTTTAAATATATTTATTTATTATTTATACAATTACTTTTTTATTTTAATTTTATAATACAAATTATTTGATATAAAAATAATTAGATTTTATTACCAGTAAGCTAAACCATTAAGTTTTAGTCTAATTTTATACTCCCTTTTTACGTATTGGCGCAAAGTTGATTTCTATTCAAGCCCAAACTACCCAAATTCTACTCCTAATAAAACTAGGAGAATAAAACCCAAGTAAAACACCAAATCCTCACTTATCTTCTCCTCTTTCACGTACACACAACACAAAAAAAAAAAGTTTTTGCTTGCTGCTTGCTGCCAGCCGACGCCCCACCTCGCTGCTCGACGCCGACCACCTGCGCCACCAACACCGCCTGCTGCTGTTGCTACCGTTCGCCCTCTCCTTCCTTTCTTCCTTTATTTTTTTATTTGTTTTATTATCCTATTATATTGTTTAAAGTTTCAATCTTTAATTAAAATTTTGTTCTAAATTATATTATTATGGTTTGATAATATGTTAGATTATAAAAGATTATAAATTTATGAGTTTTGACATGTTTAATTTATTATATAAATTTTCAGATTTGTGTATGTATAAAATTTAGGTTTAAACATTGAATTTTTTTGCGTTAGGGTTTGAAAACGTACTAACTAAGTCATCTAATTATACTATGATTAAATTACATCAAAGTGTAATTATTTTGATTATATATAAATTTTCAGATTTTTTAAGTTTTGATTTTTATGAGCAAGTCATGCTAATTTCATGTTTTTTTTATGTTTCTAAGCCTATAAATAATTATTGTGGGTATTTTTTGATTAAAAATCTTTGAACTTTAAATTACAACCTCAAGTATAAATTTTCTATTTGTATACTTTTAATTTGAAGCTTCTAATTGCATTGAATTGGTATATAATGATAATTTCAAGTTAGTATGCTTATGGGGTTATTTTATATACTTAAACTAAAATTTTTGATTTATTTACTTACTTTAAAGCTGCTGGAATTTTATGTTATGCACTATATTTTCATAATTTTAACATATAAACTTATAATTGGGATGTTATATTATTACTATTGATTAATGGGAACAATTTATAAGCTTTATTTTGATGGATTAAAAGGTTTTAAAGTAGTTTAGTATTGCTATAAATTTATTTGCTTGGATATTGATTTATTTCTTGTTTTTTGGTTTAGGAGAGGATTTTGTAGAAGGCGACTTCTTGTTTCTAAAGTGGCCAACCGAATTGTTTACACAAGGTACGTACGAGTTACGAAACCTTGCTATTAGGCGCATGTTTAAGGACGAATCGAGAACTTAGGGCCTGTTCTCTTACATTGAAATTCAGTTCAGTTTAGTTCAGTTCAGTTCAGCTCAACTTAGTTTAGTTCACTTCAGCTTAGTTCAGTTCAGTTAGTTCAGTTCAGTTCAGCTCAGTTCAGCTCAGCTCAGTTCAGCTCAGTTCAGTTTAGTTCAGTTCAGTTTAGTTCAGTTCAATTCAGTTTAGTTTAGTTCAGTTCAGTTCAGCTCCTAATTTCCTTCTCTTATAAAATATTCATTTCAGTTCAGTTCAGTTCAGTTCAGTTCAGTTCAGCTCTATTCAGTTCAGTTCAGTTCAGCTTAGCTCAGTTCAGTTCAGTTCAGTTCAGTTCAATTGAGTTCAGTCAATGAGAACATACCCTTAGTATCATGTATAGGGATGATTGGGTTAAATTGTTTGGTTATACATTGTGAATTTCGTATGATGTGCACTATTCTTTGTTGCAAGTATTGTTTATGCTCTAATTATGCAAGGTGCGCTTAGAGGCAAAGGTATGTGATTGGTGAAATGATTAATTTATTACTCATTCATGATTATGGAAACATAATGAGTAAAGGAAGAATTTAAGTATTATATGACGAGGTTAAGTTTGTGGGGTGCCTTATGCACTCAAGGTGTTTATACACCGAGGTAGTTAAAAGATTAAATAATAAATGTTGCTTGTCACTAATAAATCAAGAATTGAAATTTGAAAGTTTGCTTTACTTGATTGAATTGATAATGGATTGATTGTGTTGTTGTAAATGAGTCATCACCAAGTCTAAACTTGTAAGTCACGTAAAGTGCAAGATGGATGAGCAATAAAACTTTGGATTTGTGCACATATGGAGTAATGACAATCAGGGGTTGGGGTACACGGGGTATTAGTCGTGCACTTTTCTCGAGGCCGTCTAATCTACGAGTTTCTCAATTCAAATACATTTCAAAACTAGGAGTTAGATGAGATCTCATACTAGCTACGGTCACGGAGTCGCGCCCATGGTCGTTGGATGTTTTATTGTTGTTTTCGAAAGGAGGCATGTGGTTTTCTTTTATTGATGTTCCTAATGGAGCAAGGGTTGGACAAGCTTGTCTATTGCTTAATCCAATGAATAAACATGATGAGTTAACTACTTTTAACTAGTGGAGTCTTAGTAAATTGATAGTTGAGTCATGTGTTGAGTCTACAAATTAATGATGTGTGATGATTGAGTATTAGTAACATGCTAGGGATTTCTTATTATGTTTCGCAGCTTGTATGTACTCAGCTTTGCTGATTGCGTGCTTTGTGTGTCTTTCTTTGGTCATGGCCTTTGCCTTTCAATGACCCTATGACGATCCAAATTTTACACTTGTAATATTGGGGAGCAGATTAACCACAATTTCTTACATATGCAGCATCCGTATCTAGGTGGTGGGATCTTGAGTGGAGCGTTGGTTGCTTTTCTTATTTTTATTGTTAATTACTTTTGAAGTTATATTAACTCAATTTTACTTTCATACTACTTTTATTGGTTTGAGTTTTGAATAAGGGTATTAATGGTTCCAAGGTGTAAGATTTAATTTGGTCTTGGTTGTTGGTTTTGAAACTTATTTATAACTGATTTAGTTTTTCCGCTGCTATTTTTTGATATAGCCTTAACGTTTGAACACGTGGCGGTAGCACGCTAGTAATTCTCTTGAATATTGTTCAAGTTACTCACAAGTTTAAAGAGTGAATTATTGGGGTGTTACAAATATATATATATCTTTTTTTATTTACATTTATTATTTTAAAAAAACGGGTTGGCTCGCGGCGCGGCCAACCAGGCACATAGGCCGTGCCGTGGTGCACACCCCTAACCACGGCACGACACGGCCCGCCGCGAAGCCGGCATGGCACGCCAACCACCCCGGCACGACGCGCGAGAGCACGACACGACATGATGCCCATCTTTAATTATTATTATTATTATTATTATTATTATTATTATTATTATTATTATTATTATTATTATTATTATTATTATTATTATTATAACCCACTTGCGGAACTAGAAGGGGACAAGGGGGACAACTTTCCCCCCACTTTGTTAGAAAAATATTCTTTATATAGGTTTATTTTGCTCAATGATTAATACTACATAAGCTAGAGCAATGGTGATGGGCCCTCCTTTAAGGATTTGTTGTATAAACCAATAAGCATATACTAATGGAGGAAGAGTTTGTACATGATGTTGGATTATTTAGACTAATGAGTACTCTGTATTTTGGAAATTTTGAGTTGTAATACTTTAACAATTTAAGTATATGTTTGTTCCAACATTTTTGTCTAACTAAGAGAATTTTTATTGTCCCCCGGTTTGAAATTCCTGGCTCCGCCACTGTTATAACTGCATTATTATTATTATTTTTATTATTACTATTATTATTACTATTATTATTTTATTATTATTATTATTATCATTATTAGTACTATTATTATTATTACTATTATTATTATCACTATTATTATTATTTCATTATTGTTATAATCGTTAAATATTATTATTATTATATATTAATTATTATTATTATAATACTTATTAAATAATAATTATTTATTATAATTATTAAATATTATTTATTTATTTATTATTAAATATTATTTATTTATTATTATTATCTTTAAATATTAATTTTTATTATAAAAAAATCAATTTTTATTATTATTATTTATAAATATTAATTATTATTATTATAATAATTAATATTAAATATTTTTTTTTATTATTAATATTTAATATTAATTATTATAATAATAATTTAATATTAATTATTATTTTCAAGTAGAGTAGAAATGGAATTAGCAGAGCATAATAAAGCAGCTCTAAATAACGGGGCCTAACGGGGTTAGTTTTGTATGTGGCTAGCCACACAGTATGGCCACATTGATTTATAAAAGTAATATTCATTAATATGTATGAGTAACCTCATTTAATCATAAGAGAAGCCCCCCATTTCGTCCACAAAAGTAGCCTAAATTTATTATATGAGTAAAATCAAGTAGTTTTGAAATAAGTAACCTTATTTTTTTATTCGAGTAACTCCTATTCTTTTCTTTTAAAAATAAGAAAGAATGATTCCATTTATTTGAAGAGAGTAACTCTTTTTTTTTTTCTCATTTAAGTAACCTACATGCGTTAAGGTAAAGTTATTTGCTTATTGATGTGTCTAATTTATATAGTATTTTACCCCCGTCCCTTGGTCATAATTAGTAGTGTTTTTGGCTCTTTAGATCCACTTTTACTACTAATTGGTGTTTTCTAGTGTTTTTGTAGTTTTGCTTGAGTTTTGTAGGAAATTTCACTTTAGGAGCATTTTCACGGGTTTTCATGGAGCAACTATGGACATTGGAGGAGCACGACCGTTTTTAAAGCCCAAGGCCGGTTAGAGTCATCGAGCCGATGATTAACGGTTCGGTATTTGTGATACCGGAGCATTTGGACCAAGTATTCAAGACCCGAAGAGGAAATCCGGATTGGGCCTTAGAATCAAAGTCCAAGTCTCGAGGTGGTATCGGGCCGGATCGGGCAACCATACGCTTGATCGGGCGGGCGCGCAACTATGTGCTGCTAGAAAGGCGCGCTCGATCGGGTGAGCATTAGCTTGATCGGGCCGCCCGATCGGGCTCGTGTTTCTGGAGCAGCTGTTTTGGCGAATTCTTAGCTTCTAATTAGGAGTGTTTTAGAGTTTGTTTAAGTACGATTTAGTACTATATTTTTGTTTAACCTCTTTTCTTAGATTTTCTCTCTCTACTCAGATTATTTCTCTCTCTAGATTACTCTCAACTTTTACTCTTGTTCTTGACTCAACTTTGTAGTTCCATTGATTTTGGTAACGATTTCTTCTTTATTAATTTCAGCAATTTTATTCCTTTATTCTCTTATGACTTGTTTAAATTCTTTATTTAGTTTAGATTTAATTATGTGTGAGTAGTTCTATTTATAGGGTTTATGGGGATCCAATAAATAATATGAAGGGGTAATTTATGATTGTTGATTGTCAATGCTTAATTATTTTCCTATTGATTGATTTAATGCTATGCAATTAGATTATGCCTGGTTTAATTGTATGAGTTTAGCAATGTTGATTCGAGATTTGAGAGATGAGAATTGATTTTTAGGCTTAGTTTCCATAAGCGGACTAATTTATAAATGGTTAAGTCGAGATTCGAGAGATGAGATTTAATACCGGTAAATTAACTCTGTGATTGTAATACGTAGCGAAAGCCCTTTATGATCTGATTAATTGATGCATTGATGATTAATTGTTATGTTTTACCCTGGAATATTGTTTATTTGTGAACCTATGCCCTAAGCTTTTATTTCATTGATTTTCTTCCTACTTTTATTCCTTCCCACTTTTACTCTCAGTAGTTTAGTTCCCTTTTATAATAACAATTTGGTTATTTGATAATTTAGATTATTTTGATTAATTAGGAATAAATTAACTCGTTTCCCTATGGTTCGACCCTTCTTCCCTATCTACATAGTTAGTGGATTTAGGTATTATTTTTTATTGGGTGATTACGACTTTAGCCTGTAAAAAATTGGTGCCATTGCCGGGGAAACGATTCTATTTTTATTTTCTGATTATTTTTGTAGTCTAGATTATCCCCTCTTGTCTCAGAGAACGTTAGTTCTTTGAGGCAATTCTCATATTTGTCTTTTAGTTCTTTGTTTATGCCCAGGTGTTCCAAATCAGGTTACATTCCATTCGATCCTGAGATCGAGCGCTCGTTCCATAGACAAAAGAATCTCTACAGACAAATCCTGGCGGGCTCTGAGGAAGACAATAATCGAAGACACCCTCCAACTGATTCCAGTGACTCAGAAATTCCTTCAGATCCAGGATCAGAGATGGCGATGCTTAAGAAGCTCAGTGATTACTCGCAGCCAAAGCTTACAGATTTTCCACACCTTACTCCCACTCCGGCCCTCGATGGAATGCAATTTGAAATCAAACCCCAATTTATCACAATGATAGAGAGGAAGCAATTCAGTGGGGGTAAGGGTAAAGATCCTAATCTTTACATTGCAGATTTCTGCTAGTATTCCAACACCATTAGACAAGCTGGGGTCACGAAGGACCAAATTAGGGAGATTCTTTTTTCCTTTTCATTATGTGGAAAAGCTAAATCATGGTTTAATGGTTTGAATAGAACTGCACTTAGTATTACTGATTGAGAAACTCTTGCCTTGAATTTTTATAATAAATATTACCCTGCAGAGAGAACAACTGTACTAAGGAGTGCTATTCAGAACTTTGCCCAAGAGGCCGATGAAACTCTATATGAGGCTTGGGAGAGGTTCAAGGATCTACAGAGAGAATGCCCCCACCATAATCTGGCACAATGGCAATTAATCCAGGCCTTTTACAATGGACTTGGAAATTCATCTAGATCAGTTCTAGGTTCTGCAGCTAGTGGGAGATTCATGAATCTTAATGTGGAAGATGCAGGACATGTTATCAAAGATATGGAAATACACAATTCCCAATATGGGAATCCGAGTGGGTTTGCTAACAAAGGAAAGCATAATGTCGATTCTGTATCCTTTTTGCAAGCTCAGTTAACATCTATTTGTTAGAAACTAGATACTCTTACTGTTGCTCCTAACTCTGTAGCTAATGTTTCTGATGTTGCTAACAATGAAGCTTTCTGTGAAAATTGTGGAATTGTAGGGCATTAAGAGCAAGATTGAAGGAGTTCCATGGAGCAAGTTAATGCCTTTCAAACCTATAGGCAAAATAAAATACTCTAACTCTTATAATTCTGGCCTCTGAAACCATCCATATCTTTCTTACCGGAGTACCAATGTACAAAACCCCCCACCTTCACAACAAACACAACAACAACCTCCACCACAGCAAAAATATTACCATCCTAATTCTGGCCAGAAAAACCAAGCACAACCCTCCTCATCTTCTGACCCTGCTATGACAGAAATTAGAGCAATGCTTACAAACATGCAAAAGCATATGGAGAGTAGGGATGCACAAATTGTTTCAATTATAGCTCACAATAAAATCATGGATAATCAAATTGCGCAAATTTCATCTACCCTACAAACCCGTTAGTAGGGAGCTCTACCATCGCAACCAATCCATCCCACAGATCATGCTAATGCAATCACTCTAAGGAGTGGTTCACATTATGATGGACCTTCTATGCCAAAGGAAGATGGACCTGTTCCTAATCCTGATTTCTCTATACCAAACGCTAATCCTATTAACCCTCCAGGGCTACAAAAAGATACTAACCCTTCTAATGTTTCTTTGCAGGGTAAATCTCAGGATAAGGGAGGAGATGTGCAGAGCCCATTATCAAACTACCATTCCCAAATAGACAATTGAAGAGTAAGTTTGATAAAAAATTCGGTAAGTTTTTGGAGGTTGTGAAGAACTTGCAGGTAACAGTTCCTTTCACTGATTTAACCACTCAGGTTCCTGCATATGCTAAGTTTATGAAAGATATTTTGACTAGGAAAAGGGCCTTTGATGAGCTTGAAACTGTAGCCTTTTACAGAGGAATGTAGTGCTTTATTGCAAAATAAATCCCCTCATAAGTTAAAGGATCCTGGTAGTTTTTCTATCCCTTGTCATATAGGTAATGTCTTCATTGATAAAGCTTTGTGTGATTTGGGTGCTAGTGTCAGTGTTATGCCATCGCCTGTTTGTGCTAAGCTTAATATGGGTGATTTAAAAGTTACTAATATAACTTTGCAAATGGCAGATCGTTCTATTAAGTACCCTTTAGGTATAT
Organism: Chenopodium quinoa; assembly: GCF_001683475.1. Taxonomy (NCBI): domain Eukaryota; kingdom Viridiplantae; phylum Streptophyta; class Magnoliopsida; order Caryophyllales; family Amaranthaceae; genus Chenopodium; species Chenopodium quinoa. Next base: position 1,186,731 of record NW_018742292.1, on the reverse strand, counting down.
TAAAGGATGTCCCTGTCATAGTTGGTAAATTTTTTATCCTTGTTGATTTTGTTGTTTTAGACATGGTTGAGGATACTCAATTTCCCATTATATTAGGTAGGCCTTTTCTCCATACTGTAGGAGCCATTATTGATGTCAAAAATGGTAAACTAACCCTTTCTAATGGTGATGATAATGTTACTTTTAATTTAGGGAAAGTTTTGAAAGGACCTATGCTAGAGGAAAATTTTTGTTTAATTGATGTGATTGATATAATGGATGATATTTTTGAAGATAGCTTACCACAGGTTCTTGCAAGGGATCCCTTGAAGGAAATTCTTTGTGGAGATTTATCTAAAGATAATGCAAGCGTCTGGGGTAATGAAGTAAATGCCATTGAAAAAGCTCTTTCCCCAGAAGAGCTAGACCCCAAAGAGACCATGAAGGTAGTGAATTTAGTTTAGGAATCTAAACCTGCAGAGGTTAAGAAACCTGACCTAAAACCTCTCCCTTCTCATTTAAAATATATTTTCTTGATGAGCAGGAACTATACCCTATGATCATTAGTACTGCACTTGATGACCTACAAACTTCCCAACTTCTAGAACAAAAACATCAATTACATTACCCATATGAGAAAACTTAAGCATAACTTGATCCATTCTGCAACATAACAACCAGACGCATAAATTTAATCATCAAACACCCACATACAAGCATAAAGTTATCATCTTTAATCAACATATACACACACAACAAAAAACAGAGCACCTAACTTCTGCAAGTCTAAAAAAACATAAAAAAAACCGTAATATTTAAAGACATACCTTGCTTAAGGTCTGTATAGCACTTTAAACAGCAATTGGGTACAGTATTGATGATCTTAAGGGTATTAGCCCTGATTTTTATATGCACAAGATACATTTAGAGGACAACTATAAGCCCTGCATTCAACCCTAGAGAAGGTTGAATCCTAATATGCAATAAGTAGTCAAGAAAGAGGTTATAAAATTACTTGATGCAGGTATTATCTATCCTATTTCTGAATCTAAATTGGTTAGTCCTGTACAGGTGGTTCCTAAAAAGGGTGGGATGACTGTGATTAAAAATGAGAAAAATGAATTGATTCCCACTAGAACTGTTACAGGGTGGTGTATGTGCATTGATTATCATAGATTAAATATCGCCACTAAAAAGGACCATTTCCCCCCTTCCCTTTATAGATTAAATGCTTGAAAGGTTAGCTAATCATAAGTTCTTTTGTTATTTGGATGGGTATTCAGGATTTTTCCAAATTCCAATTCACCCTGAAGATTAGGAAAAGACTACATTTACATGTCCTTATGGTACTTTTGCATATCGTAGGATGCCCTTTGGTTTATGTAATGCCCCCGCTACCTTTCAACGTTGCATGATGAACATTTTTCTGATTTCATAGAGTCTATTATGGAAGTCTTTATGGATGATTTTAGAGTGTATGGTTCTTCATTTGATGCATGTTTAGTAAATCTCGCTAAAATTTTGAAACGATGTGAAGAATGCAATTTGGCTCTAAACTGGGAGAAATGTCACTTTATAGTGACAGAGGGAGTAGTTCTAGGTCATATTGTATCTGATAAGGATATTATAGTGATTGAGCAATTACCTCCTCCAGTTAATGTTAAGGGAGTTAGAAGTTTCTTAGGTCATGCGGGGTTTTATCGTCGCTTTATCAAAGATTTTTCTAAAATTTCTAAACCACTAACTTAGCTTTTACTCCAGGATGCCCCATTTATTTTTATTGACGAGTGTCTTGAGGCTTTTAATAGGATAAAGCAGGCTTTGATATCGACACCCATCATATGTGCCCCTGATTGGAATCTTCCTTTCGAGATTATGTGTGATGCAAGTGACTTTGCACTAGGAGCCGTGCTCGGACAGAGAAAGGACAAAGTTTTGCATGCTATTTATTATGCAAGTAAAACTTTGGATGAAGCTTAAGTCAACTATGCCACCACGGAGAAGGAGTTTCTTGCTGTCATTTATGCTTTAGAAAAATTTAGATCATATCTTGTTGGTTCTAAAGTTATTGTTTTTATTGACTATGCAGCTCTGAAGTACTTGATAGCCAAGGCAGAATCAAAGCCTAGGCTACTCCGTTGGGTTCTTCTACTCCAGGATTTCAATATTGAGATAAAGGACAAAAAGGGAGTAGAGAACGTAGTGGCAGACCACTTGTCACGTATCAGGTATGGTGAGGGTAAGGATTCTCTTCCTATAGATGATTCTTTCCCTGATGATAACCTGTATGCAGTTGTAGAGCAACACCCTTGGTATGCTGATCTTGCTAATTATTTAGTGGGTGGTACTCTACCTCCTGATTTGTTCTACCAACAAAAAATGAAATTCCTTTCTGATGTTAAACATTATTTTTGGGATGATCCTTTTTTGTTTCGTGAGTGTGCAGATGGATTATTTCGCAGGTGTGTTCCCGAATGGGAAGTTCATGGCGTACTTACTAGTTGCCACATCTCACCTTATGGAGGACACCATGGCCCCACCAAAATGGTAGCCAAGATTAATGAGTCGGGTTTCTATTGGCCCACCGTGTTTAAGGACGTAACACTTTTGTGCAGGCTTATGATTCTTGCCAGAGGACTGGCAACATCTCGCAGCGGCATGAGATACCTTACACTGGGATTCTAGAAGTTGAAATTTTTGATGTTTCGGGTGTTGATTAAATGGGACCGTTCCCTTCTTCAAATGGGAATCGCTATATACTTGTCGTCGTTGACTATGTATCCAAGTGGGTTGAGGCCATTGCCACTCCTACTAATGATGCCAAGGTGGTCCATAGACTTTTCAAGAAGACCATCTTTCTAATATTGGAGTGCCTAGAGCTATAATCAGTGATGGAGGATCCCACTTTCATGAGAGGAAGTTAGATACCCTCCTTAAAAAGTATGGTGTTTATCATAGGACAGGTTTAGCCTACCATCCCCAAACTAGTGGCCAAGTTAAAGTTTCTAACCGTGAGATCAGGGCCATTCTAGAGAAGGTGGTGGAAAAATCAAGGAAAGATTGGAGTGATAAGTTGGATGACACCCTTTAGGCATATAGAACTGCATTTAAAACCCGAATAGGTACTATTCCATATAGACTTGTGTACGGTAAAGCATGTCATCTTCCGGTGGAATTAGAATACAAGGCATATTGGTCTATTAAGGAGCTCAATTTGAATTCTAAACTAGCGGGAGAAAAGAGGTTACTTCAACTTAACCAACTTGATGATTTTAGGTTGACGGCCTATGATAGTGCACGTGTCTACAAGGAGAAGACCAAGAGATGGCACGACAAGATGATCCTTTCGAGAAAGTTCAAAGAGGGTGATAAGGTGTTTTTGTTCAACTCTAGACTTAAACTATTCCCAGGAAAGTTAAAGTCAAGGTGGTCGGGTCCTTTTACTGTCAAAAGGGCTAACAAATTTGGTTCTGTGGAATTATTCGATGAGCATGGTAATGATTTCAAGGTTAATGGCCAAAGACTTAGGCTATATCATGAGGGGGCTACGATTGGTGCGGTTGAACTACATCACCTAAGCGGTTCCGGTTCATCTTTAGCTACAATGTGGTAAGAGGGTCGTGCGGGACTTAGATAAACTAGCGCTTTGCGGGAGGCAACTCGTATTTCTTGCTTTCTAGTCTAGCTTTTCTTTTATTTATTATTATTTTTAGAGAGGAGAGTGCAATTTTACCTTTCCGTAGTGTTTTTGTACAGGTATTGAATTAACAAGTAAGGAGGTTTAAAGAGAAAAAAATAAGTAGAAGAATTTGCGTACTTCGTTTGGGCACGGGCCTGATCGGGCATGCAAGCAAGGTTCGAAATCAAGCAAAAATACGCCCGAATCGGGAGCACAAGTGAAGAAATTTCGAAGCTTTATCTCGCCCAATCGGGCAAGCATGAGAGGAAGGAAATTCAAGGGAAATTTGCCCAATCGGGCGAAGCTGCTCGATTGGGCGGATTTTTAGAGAAATCGAGTAAAGGAAAAAGATATGTCGGGCGAAGCTCGCCTGATCAGGCGAATTGGAGGGCAAAAATTTCTTCGAGTTCGCGCCCGATCGAGTGCGCCTAATTTTCACCGACCTTCTTCTTTCTTTTTCTCCTTCCTTCTTTTCTTTTCCTCCTTATTTCATCTTCTTCATTCACACTTTCTCTCTCTAAAACTTCCATTTTCATACCTCCAACCTCACTTTCTTCCCAAGATCTCCTCACATTCATCCATCAAAACTCAAAATTTTTTACATATTTTTCATCCTTTCACCGTTCTCTACATTCTCCACCAAATTTCTACCACTTTCTCTCAAAATTTTTCAAAACCCTAAGAGAGAGAAAGCTTCAAAATCCTAAAGTTCATACTCAAATAGCTTCCAAGAGATCTAGGAAACAAAGGGGTGAAAGTTCGAGGCAACAACAACAACCAATGGTTGACCCGGAACTCCAAATTCCGGGGTAGAGCGAAGTGGTGATCACCTCAACCTCATTGAGAGGCAGGTAATTTCTACACGTTTTGTTCATCACCCTACATTGTCTAGATTCGGACTTGATAAACCGGTAGAAATATTATTCAAGGGTATTGGAATGAGTGGCTTTTTTTAAATGCATTATGACACTTATGATTATTTGACTTTGGAATTTATTTCTAGTTTCAATGTGATTAAATATAATTCTTTGATTACTCATGTTCAATTCCGATTGCTTAACAATGATGTGCGTATGTCTTTGAAAGAATTTGGTAAATTGTTTGAGCTAAAATCGGATAAACCCATTGAACCTTCCCAAGACCATATTGTCATGGTCTATAGAAAACTCACAGGGGAGGGTTTAACTAACCTTCAACAGGCCAAGGGGATGTGGATTCAACATCCCGTGCAAAAATTTTAGTTCTCGAACATGACAAATCTTGCCAACTTAAAAATTATTACCCATAATTACTTGAGCGGGATACTCAAGAGAGCTACGTTTGGCCTGATTCCTTAGGAAAGGATACCTAGGCAACCCTTTACGGGTGCGGCCACTTTAATTTTCGCAATCCTCGCATCCCAGATATATAAAACAAATTCGACAGAAATTCGACGAAGCATCGGCGTCACAGAAAAAAAAACCTGTCGCCGGCCGATGGACTGCAGCGCCAGACAACAGAACCTGTCGCCAGACGCCATATGGCCACCAGACGGCCGCAGCCGACGCCAATCATAAAAAAGCTGTGCCGTTTCTTCTGGGAGTACCTGGGCATATTTCGGTGTTTTTCGGAAAATTTTCAACTTCCGTACTCGAAAAAATTTCTGGAAAATTAAATTTTCTGTTTTCATTGCTTTGATAAATTAAATTTAAAGGAGATGATTTAATTAAAAAGCTGAAATTTCATTAATAAAATAAACTAAGAAATTACATTATTGATGGAATTTAAATAAATCTTAAAAAAACAAATTAACTTTAAATTTAAAACTAAGTCTAATAAATTGAAAGTTAAGCAATGCTTCAATATTTCTTCTCTTTCTTTGCTCTCTTCCAATTTTTATTTGCATCCTTTTCATCGTCCATGGCTTTAGCTAGTAGGCATTCTTTAGAGGACCTACATTCAATTTTGGAGTAAATAGTTTCTCCCTTAGCTAGGACTCCATGTTTCTTCTTTACCTAAGCCTTCTTCTCTAAAGTGTCAGCTTTTCTTTTCCCTTTATCCTTTGTAGAGCTCTTCTTCTTAGGCATCATAGGTGTTTTGAATTCAATCTTTTCACCCAAGTGTTCCTTAACAGGAATCACCTTGTCACCTAGACGACTCTTCACATCAGTTTTACTCTGATTTTTCTTCATGTCCTTTGAAGGTTTCTTGAGAAGCCACTTCTTCACATCATCGGGAAAGGAAGGAGGAATCTTTTGGGTAATCACTTCCCATAAAGGTCTAGCGCTCCAATATGCATCAAATTTTTCTACTTCTTGAGAAACAGGGAATTCATTGGGACGATGAAGATCCCTAGAAGGAATTGTTTGAAGTAGGTCGTACTGTCTTTTTACCCTGCAGGGATGATAAAAAGTCATCTTGGTTAAGCTTGGAAGACGACAAAAAGGTTGCTTGTTGACACCAACCATCTTCTCTATTTTCCACCAAGGGATGACCCACTTGATAGCAAAGTTGCAAGAGGCAAAGAATTTTTTCCATTCATGGCGTCCCATCTTAGAGAAGCGTTTCTTTATCCTCACAAAGCAATTTGGAGTATATTTTTCAACATTTTTGGGAGGACTAATTAATTCTATTCTCTCCAAAAAAATTTAATGCAAATAAATTACTATTACTATACAAAAATATGTTTTTTATTTCTGTAATTAAAAATATTGTTTTTCTACCTGTAATAAAATTGGAGAGCCCCGAAAAGGTGCTTTTGGATTCATCAAGACTAAGCATAGTCTCTCCAACAATTAATGGCATTAAATTTCTCCCAGATTCGATTTGCTCCAAAACAGTTGATATAATTGTTTGGCCCTCATTAGTTCTACTACTAGTGAGAAGATATTGGTTAAGCATGCAAAAGAGAAAAGCCCTTCTTCTATAAACATGAAAAGATTCAGAATAAGGTCTATCAAAGTAATGGTGTGCAAATTCTTTCAAATTAACTATACTACCATCTACAATATTTGTTAGATCTTTTTCTCTTAAATTAAAGAAGCGCTCAAAATCTTTATAATAACATTCATTTATTCTAGGGATTACTGCAAGATCTAATGCAGGGAAGCCTAAAATAGCACCGAATTCTTCCGGTAAAGGGCTAATTTCATCACACCCTAGTCTAAAACAATGAGTATCTGTATCCCAATATTCTAAGGCGGTATGAATGAAGTCTATATCAAGATCTACCCCCTTAACACCATAGATACCTCCCATATGAAAGTTAAAGACCGACACCATTCATGAGTGAAGTTGGTAAAACTCTTAGTAATTAAAGACATGATTATTTTTTCCAAAAGCTAAGACTATGTTTAATCTGCTGAAATTATGAGAAAATCGGAAGACCAGGGGGCTATTTATACACAACATCGACACAATTTTAATCCGGAAAGGATTCGGAGTCAGCGTTCTCCAGCGCCAAACGACGATTCTGTCGTCTGGCGCTAGAGTCTGGCACCAATCGCCAGCAGCAGCGCCTGGCGCCAACGCAAAACGCGTGGCGTCACGTGGCGCTGACGTGTCTTATTATCGAGCTTTTCAAAAAATTGCGTTTTTTGGCTAATTCGAACTTGAACAATGGCTTTACGATTTTATCCTTTCTTATCTCCTTATAAATTAATTTCATATATTAATTTCGATTTCTTTCCTTTTTCAGATTTTATTCAGACTTAATTTTAAGTTTGTTGTAAGTCTAATTTTTTATTTTTTCATTTTTTCTTTTTGGGGGAGAAAGTCGGATACCCTCCAATAATAAAAAAAATGATGGAATTTTTGCGCAAAATTATTTTTTATCACAATTCTTTGCACACACAAATATGCACACACAAAATGAAAATTAAATGCAAGATAAATAAAGTCATAATAAATAGATAATAATATGTATATACAAGTATGTCTAATAAATGAATCAATTAGGCAAAGTTCTATACAAGTCAAAACACATAAAGCACAGGTACAAACTACGACGCTGGAGGACGCAGATGATGAGAGACGCCCATCATATCATAAAACTGCGCAGTACGGGAGTATGCTCCCCACCAGCTCCAGCTCCAGTCTCTCTAGGAGGAGGAAAACTCAACACAGGACCCATCCACCCAAGGTCGCCCTGAAGCTGAAGCTGAGGCTGCTGCAATGACGAGCCGACCTCGTACATCCCACCACCTCTAGGAGCTGAGTTAGCCTCTCCTTGGCCTACCGGCTCAGCACGTGTGCCCTCAGATGAAGAGCCCGAGCCCGAGCCCTCCACCGCCTCGGTCCGAGCAGCCTCAGATCGACCACCCCGACCGCCAGAACCAGTACGGCGACATCTCGAGCTAGACCTCGCCGGCTCTCTCCGGACCTCATGTCTCATCCGGGTATGAGAAGGAATGGGCTGACCCTGCAAGAAGAAACCAAGTTAGAATCAATCAAAATAGAAGCGCATAACAATACAGAAATATCGGAAGACGTCTATACACCGTGCCATCGCCGTGCCACCTCGCGTGAGAACTGTCAAAGAAATAAAGTCAGTAACAGTGCATGACAGATATGAACAAATTGCAAATAAATAAACTTACCCGAGTCTGGTGGCGAGGAATCGACCGCTCTACGAAGCGCTGATCCTCAAGAGCCGGAGGAATCATCTCCTCGATGGGCCCGTATGTCCCCTGGTAATGGATAGACATACAAGGGGGCACGAACTCAGTAGGCCCAGCCTAACAAAAGCAAACCATAGTCAATAAAATATCACTTGGGGGCTACTTAGCAAAAGGTAAAAGATGAAAATTATATCGCTGCCTCCTCAGACAGAACAGGGGCCGGAGCTAACAGTGGCAGAAGCTCCTCCTCATAGCACTTCCCTGGGACCGCATGAGATCGCCAAGGGGTACCAGCCCTCTCTGACATGCTGAGCAGCCTCGCGTCATTGAATAGATGACGCGGCGGAGGAGCATGAACGAAGAAAGCATCTGAGGAGTGTTGAATAGCAACCCTCTCTCCAAGGTATGCAACCGCTCCATACATCCCTAAGAAGTAGTGACGCTCAGCAGTGTACTGCGCGGCTAACCCATGGACGACCAAGCCGTTCCATGGCCGGTATTGCACATCAGGCTCCTGTGAAGAATGCCTATGAGATGAGAATCTACTAAAGTAATACAAAAGTGTTCAACTACGCAAAAATTATACCGAGAGGATCTTCTCTCAAACATAGGCAGTAGACATCTGAACGTGGCGGCCTCCCCAGCAGGCTCTCACTAGAAACCCGCGTGGCGACGGTCTCGCCGGCGCGACTGAAGGAAAATACTCATAGAACCAGATCTACAAAAGTCAAAAAGTATCAGGAAGTGCTACAAAAGCTTAGAGCTAACTTTGGAGATAAAGTATACCTCTACGACTCTCTAGAAGCTGGACAGAGCGATGTTCCCCGTGAAGGACCGGTGTCAACACGAGTCTTGCAACGCTCGAACAAAATCAACACAGGCCAAGCTGGCCCAGTCGTTAGTCCTGATCATGTGAAGATCATAGAATGCAGGACGGTAGTAAAGTAGCACTCTACTACCCTTGTCAGGGGAAAACGTCCCTGACAACAAGATAAGCGCAAAGATGCGCACCCGCTGCTCTCGGGTGGTCGCATCATCCTCAAAAGCTGCCGCCATAGTCGACCAGTGAATACCCTTAGCACTGAACTGTGTTGACTCCACCTTAGCACGAGCCTGAATAGCAATCAGACCCAACAACTCCTCAACCTCAGGAGAGTAGACGCTGATGTTGTTATCGAACGGCAGCGCAGTAGAACTAAACTTCAGTCCCGTAATGAGACTGAAGTCGGTTGGGGTGACCATCATCTCACCCCAAGGAAAATGGAAAGTTTTGTGGTGTCCCAGAAGAACTCCACCAGGGCGCGAGCCACGCGGTGACCCCCGTTAGAAGAAATCATGGTCTCCGCGGCCTTGAACAGCGCAGTCAGCCCACAAGACTCCCAGAGAAGTCTCAGCTCTCCGTCGACGCTGATGTACATCCTATACATGTCGCCCAGAGTATCGTTGCCCGAGCCATGGCAACGTGTCCTACTGTTGTAATCCCACGACGCACCCTCTCAGAAACGTGGTGGTGTAGACACCTAAAAATGTCTCCCCTAAACCAAATTCGATGATAAATAAACTTTCACCGCCACTATTGGTCGGGTTTAGTATTTAATCCCGAGAGTGCTTAAAAATCGTATTTTATTAAATTCATACTTTTGAACGGTCCATGGATTAGTCTTGATGTTTGGTAAAAGCATAGTTTTAATTTCTGCCCAACTTATTTTAAGTCCAAACCTTTTTTTATTTTACTGTTTTTGGCCCAAACCTTTTATTTTTATTTAATTATTTTATTATTTTAGCCCGCATAATAAAAGTCAGAAAAAAGCCCGAAATTATCAATCGGCACTTAAAAGCCGAAATAAATTAACGTTAAAAAATTGAATTTAGACGGAAAAATGGACTGGAAGTTCCCGCGTCACGGCAGACTGCCACCGTGTCACAGGAACCCTTCCCGTCTGACGGTGAGACTTTCTGTGACACGGGAGGTCTGTCGTGACACGGGACGTTCCGTGTCCTTTCCGTGTAAACCCTTAACGCGTTTTTCATCCCGTTTTCTGAAAATTTCCCGTGTCACTCCAAAACTGTATTGTGTTACGGGAAAGTCTACCGTCTGACGGTAGACTGCACCGTGTCACGACAGTCTGCACCGTGACACGGTGCCCAGGAAAGTGTCCTGTCAGTCTTTTTCTCGATTTTATGCGAATGCTGTGTCCAGTTTTGTGTCGTATCTAGCTATACGGTCAAAACACGCGTCTATAACCTCACTTAGTCACTCACATATCGTGTTCACACATTTTTTTTAGTCGTGCACCATTTTTTGACCGTAGTTTAGGGAAGTCTCGTTTTTGTGTCGTTTTTTTTTCGGAGTAAGTCGGATGGTATCCTCATATGTTCTTTTTTTTAAAAAAATAAGTAGAGTTTCAAAATTATAGATTTTTTTTTAAAAAAAAATCTTTTTTTTAATCCGGATAGGTTAAGGTTAAGTTTGGTCATTGAAGATGTGTTTGTTTCGGTGTCACAGCGCTTGGACAAGAAGCAGGGGTAGATTGTTACGGTTCGAGTCCATACCTTAACAACCTCTTATACCAAAGAGGCGCACAAGGAAACCACCTCAATCATCTCCACAAGATCCGTCTCCAGTCTACTTTCAACCAATGGCCACTAAGGAAGACATTGAGAACCTCAACAGGACAATCGAAAGATTGTTTGACATGATGCAGACACTCACCACCAGAGTCAGCACTGTAGAGCGAGATAATCAAAACAATGTCACTACTGCTGCAATGGACAAGATCAAGGAACAGATGAGCAAGATTTCTGAAGAGTTCACTTATGTAGAACAGCCTGTCACCTCTTCGTCCATAAGAGAGAAGCTTCCTGAGAAGTTTTTCACTGCTGACATTCCCAAATTCAAGCCTACTGATAATCCGTTTTTCCATTTGAAGGCTTTTTCTGCAACTATGGCTCTTAAGGGAGTAGATGTGACACTCTTCCCTACGGTGTTTCCTTTTTCCTTAGAGCATGCCTGTCAACAGTGGTTCTATTCTTTGGAATCCAAGCATGTCGCGACCTGGGAGGATGTTGCTGAAAGCTTTATGAATCGGTACAAGTGTAACATCCAAGCCAAGACTTCTGAGCGTGAACTCTCCATTCTCAAACAGAAAGAGAATGAAGGCTTCACCACTTACTTAAGCAGGTGGAGAGAAACAGCTGCGCTCCTGGTGGATCCTCCCAAGGAGAAAGAAATGGTTCGCTTGTTCATTGCCAATCTGACTCATAAGTACAAGCAACACTTGAAGTTTCTGCCTCTGAGTACCTTTGACGCTGTATACGATATTGGAATCAATATCGAAGATGAACTGATGAAGTATGTTGGTAGCAACAATAACAACAGCACTTGGAAGAACAAGAAGAACGCCACTCCTTCTTCTTCGTTTTCTAAGCCCAATAATGCTACCAACAATATCAATATCAATGATGTGCTGGCCCTTAATGCTCCTCCTCAAAGATTCCAAAGGCAAAGGAGGGTTTATACGCCTTTGGGAATGACTTATGATGCTGCTTATGACTGTTTGCATGGTCAGGGACTGATTATGCTAATCGGACCATTTCCAGAACCTTGACCTGAGAATAGGACCGCTGGCTATGACCCTTGTTTCGGGGTTTTCTGATGACCTGCGGGAGAGTTACAATTCCGAGACTGGAACCGGACGCCTGTACCTGCAAAACAAACGGATGCTCCGGATGATTGGAGATCCGCCTCCGACGGTCAAGTTAGTACTTGATTAAGGAGTAATTAATGCAAAAATTAAAGTGATTGGGTCTCTCTAGGTGAGAGAGTTTAATGTGTGTAATCTGCGTTCCCTCTCTTAATGAGGATTAAGGGAGGTATTTATAACCTCGGGAAACGTGTCAATCTAGGTTTAGGTTAACCTTGGGCTGATTGGGCTTCCCTCGGAAGTTGGGCCTTGGTGACCAGTTATCCCAGGTGTCATGGGAAGGACACGTGTCGTGTCGTAATTGGTCCATAGTGGACGGATCATTGCTTGACACGTGGCAGACTCCTATTGGCCCATGTGACGGACACATGGCGGAACCTGATTGGTCCACTGGTCAGATGGTGACTGGTGGGAAAAATCCCCTAATCATTTGCCCCTCAAAAGTGGCACGTGACTGGTTGCGTGTTACCTGTGACAGGCATCACCCTGTAACAGGCGACGGCCTGCTACAGGTGTCACTCGGCGGGAGGCCGAGAGATTCTCCCGCCAAAATTTTGAATTCTGGAAGTGACCCTTCGCCTTCTCACTTCGCCTATATAAAGGAGTGTTGACTTCGGTCATTTTCACACTTGAAAACTTTGAGAGAACATTCGGACCCCTGAACTTGCTCTGACATTTTGGACCCTTTCTGCCTACCGCCTGCTCTGACAAGCCGACTGCAAAGGATTTTCAGAACTTCATCAATCGTCACTCGTTCAGGTAACCGTCGGTTCTCTTACTCTTAATTTTCTCTTTACTTTATTCTTTTTTTTTTTAAATGGCACCACGGAAGCACACGACACGACCTAGGTTAGTGATCAGACGGTCACCGGGGACGGCTGAATCTAGGACTAGGAGTGCCGCCTGCCCTTTTCTGGACCCATCTTTGCCCTTTATACAAAGTCCGACTGTATCTGTGTCTATGCAGAGCATGATGGCCAGAACAAAAAAGACTGCTAGGATCTCAAACTCAGACGGCTCCTCCCACAGGGTGCCGATTAGTGAAACATCTGACCAGGCGCCAGATGTGGAAGTGAAACAAAGCGGCTTGAAAGCCGGCAGTTCTGAGGGAGGAGTCAAAGTGACCCCTTCCCATTTTACAGTTGACAATTCTACATTCTCTCCTGCTCCTTTTAAAGGAGAGGAGGCGGGCCCCTCCGGGAGAGGGGAGGAGTCGTCCTCTTCGGACTCGTCAGAGGACGATTCCGAGTCTAGCTCTTCTGGCCATGCTTCTCTGGACACAGAAGAGAAAAAAAGTCGCCTACAAGAGGCGAGGCTTTCTCACGCAATTGAGAAGGGGGACGATTGGGCGGAGCCATCCGCCTCTCACCGAGAGCAAAATACCCCCTACTACTGCACGGTACCTCGAGGCCGGATCACAGCCATGCAAGAGAAAGTGGAGAGCTTTATCGCAAACCACACAATGGGCCCCGGCTTTTTAGTGTTGGTGCCGGATCCAGAAGATACAGTCGTCTGGCCGGCTTGTACCAGTTATGATGGCGCCTGCTTTGGCTGCTACGAGGCGGCCATCAAGGCTGGGCTGCGCATCCCACTACATCCGGCTGTTTAGCGGATCTTGGATGGGTATGAGTTGGGGTTATGGCAGTTAGCCCCGAACTCCTGGGTCAACGTACTCGGCTACTTGGCCAGGTGCGAACTGCACGGGGTGGAGCCGAACTTCGAGGCTTTCGCCCACATGAACTACCTCAGCCGGACCCCTAAGGCAGGCGGTACCGGCTGGTATCAATTGACGAGCTACAGGGGCTACCTCATGACGAGAGGTAAAGCAAACAAATGGAAGGACTGGCGGAGCACCTTCCTTATTATTGAGAGTTCAGACACAGAGCTGAACAAGCGCTTCAACAGGTGGAACAGGAATCCGCCCCTTCTTGCAGGCGGCCGCAGCATGCCGCCTGTTCCCCCCAAGGCTAAAAAAGAGATCCTAGATAAAGCACTCTTCAAAGTAGAGTCGAAGGTGAACTCTACTTCAGGGGTACGAGAGCAAGTACCCCTGCACTGCGTCCCGAGCTTCAAATGGCTCTACGACGAGTACTTTTTGGCCGCCTGTGGCCTCAGCAGTCGGTGCTCAAGAGGTAGCCGGCCTGTCGAATACCCTGTTGTTCCATGCATTTCGTGTTATGACTTTTATTAACTTTGCTATTTGTTTTTGCAGCGGACGCCATGAGCAAAATTACCGCCTCCAAGACTGCGGCGGCCATGTTGCGGGCCTCCATCATGCAACAGTCTTCAACCGACTCCCCCAACAAGGGGGCACCCCTGGTGGGCTTCGAACCTTTCACCCTCTTTTTGGAGTTGTGTTTATGCATATACTGACTCTTTTCTTCTTTTTTAGACGGGCGCTCCAAGAGCTTCTTCTTCCCAACAGCCGGACCCCAAGGCTCGGAGGACGACTGTTGCGAGCTCTCCTGGTTCTGCCAGGAAACATGTGGCGGCTGAGAAGCAGCCGACCACTTCTTCTAAAACTCCAGCTGGGCCACCTAGAAGTATGAAATTATCCTTGTAAATTTTAGACTTTCTCCCTTCTTTACTAGGTCTAATCCGTTTGTTTGTGCTTGATGCAGCCGGCCCTCAGGAGCCTGACTTGGTCGAGGTGGCCAAGTCTATGATCAAGGCCGTTCCTCCAGCTGAAAGGGAGGCGGTCAGGGGTGTCGGCACCCTTGACCTAGACGGGATTGCAGGGGTCCTTGCTGAGGTATACTTAGCATATTTTTGAGTATTTGAATTCCAGGACGCCTGTTTTCTTTTTTGTTTGGAAACTGACGCCTGTTCCCCTTTTTACTTAGGCCCTGCTTCGAGTGAACGGCCTTCGCAAGCCGCTTGACCAGAAGAACAAAGAGGTAAAGGCTGCAAAAGCTATGGCCGCCTCTGACTGTGATAAGGCAATGTTTCAAATTGCCCAAAATGAAGTTCTGACCATTGATATTCTTTATTATCAGGAGCAGGCTACCGCCGCTACCCGGCTCAGTTAGAGGCGGCCCAGAAGAGGAATAGCGAGCTGGAGGCGACCATCAACAACCTCAAAGCCGAGCTGAGACCTCTTCGCCAAAAGACGTCCTCATACGAAACCTTGAAGAAATCCTTGGCGAGCGTAAAGGTACGCCTGGTGACCCAGGAGAAGAGTCTTACTCAGGAGCTCTCGGAAAAGGCCGAGCAAGAAAAGAAAGAGCTGGTCCGGGAGATGATGGAAGACTCTGCTCAAATCCAGCGCATGACTTGGGGCCGCCTCTTCCCCAATGCCGACTTTTCCTCATGGGAAAAAACGTACCGCCAGTGTTCTGATTGATATAATCAAGAGATCCTGGCGGCTGCTGAGGAAGAGGCGTTGGAGGAGGAGGAGCAGCCGGTAGTGGCGTTTGTGCCGCTTGGGGGTAATGCATCAAAGAAGGATGCAGCTGAAGCCGAGTCCAGCAAGAAGAGTGCTGACCAGGCGGCAGCTGCTAATATTGAAGATCTGCCCCCTTCTTAAGCTTTATGTCTTCTTTCCACGGCCTGCGTGCCGTTTGTTTGTATTTACCCGGCCAAGGGGCCGGGGCTCTGAATATTTTGCCGGTCTTTAATGACCGGCTTCTTTAATGATTTTTTTTTTTGTTTTGCTTCAAATTTGTTTAAGTATTGAATATTCTGATATCCAATTGTACACTATACCGACTGTTTTACATGGCCGATAGTTGCAGACAGGTACGGATAGTTAGTCACGCCGCCTATGCCCCTGGACGACTGGTTGTCTGTTTCCAGGCTAGATGATCAGTCGGCCATTTATCCAATCGGTATACGAATTATCTTAAAGACTGGATCCCCTTTAAGCAGGCGGTTCTGTCCTTTGTAAAATTAACCAAGTAGGAAATTCCTACTTGTCATGTTTTTAGGCTAGAGACTTTAGGCCGTCTGGGCCGACTGTATGAACACCTTTTTAGTTTCAAACTAAAATTTTTAGGGAGTGACCAAGTAAACATGATTGTTACCTAATCGCCAAGTAACTGAGTAGCAGAGGTATCAAGCGGTGGGTACCGGTTGTTCCCCTTTATTCGCCAATGTTTTTTGGCTTTTAACTCATAGGTTGTTAACTTAGCAGGAGTAGTGGTTGAGAGCCCCTGTTTGCTAAAAACAGGCGGACGACTCATACCTTTTAGGCTCCATACTAAGTTTGAGAGAGTGACTATGAGTTAAATTTGGTGGTACTCAGTCGCCGTCACTCCTGCTTGAGTAGTAAAGGTACCAGGCGGCGGAGGCCGGCTGAACCTTTTGATTCGCCAATGTTTGTTGGCTATTAACTCAAGAGGTACCCCCTGCATTTATCCCAAGTAATACAGGCGGTCATCTGACTCAAATGTTAACTGCTACCACTGGTTTGGTTAGTGACAGAGTTATCCTTGTCTCAAAAACGGCTACGTGGTTGCCCTTGGGGACAGTCGTATAGGTGCCGTGTAATTAGTTTATAGAGCAATGTTCCACCCAAAAGGGAGCTGCTCTCTACGACGAATTTCATCCGGAGGGATGCCGCCGGACGCCTGCTATGATGTTGGGACAGGTCGTATTAGTTTTGAAGATTGGATCAGTTGGCTTGGCGCCTGGACTGATCATTCGGCATGTGGCCTTGGTTAGTTCTTGGTGAACGTAGGTGCTAAGTAAGAGGAGGGTGGCTGTGTGCTTTGGAACCAGTCGGCCCTCTTCTATGGAGAGTAGCCGACTATATGTCCAGACGGCATGCCCCTTTGGTGAGAGTAAAATATTCAATGGAGAGTAGCCGACTGTAAAGGTACAGGCGGCATGCCCCTCTGAAGATAGAGTAAAATACTTAATGGAGAGTAGCCGACTATAAAGGTACAGACGGCATGCCCCTCCGCTGATAAAGTAAAATACTCAATGAGTAGGCGACTGTAAATGTATAGGTGGCCTGCCCCTCTTAAGTAAGAATAAAAACTATGGAGAGTAGCCGACTGTTTGTTAGTAGGCGTGCCCCTCTTAGTACAAAATTGAATATTAAGTATGCAAACTTTTATTAAGTAGCCCTTGACTATTTACATCATTAAAAAGAAATATTTCTTAAGATTATCTACATTCCAAGTTCGAGGCAACGGTTGTCCGTCTGGTGTTCCCAGACAGTAGGTACCGTCCCTGACCTCTTCACAGATTCGGTAGGGTCCTTCCCAGTTGGGAGTTAGTTTGCCAGACTCATTAGCCTTTCCAACTTCTTCCATTTTTCTAAGTACAAAGTCCCCCACTTTGAGTGGACGCCTGTGTACTTTTTTGTTGTATGATCTAGTCACTCTCAGGCGGTAAATTTCATGGCGCAAGACAGCATTGCCCCTTCTTTCAGGAAGTGAGTCTAATGCCAGGCGCATGGCTTCCCAGTTTGCCTCTTCGTCATATAACATTACTCGAAGAGTCGGCTCGTAGTGTTCTATTGGAAGAACAGCTTCCGCACCATAAGTTAGGAGGAATGGAGTTTCTCCAGTCGCCCCTTTTTCAGTCGTCCTAATGGCCCAGAGAACATGTGGTAATTCATCCGCCCATAGGCCGCCTGCTCGTTCAATCTTTTTCTTGAGACCGTCTGAGATGATTTTATTACAGGCTTCTACCTGGCCGTTTGCTTGTGGACGGCCGACAGATGCAAAGTAGTGTGCAATTCCTTGGTCACCCAACCAGCTTTTGAGAACAGGCGTCTCAAATTGGGGACCATTATCAAAAACCATAGATATGGGAACCCCGAACCGAGTGATGACATTTTTCCAAATGAATGAAATTACATCCTTCGTCTTGATTCCCTTTACAGCCTCCGCCTCTACCCATTTAGTGAAGTAGTCGACGGCAACAAGTATATACCTCCTTCCGCCTGTAGCAGGCGTATATGGACCCAGAATATCCATGCCCCACTTAGCAAACGGTAGTGGGCTATGAATGGTAGTGAGGTCAGTAGCCGGACGGTGAATTAGCTTGCCAAACCTTTGGCACTTGTCACATTTTTTCACCACCTCCATTGCATCTGCTTCTAAAGTAGTCCAAAAGTAGCCCTGCCGCCTTGCCCGTTGAGCAAGCGTCCTACCGCCTATATGGGAAGCACAGTAACCAGAGTGAAGATCGTCTAGTATCTCTCATCCCTTTTCTAGAGTAACACACTTTAAGAAGGGTTGAAGGTACCCCCTTTTGTGAAGTTCTCCCTTTATTATTTCAAAACTAGTTGCTCGTTTTTTCAGTGCTGCCGCCTATTGATGATCATCCGGCAGGGTACCGTTTGTCAGATATGCCCTGATTTGATCCATCCAGGTTGAGCTTCTGTCTAGGATTCCAATAGGGTCTTCCTCGACGCTTCTCTTCTCCATTACTTCCCAAAAAACAGTTCGAGGAGTATCACAGGAGGCGGATGATGCTAATTTTGACAGTGCATCCGCCTGGTTGTTTTCTGATCTCGGCACTTGGGTCAGATGGAAATCCTCAAGGGAGCCGACTGCTTGTCGGACCGCCTGTAAATACTTGATCATGGCCGGATGGGTTGCTTCGTATTCGCCATTGTACTGACTCACTATCAATTGTGAATCGGAACAGGCGTCTATTTTTCTTGCCCCTGCCGCCTTGCACATGCGGATTCCGGCTAGAAAAGCTTCATATTCTGCCTCATTGTTTGAGGCCTGAAAACTGAAGCGTAGAGCATACTCGTACCTGTCGCCCTCTGGCGACTGACATATGACGCCTGCTCCACAACCATTTGAAGTAGAGCTTCCGTCCACATATACCTTCCAGACCTGGTCTGTAACTTGAGAATCAGGAGGACGAGTCATCTCAACAATAAAGTCAGCAAAGGCTTGCCCCTTCACTGCTTTTCTAGGCTCGAAAGTAACTTCGAGGCTCTGTATTTCTATTGCCCATTTGATCATTCGGCCTGACGACTCCATGATGGTCAGTGGCCGCTTGATAGGTTGGTCTGTATACACGACGACTGCATGTGCCAAAAAGTAGGGCTTCAATTTTTTAACAGCCATGAAGAGTGCAAGACCAAATTTCTCCACTAAGGGATACCTCAACTCGGCATTTTTCAGTACATGACTGACAAAGTAGACCGGGAGCTGACAGCCGTCTCTTTCAGCAAGGAGAACAGCGCTTAACGCATGATCAGAGACGGCCAGGTACATGTAGAGTACTTCTTTGGGTAAAGGGCTGACCAGCCTCGGCAAGGAATGCAAGTGAACTTTCAATTTCTGGAAGGCCGCCTCAGCATCCGGCCCCCATTCAAACCTTGCCTTTTTCTTAATTGCCTAGAAAAAGTATAGGCATTTGTCGCCTGATCGGCTTAGAAATCTTCCCAAGGCCGCCAGACAACCTGTTAACTTCTGAACCTCTCGGATGGTACGAGGCGACTGCATGTCGATGACCGCCTGCACCTTCTCAGGGTTCGCCTCTATTCCTCTCTGATTGATAAGGAATCCGAGAAATTTCCCAAACTCAACTCCAAAGACACATTTCTTGGGATTGAGCATGACATGGTGTCGCCTGAGTGTGGCGAAAGTTTCTCGGAGGTCCGACAAATGATCTTTCTGAAGTTTAGACTTGACAATCATATCATCAATATATGCCTCGACATTTCTCCCAATCTGATCAAAGAACACAGTGTTTATCATTCGCTGGAAAGTGGCCGGGGCATTCTTAAGACCAAACGGCATGACCGTGTAACAGTATAACCCCTGATCAGTGACGAAGGCCGTCTTCCTCTGATCTTTCTCCCATAAAGGAATTTGATGGAAACCAGAGTAGGCGTCCATAAAGCTCATCAAAGCATGGCCGGCTGTTGAGTCGACCAGGTTATCAATTTTAGGCAGAGGGTAACTGTCTTTGGGGCACGCCTTGTTTAAGTCTGTGTAGTCTACACACATTCGCCAGGTGCCATTCGGCTTTTTAACAAGCACCACATTTGCAAACCAGTCTGGGAAGTAACATTGCCAAATGAACCCTGCATCAAGTAATTTTTTAACTTCGGCGGCTGC
The DNA here is from genome assembly GCF_001683475.1 of Chenopodium quinoa. Lineage (NCBI taxonomy): Eukaryota > Viridiplantae > Streptophyta > Magnoliopsida > Caryophyllales > Amaranthaceae > Chenopodium > Chenopodium quinoa. The sequence goes on along the minus strand of NW_018742292.1, from coordinate 1,166,735 downwards.
CGCCTGACTTCTTTCTTCGCCATGGTTTCGCTTCTTCTGCCGTACCGGCTTCTTTTTCGGATCCACGGCCAGTTTATGTACCGCCAGATCAGGACTAATGCCTGGCATTTCATGGACTTCGAATGCAAAGATGTCCTTGTATTCTTTCAATAGTTTGTGAAATTCGTCACCCAGGTCCCTTAGAGCAGTCGTCCCAACCTTGATTGTTCTGTCAGGACGCGAGTCATCTAAGATCAGGTCCGTATGCTCCCCAGCTGGCTGAGGGCGGAATTCATCCGACCGCTCCCCTGCCAGTGATTGCTATTTTCTGTCTTTTCTTGCGGCCCCTGTCTGGGATGCCTTTCTCTTCTTGCCGCCTGCTTCTTGAACAGGCGCACTCTCCTTGACATTGTCAAGGTCTATTTTTCCACCGCTCAACATAGTGGCCATAATAGTGGGCTTGACATCCAAGAGATAGCACTCTCGGGCCATCCTTTGATCTCCCCTTAGGGACCCGACTGTTCCATTATCCCTCTCAAACTTGAGCAACATAAGAGATGGGATTATAACAGCCTTGGAATTATTCAGGGTTGGTCGTCCCAGAATCATGTTGTAGCCCGAGACTTCTTCTACTACCAGGAACCGAACTACCATGTGTCGTCCTTCCCCTTTTTCGCCCAGGCGGATGGGTAAATCCACTCGTCCCACTGGGTGGACGACTCCTCCTCCAAACCCTACTAAAGGGTGGGATGCCGGATGTATGCAATCAGTCTGATATTTTAGTTTCGACAGACATTTGCTACTGATGAGATCTGAGGAGCTTCCGGTATCTATGAGGATTCGGCCTACTCTCTGGTTGGCCACTTTACATTCAATAACGATAGGGTCGTCATGCGGCCTTCTTACCCCTCCTAGATCTTCTTCAGTGATGACAATCTCAGGAAATGAATATTTGGAGGGCCGTTCTTGGTGAACGGAATTTACATCTAACCGTCTGATATTGTCTTTGTTGCCCCTAATAGTGGGGCCGCCTCCTGAGAAGCCGCCTGCAATGGTGTAGACGACTGCATCATCTGTATCGAAACTGTCGGCCTGTTGATTCTTTTTGGCCGACTGTTTTTTCGAGGAAGTGTTCCCCGTAGATTTCTTGATATAAGTGTCAAGATCACCTTGCTCAGCCAGGCGGTCCAGATACCGCATGAGACTGATGCATTCATTGGTGTGATGACCAACATCTTCATGATAATCACAGAATTTTTCTTGGTTCCAGTTGTTTGCAGAACCCTTCATGGGGACCGGCTTCTCAATTGAGATCCGTCCCTTGATTTCCTTTAGGATAAATTGGCTATCCTTGTTAAACGCATACTTTGGGGAGTATGGTTTGAATTCTTTTTTCTTTTTCTGGGCCGGCTGTTTAGAGGAATCAGCCGCCCATACCTCTTTTCTCTTCTCGTCTTTGTTTGACGACTGTTTCTGTCGTCCTTCTCTTTTGTCGGACCTTCTCCCGTCTGACTGTTTTACCGTACTACAAAGATCAGTGGCCTGTATATAAGCTTCCGCTTCAATCAAGTCCTCTTGAAGAGTCGCCACCCTCTTTCGGACCAAATCAAATTTGAAGGTCGACCCGTCTTTGAGACCTCTGAAAAAGTCAGTATAGGCTACTTCATCCGGTAACCCTTGAATCTGTATTTTCATCAGGTTAAACCGCCTGATGTAAGAACGAAGCCCCTCCTTCTCGCCCTGCTGAATTGTTCCTAAATCAAGGGTCGTCTTCTTCGCAGGGATGTTCATGGCGAAGTTGGAGGTGAATAAGTAAGCAAGCGTCTTGAAGCTATTTACACAACCAGTCGGCAGGTTGCCGAACCATTGTTGTGCGATTCCTTTGAGAGTCGCTGGGAAACACTTGCACCAAGTGGGATCATCCAACCCTTGAAGGTACATCAGGTTGGTGAATGTCATCAGATGGTCTTCTGGGTTAGTAGTGTCGTCATAGGCGCCTACTAATACATTTTTCACTTTGGCCGGCTGAGCGGCTTCAGTAATTTCCTTGGAGAAGGCCGACGGCTGTTCGCCAAGTCTAAGCAACCGTAGCTGCCAGTCCATAGGTTGGACGTTTTTTGCTGCATGTCCACCAAACGGAGGTGGCTGTAAAAAATACTGTTGTTGCGGTACAAACGGTAAGTTTGGTACCGCCTGGTCGCTATGATAGCCGGACTGACGGGAGGTGCCGACTGACTGACTCTCATGATACGACTGAGTATGCCTCATCGAGGTATTTCGCAGACTGTCTTGGAGGTTTGAAGTAGAGGTCGACTCTGACAATCGGTCACTCTTCTTCTGCTCTAGCAGTAGCCGAGCGTCTGTGTATGTTTTCCTCGACCCGTCCGCCTGAATATGACGAACAGGTTTCCTATTTCTTGGAGTAGGAAAACGGTATTTTGTGAAATCAAGGGCAGGTGGCTCCCGCTTCCTAGATTTAGGATGAGGGGTCGCCTCTCGCCCTTGAACTGGCTTCCTCTTTTGTGAAGTGGAGGGTTTCTTAGCCGACTGCTCCTTGTCCAGAGCAGGCGGCTTCTTGTTGATCAACTCTTGAATTTCTCCCTTGAAGTCCCTCATGAAGGTCATAAGTTCGTTCCTTGTGATGGGAGCAGACCCATCAGTCGGCTGTTGCCGAACAGGCGGTGCGCCTGCTGGCTCGCTTCCTGTATGAAGATGTTCCCGTTCCCTCCTTTCGGTATGACGGGTACGTCGGGCCCTTAGGGTCCCGTCTGAAGCTGTGTGAGCTTCAACTTCAAATTCATTCTCAGTATCGTGGTCCGACTGAACTAGAGGGTCGTCCAGGGGACGTCTCTCTTCAGGAGTCGGTACAAACGTGGATGCCATCTCAGAAGTACTCTCCCCACAGACGGCGCCAAAATGTTCAAGGTTTTCTGATGTCCTGCGGGAGAGTTACAATTCCGAGACTGGAACCAGACGCCTGTACCTGCAAAACAAACGGATGCTCCGGATGATTGGAGATCCGCCTCCGACGGTCAAGTTAGTACTTGATTAAGGAGTAATTAATGCGGAAATTAAAGTGATTGGGTCTCTCTAGGTGAGAGAGTTTAATGTGTGTAATCTGCGTTCCCTCTCTTAATGAGGATTAAGGGAGGTATTTATAACCTCGGGAAACGTGCCAATCTAGGTTTAGGTTAACCTTGGGCTGATTGGGCTTCCCTCGGAAGTTGGGCCTTGGTGACCAGTTATCCCAGGTGTCATGGGAAGGACACGTGTTGTGTCGTAATTGGTCCATAGTGGACGGATCATTGCTTGACACGTGGCAGGCTCCTATTGGCCCATGTGACGAACACATGGCGGAACCTGATTGGTCCACTTGTCAGATGGTGACTGGTGGGAAAAATCCCCTAATCAACCCCAATGCTTATTGCAAGTATCATCAAGGCAAGGGTCATAACACTGAGAAGTGTTGGAGGCTGAAAGATGCAATCCAAGACCTGATTGATGCTAACCAACTTCCTGTCCCTCCAGGGGGCAAGAAGCCTAACATTCAAACAGGTCCTCTTTCTGATGCTTTGGCTATCATGGGAGATGAAGTCTCCTTTGATCCGTCAATACTCATTCAACCTATGAATGAACCTCTGCCGGAAGTTATATTTATCTTAAGTACTGAAGAAGTGAATGGGATCTGGGATAGTGATGATGAAGACGTTTATCTCAAAGACATAGCCTGTTCATATCTCGGCACCAGTGAAGATGTTTGGGGGGACTTTGAGGTCAAGGTTCTCACCAGAAGTGGACGGTTGCAACAACCTAACCCACCTCCACCTCCACCAGAATCACATCCGATAATTGATCCCATCGACCCTGTGAATAGCGATGTGGTCAAACAACTACAAAAGACCAAGGTGGAGATGAATGTATGGAAGCTTTTGGCCACTTCACACGAGCATCGAAAGGTTGTGATGAATGATCTGGTGAAAATAGGAGTCGATGATGACATGACTCCTCAAGGATTGGTCAACTTTCTCACTACTGAGCTGCCGAGTACTAGCAATTTGATTTCCTTTTCTGATAAGGATCTACCCCCGAAAGGGGACCAATATAATAAGGCCTTACACCTCACTGTAGTGTGTAGGCAGATGAATGTTCCCATGAGCCTGGTTGAGAATGGCTCTGCAATCAATGTGTGCCCACTCCGTACTGCAAAGAAGTTGGGTATAAAGAATGAAGAATTGACTCCCTCCACTCAAGGGATTCGAGCTTACGATAATACTTGCCGTTAAGCCGTGGGTACTATCATATTGAATATAACTATCGGGGCCATTGAAAGTCGCACCAAATTTCAGGTGGTGGACATTAAAGCCTCTTTCAATCTGTTGTTAGGACGCCCTTGGCTTCATGAGCTAAAGGCGATTCCGTCATCGCTCCACCAGAAAGTGAAAGCCATAGTTGGAGGGGTTCCAATTACTATCGATGCTTCTCCTATGCGCATTCAAGTTATTGATACTCCTATCGTCCATGTTGAACATGACGAAGAAGATGAAGATCTTTGGGGGTTTTCACTAGATGATGTTCTTGTGATCGAAGAAGAGGAAAAGTGCCATCTCGACTTCGATCCCTATTCAAACACCAGTATCAACGCACTAGGCGAAAAAACCACTTAGCCATCGGTTTAAAAGCCCCCTAAGCCACCGGTTTTGAACCGGTGGTCATTTGGGGGGTGGCAATAACCCCAAGAAAGGCCACCGGTTCAAAACCGGTGGCAAAAATGATTATTGCCACCGGTTAACTGGTGGTAATATTTATTATGGCCACCGGTTAACCGGTGGCTAAAACCCATTCCCGCTTTTTTTAAAGGGGTTTTTGGCACCGGTTCTGTTCAAAACCGGTGGCAAAAATGGCCCAAAAAAATAATTTTTTTTTTTTGCATTTTTTCCACATAAATTGATATATAAACACTAACATATATATATATACTTACATATTTTCATTAAAAAAAGCTGTAATATTACAATTTTGGTCCAAAAAACTTAAAAAAAATACTAGTCACTAATAAATACAAGCTAAGTCACACCAAAAACCTATAATTGTCAGGATTCATGGAAATCAGCAATCTGTATAGTTTCGCAGCTTCTTCTAGACGATTAAGTTTCAGCAGAAGAGAAGTTTCCTGCTCTTTGTAAGACAATCTATCAACCTATATCCAAACCAACAAAGAAAAAATCAAGATTATAGATCAACACATAGAAACTATACCAGGACAAAAGTAATAGTATTCAATCATCTCACGATTTTGATTTCCTTCCGCTGTAGTTCTTCATGAAATTACATATTTGATAAATGTCATTGCTTAACAAAAACAAGAACATAAAATTAAAGGCAGATAGCACAGGAGCAAGCCAGCAAATGAACCCTGTTAACAGAAATTGAACTACCATAACCCACCACCCACCACCCAGAACACAAGACCCCCTACCACCACCAACCGCCACCCCACACCACCCCAACACCACCAGCTCCAACCCCAGCCCAAACCCTCGCCCAGAACACACGACCCCCCTACCACCACCAACCGTCACCCAACACCACCCCAACACCACCAGCTCCAACCCCAGACCCACCCAAACCGCATCCAAGCCACCAAGACCCATCACCGAAACCCACCACGACCCATCACCCAAACCCACCACAACCCGTAACCGAACCCATAACCAAACCAAAACCCTACCCAACGCCACACCCACCACGACAGCAACCACAACAGCCGCAACTAAAACCCTACCCACCGCTAGAACCACCACGACAGTAACCAAAAAACAAGCGAAAATTTAAAAAAAAAAAAAAAAAAAACCAAAAAACATACCTTTATAACCGAAATTGGTTTGAATTTGGTTTAATAAGGTCAAATTCGACCATGAAAAGTCTAGATCTAGAAATTTCATGGTCGAATTTAACCTTAAAAACCATTAATTTTTTAACACCACCAACCACAAAAGTTTTTAACACCACCGCCGGCGACGAGAGAGCTTTGAGATGAGAAAGGAGGAAAGAGAAGTGAGACGAGAGAGGGGTGAGATGAGAGAGAGAGCAGGAGAGAGTGAGACGAGAGAGAGAGAGAGCAGGAGGAGAGGGGAGGGAAGAGAGAGGCTGAGAGAGGATTTAGTTAGGGTTAGGGGTTTATAAAAGGGAGGGGGCGGTTTTTTTTTTAAACGCTTTGAACCGGTGGAATTAATATTTTGACCACCGGTTCGGTTCAAACCGGTGGCAATTCCCTTCCCACAAAATCCCGCCCATTTTCCCGTATTTTTTTGCCACCGATTATTAAAAACCGGTGGCCATTTGGCGGTGCCAAATTCAATTTTTCTACTAGTGACGCCATTCTGAAGAAGCAAGGTCACTTCCCTGGAATGACCCTTGGGCTCAAGAAGAAAATGGCTAAATCTTGGGGCCATCCTGGTGCGCTCAAGAAGGATACTTTCGGCTTGGGATTCGAGCCAACAAAAGAAGATCTTAAACAAGCTGCATTGAAAATGAAGGCTCGCAACAACGCTCGAATCACGAAGACGGAAATGGCCATGGATCCATATCCGTTCACCCTCAATGGCCAGTACATCAAAGAAGGGGAAGACTTTCCATGCTATGAATTCCCTGAACCATTTGTCCATAATGGGATCCGTGAACCGGGATTCGAGGTGTTCCTCGATTGTGGCTTCATCGATGAAGAGCTCTCCACAGCCGAGAAGTCAGCTAGCCTGAACTCTGATGATCTGGGAATCAACCTTCTTTTTGGAATGGAGAAAAATGAATCCAAGCCGGTCTGCAATAATAACTCCGAGCTCGTTCAAGCTGTCATAGCAAACAAGGATTTTGACCCCTCCGAATTAATCGTCCAAGCTGACAACATTTCAAGGGGATAGCGCAAGACATTGAGGATCACTACGCCGAGTGGAGAGAAGTTGGAAATAACCGCTGGCAAGGGTCCTATGTTTGATGAGTCTAAGTTGTCTGGGTCCGAGTCCGAGTCTGAGTCTAAGTCTGTAGACGAGTCCTTAGAGTCCGAGGCCGACCCTCTTTCTGCTATAGAGTTCAACCCTAAGTCTCTTGTTGAGTCCTCTCTTTCTAGTCCTAATAATTCTGGTGAGGTCGCAACCGACCTTGCTGCTCTTGATGTATTAGCCAGTGAATTCAATAAAATGAGTACCTTTGCTTACGATGCGTGCCATTCCCCTAGCCCTGATCAATATTGCTTTGCTAATGATAAAAATGACAAATAAATAATAAAAGCAATGGAAGAACACGAAAATAAAACAGCAGTTATTGAAGATACAGAAACAGTTAACATTTCCAATGATACGACTGTTAAAGAAGTAAAAATTGGATTAACACTAAGTCAAGATGAATGCAAAGAGCTAATTAACTTGCTTAGTGAATTTGTTGATGTATTTGCTTGGTCATACCAAGATATGCCAGGAATTGACAGGGATATAGCTCAGCATACGATACCACTCATTCTAGGTATGAAGCTTGTCAAACAAAAGCTGTGCCGAATGAAACCAGATGTGGCTCTTAAAATCAAGGAAGAAATCAGGAAGCGATTGGCCGCAGGTTTCATCAGAGTATCCAAGTATCCGGAATGGATAGCAAATGTGGTTCCAGTTCCAAAGAAGGATGGAAGGGTCAGAATGTGTGTTGATTACAGGGATCTCAATAAAGCAAGCCCAAAAGATGGGTTCCCTCTACCTCACATTGACATTCTGGTCGATAATACAGCAAACCATGCACTCCTGTCATTCATGGATGGTTACGCCGGATATAATCAGGTATTGATGGCCGAAGAAGACATGGAGAAAACCACATTCATCACACAATGGGGCACATATTGCTATACGGTAATGTCATTCGGTTTGAAAAACGAGGGTGCCACATACAAAAGAGCAGCTACAACATTGTTACATGACATGATGCACAAAGAGGTGGAGGTCTATGACGATGATATGATTGTCAAATCTAAAGATCGCCCAGGCCATATCGTCGCACTTCGCAAGTTTTTTGAAAGACTCCGTAAGTACAACATGAGATTAAATCCAGCAAAATGTGCATTCGGAGTCACGTCAGGCAAATTACTTGGATATGTGATCAGTTCCCGAGGGATTGAAATAGATCCTTCAACAGTAAAAGCGATCATGGCCATGCCACCACCCAAAAATGAGAAGGAGATTCGAGGCTTCATTGGAAGGTTGTAGTATATAAGTAGGTTCATATCAAAGCTCACAGCAATATGTGAACCTATATTCAAGAAGCTTAAGAAGAATGTCCCAGTCATATGGGATGATGATTGCCAAAAGGCTTTCGACAAAATCAAAGAGTATTTGGCAAACCCACCCGTGCTAGCGCCAGCAATACCCGACTTTCCTCTTCGACTCTACCTTACGGTCACAAGAGAAACGATGGGGGCAATGCTAGCACAAGAGATCGAAAGCAAGGAGAATGCAATCTATTACCTGAGCAAGAAACTCCAAGGATATGAGACGCGATACACGCCACTCGAGAAGTTGTGTCTCGCACTTGTATGGGCCGCACAGAAACTAAGACATTACATGCTCACTCATACAGTGCATGTCGTGTCCAAGATGGATCCTCTCAAATACTTGTTCGAGAAAGAAACACTCAACGGCAGATTATCAAGGTGGATAGTCAATCTGGCTCAATTTGACTTGAGATTTGTGCCACAAAAAGCCATCAAAGGTTCTGCAGTTTCTGATTTCTTAGCAGACTTTCCGCTAGAAGAAGCTGAAAAAGAAGAAGATGAGTACGATTTCCCTGACGAAGATTTACTCATGACCGAAGACGATAGTTGGACGCTCTATTTCGATGGAGCTTCAAACCAAAAAGGATGTGGTGTAGGAGTCTTGCTCGTATCACCCAATGAAGAGCACGTCCCAATTGCCATGAAGCTTGACTTTGATGTCACCAACAATGCCGCAGAATATGAAGCATGAATTTTGGGGTTTGAAACAGCTGTTGCCTTGGGAATCAAGAAACTCGGAATCTACGGTGATTCTTCACTAATCATTAACCAAATCTCCAAGAGATGGAAAGTGAGAAGTGAAAGTCTCGCTACGTATCAAGCTCATTTAGAAACTCTCACGGAGCAACTAGATGAAGTGGAATATACGTATTTTCCAAGAGAAGAAAACCAGTTCGCCGACGCACTAGCTAAATTAGCATCAGTGGTGCAAATTCCAGCTGACACAATCAGAATGCCACAGACCATAGAGAAAAGATATGAGCTAGCGTATGTTCATGCACTTGACGATGAACAAGAACCACAGGAAGAAGATGAAGAGCCATGGTATATAGACATCCTTAATTATGTGACAAGAGCATAATACCCTCCTAATACTGATAAAAGGGCACGCTGTGCTTTGAGGCTCCTGGCCTCACAGTATGTGCTCATCAGGGGAGAACTCCACAAGAGAACTGCAACAGGAAGGAATCTCTTATGTATAGCTAAGAAAGAAGCACATAAAACCATGGAAAACCTTCATGCTGGTATATGTGGAACTCACATGAATGCAAAGATGTTAGTCCAAAAGATTCAACGACAAGGTTACTATTGGACTACTATGGAGAGAGATTGTCACGAGTACGTCAAGAAATGTATGAAGTGTCAAATCTACGCAAACTTACAGCATGTTCCACCTTCGCTTCTCTACACGTATACTTCTCCATGGCCTTTCTCCACTTGGGGCATTGACATCATTGGAAAAATAACACCACCACGACAAGGGGGGCATGAATTCATTCTCGTAGCAATCGACTACTTCACCAAATGGGTCGAGGCTGCCTCATATTCCAAGCTGACGGCAAAACACGTAGCTCAATTCGTTGAGAAAAATATCATATGTCGCTATGGGGTACCACATGAGATGATTAGTGATAATGGAACACATTTCCAAGCCGAATGCGCGGAATTATTACAGAAATATCACATCAAACATCACCGATCATCACCTTACAGACCATAAACGAACGGAGCAGTCGAATCGGCCAACAAAAATGTGAAAACCATCATCGAAAAGATGACAAAAAATTACAAGGATTGGCCAAGTAAGCTACATTTCGCTCTTTGGGGTTATCGAACCTCTGTTCGTACATCGACAGGGGCTACCCCTTTCTCTTTGGTCTATGGAGTTGAAGCTGTACAACCAATCGAGCTCGAAATACCTTCTCTTCGAATCGCATTGGAAAGCCAACTAGATGAAGTCGACTGGATTAGAGCAAGATACGACGAACTGGTCTTGCTTGATGAAAAACGCTTGGCAGCTTTGCATCATGTCCAAACCTACCAGCAGCGTATGGCACGACATTTTAATAAAAAAGTCAAGACCAGAAATATCAAAGAGGGTGACCTAGTGCTTAAGGCACTTCGTAAAAATTTGTTAGATCCAAGAGGCAAATTCAGACCGAAAAAAATAATAAGTGATACCTCAAGAACGTCGCTAGAGCTCCGACAACTCGCACCACGCCAAAGCTTGATGATGCAATACTTCAGCGCGTCCACCAGCTTCATGATTCCCATCATCTCCGGGCGGTTAGGCTGAGGATAAAACAAAGAAAAATCAGTAATAAGCAGCATTAAAAGGGTGGATAATGCGTCGAAGAAAACTCACCGGCTCAAAGACCTCGGGCAGAGACTCCTGCGCCTATCTATAACCCTCCGGCGCGTCAGCAATATGGTCCTTCGTGATACCGATCGGCCCGGGGTAGCGGACAGACTGAGGAGGAATCTCAATCCTCCCCACAAGGAGAATAGTCGTCTGAAAATATGATCGAATAATCAAGTTCACTATAAGAAAAATGTCTTTTCGTAGCTATTATTTCGTAGCGATTGTACATTCGCTACAATATGCAATTATGTTTGTGAAATAATTAAGGAAGTGGTATCATTTTACAATCGCAATGGTTTCCCATGTAAAACCGATACGGAAAACATAATAATACATATCACACTATTTTTACACATTTATATAATTTTGAGAAATCGTATCATTTACAATTGCCACTAAATCCTAAAAATCGATACGAAATGCCTTTTTAACACTAGATATATAAATATTGTATGACAAATAATACATAAAATATGACATAGCTTATTGGTGAAACATTTAATATAAGAGTTTGAGGTTGCATGTTCGAATCTTGTAAAGATCATACGCATGTTTTTTTTTTGAAGAAAATGAGTTAAATATTTATAGCGATTGTAATCGCTACAATAATCACCACGATTGGATGTAGTTTTTCGTATCGATTATTGAGGCCAACCCCAACGATATTGAAAACCACTACTAAAGGCTAAGGCAACGGGGGATATTGTATCGAATGACCATTCATTGGGAAAGTTTTTTGTTGCAATTACAATCGATACTAAAGGTTAAAATAATCGCTACAAAAAGATTATTTTCTTCTAGTGGTTATTCGACTATTTAAAACAGAGACTAATAAAGAAGATCCTCAAAAGAAATCATACCTCGGGAAGACGGGGCGGAGGAGCCAGAGAAGGAAGCAAATCCCGCGCATAGTCGCTCTCCATATGAACGAGCTCCTGCCGTGGAAGAGTGTAGCGCTCTCCCCTGTTGATCAACTCTCTGATCAAGCCGGAGTCCAGCATCGACTCTGGCGGGGATGAAGGCAACACAAAGCGATCGCCGCTATGCTAACGGACGACTCGCTCTCCCAAATACCAGACGAAGCGCCCGGTACCAACCAAAATGGTACGATACACTGAAAGACGTAGGGCCTCGGGTAGATCAGTCGTCCCGGCCCAAGGACGGTACTGGACATCGATGGGAACCTGGAAACCATAAAAAGTTAGGGAGTTAGGCGTGAAACAACGGAAACAACATCAGAAGGAAAGAACGCAACAAAACTAATCCTTACGCCAACGGAAGAGGTGCCTCGGCGTAGTAGCCCACGAAGTGCCGGAACAGACTCCACCCACGACTCTCCTCGGTAACGCCAGCTGGCCCCGACGGGGAAGTCATGGACCACTCCCCGACGCCGGCGAGGAGCCAAGCCTGGGAAGTACTCGTAGAACCATAGCTGCAACAAAAATAATATTTAGCACATGAGTCGAACAAGCTAAAATGAAACAAAAAGGGAAAAGATCATCACCTCTACGACTCTCCACAAGCCATAAACGGTGATAGGGGACTCGTCATCTAGCTGCCGGTAGCAATGACGTAGAGACAAAAGAAGATCCGCGTACCCAAGACTGGCCCAGCTATAGGATCCTATCTCGGGGATCCTGGCCAAAGAGGGGAGGTAGCAAAGGAGCACGCGTGAACTCCTGTCGGGAGAGAGGGTCATAGAAATCAAGATCAAGATGAAGATCCGCACCCGCTGCTCAGCCGTCGTATCCTCCATCTCGAAGCCGCGAGCTAGAACTGAAGCCAGCTCCGATCGTCCACTCCTAGGACCACCTCGAGATACTGGTCGGGTCCTGATGTGCTGAACAATCAGACCCAACAAATCAGCTACCTCAGCCGATCCCCAAGATATATCGGACATCTGACCTACAGCCCGGTCGGTGAAGCGCAGCCCGCTAATCATGCTGAAGTCTAGAGGGGTCACCGTCATCTCCCCCCCAAGCAAAATGAAAGGTGTTGGTAGTATCCCAGAAATACTCCAACAATGCGCGAACGACTGTCGCGCCGCAACCCCGGGGGCTGCGAAACCCTACAACCGCCGCATAAAAATCTACCAAGCCAGCCGACTCCCATAGGACGCTCGTAGCAGGATCCCTCGTAATGACCTGGTGAAGTCTAGGGATCAAATCGCCGGCTCCGGAACCATGCTGGCGAAGTGTGCCATCGACTATGCCGGAGAGTGCGCGGTGAGAGACGTGGTTTTTGCGGCAGAAAACCAACTGGTCTGGGGTCCACGGAGGTGGAACCCACCTACCCCTACTCGTAGAAGTCCGAGGCTCGGACTCTAAGACGTTGTCGTCCATGCCCTCAGGGACAGTGGGAGTGTCCTCCCGAAAAGCCCGACGCCGGCCGTGGGTAGAAAAGTGGCAATCTCGTCGTCTAGGCATGCTATTATAAAAATCTAAATGTTTAGCATCATTTCCTAAACATTTTAAGTTACATATTTATAAAAATAAAAATAAATATACTTAGCATCATTTCCTAAGTTATTTAATTTTTGTATTATATGCTAAATTTTTACCTCAAGGCTAAAAATTGGTAAAAATTATGGTATTTAGTTTCTCCATGACAAACTAATACTACAGTTCTCCTAGCCGCATGATACTATGTTCTCCATGACAATATAGTACATATGCAAAATATGAATCAATACATCATTTCACAAGATTCACCACCATTTCAAGAACAAAACATGAACATTATTTCACAAAGTAGCACCCAAAAATGGTGATTTGCTCAATTCTCCATCGAATCATGCAATTTTTGCCTCAAATCTCTCACAAACACACATGTACACATATACAAGTAAAATCATGACAAGAATTTCAACATAAAACTTCAAAATCAAAAACCCCCAAATTGATTTTTTTAGGGTTTGTCATGAAATTATTTATGTGAAGGAAATTCAAAGCAATAATCAAAGGAAACTTACACAGATGTTTGTAGAGGGTCGAAGATGAGGAAAAAAGCAAGAAATTACAGCAAATTGGTGAAAATTAAAACTCCAAAGTTCGAAAAAACTTCCGCCCACCAGCAGAACCGCCGTGACACAGTCAGCTAAATTCGTGACACGGCGAGGCAGTCTCGTGTCACGGCGAGCTTCAAAGCTGACGGAGCTCCGACGACTTAGACGGCAACTCTGGCGGAGACAGAAACAACAGCAGCGAAAAACAGCAGCAACAAACCGCAGCAAAAAAAAAAGAAAAATCAGATCTGCAGAACAACCGTGTCACGGTCGCCGTTACCGTGTCACGTTGAGCTTCGACGGCCGGCGGTTAACCTTAAACGTGGCGCGGCAATTTTTAAGCAAGAAGTGAAAATGGAGAAATAGAGAGGAGATGAGCAATGAGATGAGAAGTGGTGAAAGCAGAAATGCGAATTTAAAGACAAAAAAAGACAAAAAAAGTAACCGTTGCAATCATTCACGCGTGACTGATTCAAAAAGCAGCAAAATAAAATAAAAAAAGAGAAAAGGGGAGTCCCGTGACACGGGATCTTGTCCCGTCTGAGGGGAAGTCATTCCCGTGTCACGGGAAGTTCTTGACGTGGCGCGGCTATTCTGCACTTGGTCAGGGAATATTCCTGGCCTTTTTGACTAGTTTGACTGATTTTTCGAGATTATTGAGCGGTTATTTTTCGCTAGAATTACGCGAAAAATGCTAACTGATATTTAAGGGGGACTGAAATTACCATTTTACCCCTGGCAAGTGTCAAAGTCTATTTTTCGGCATTTTAAACATTTAATATGGTCGGATAATCGGCTTAAAATTGTGAATCATCTGCGGCCCACGTTCGGGGATAATCGAACCACCATACACTTACCAATTTCAGCCAAGTCGGCTTTCCTCAGGCTTGGAAAGCGTTATCGGTGGATTTTTCTTCAAGTATAGAAAACCGCCAAGTCGTCTTTCCTCAGGCTTGGAAAGCGTTATCGGTGGATTTTTTCTTCAAGTATAGAAAACCGCCAAGTCGGCTTTCCTCAGGCTTGGAAAGCGTTATCGGTGGATTTTTCTTCAAGTATAGAAAACCGCCAAGTCGGCTTTCCTCAGGCATGGAAAGCATCATCAGTGGATTTTTCTTCAAGTATAGAAAACCACAAAATTCCTTTGTCGGCTTTCCTCAAGCGTGGAAGGCATTATCGGTGGAATTCTTCAAGCATAGGATGACACCAAATTCGTTCGTCGACTTTCCTCAGGCATGGAAAGCGTCATCCGGTAGCTTTCTTCAGGCTTAGAAAACTACCAAACTCTTCGGTTGGCTTTCCTCAAGCATGGAAAGCATTTCAACAAATGTCACTCTGGTGGATTCCTTCAAGCATAGGAGAATACCAAACTCATTTGTCACCGATACACTGGTGTTAGATACGTATTCTATCCCTTTACTCCTTTATCTGTAGAACTAACATTTTTCTGCAGGTATTGGCGTATACAGAATGATTTAGGATCGCAGAACGTCTTTAATCATTCTCCGTCCCTATCGGCTACTTTGACTATCGTTTTCGAAACCGACGTTTCTACAAACTCAGTCAAAGTGGGGGCTTCTATAGACACCTAAAAATGTCTCCCCAAAACCAAACCCGATGATAAATAACCTTTCACCGCCACTATTGGTCGGGTTTAGTATTTAATCCCGAGAGTGCTTAAAAAATCGTATTTTATTAAATTCATACTTTTGAACGGTCCATGGATTAGTCTTGATGTTTGGTAAAAACATAGTTTTAATTTCAGCCTAACTTATTTTAAGTCCAAACCTTTTTTTATTTTACTGTTTTTGGCCCAAACCTTTTATTTTTATTTTATTATTTTAGCCCGCATAATAAAAGTTAGAAAAAAGCCCGAAATTATCAATCGGCACTTAAAAGCCGAAAGAAATTAGGGTTAAAAAAATGAATTTAGACGGAAAAATGGACTGGAAGTTCCCGCGTCACGGCAGACTGCCACTGTGTCACGGGAACCCTTCCCGTCTGACGGTGGGATTTCCCGTGACACGGGAGGTCTGCCGTGACACGGGACGTTCCGTGTCCTTTCCGCGTAAACCCTTAACGCGTTTTTCATCCCGTTTTCTGAAAATTTCCCGCGTCACTCCAAAACTGTACCGTGTCACGGGATAGTGTACCGTCTGACGGTACAGTCTGACCGTGTCACGGTACAGTCTGACCGTGTCACGGTACAGTCTGACCGTGTCACGGTACAGTCTGACCGTGTCACGGGATACTTTTTTAGGGTTTTTATCATTTTAGGGTTCCGTGTGCTCCCTCAGCACATTTTCCCTATAAATACCCCCTCATTTCTGATGTACGGGGCAACGGGAATTTTTATTAATTTTATTTTCTCTCTTCTACGCTATTAACCTAAACACTAGCCTACCCTTTTCACTTCAAAATTCCTTCTTCAAGTACTCAAAGGAGTCCATATTTTACTCGAGGTTCTGTCCTTAAGCCAAGGCGTGAAAGGTGGAATCGTTTAAGAGTTTGGCCCCAAAATCAACCTTATTTTATTTAATTTAATTTAGTTATTGTTTTATTATTCCCTTGAAGTTACTAACTCGTTTATTATTTTGTAGTTGCAAACGAACAGAATCAAAGTAAGGATCATGCTCCTTTAATTTTTATTATTTTTCTAACGATTTTATGTTGTTGGAATTGTAATTAAATTGGTTTTAATATTAATGTTATTCTATTATTTTTATGATCACCATATTGCATGTTTAAAGGGAATATGTAATTGAAAATCACGCCTAATAAGATAATTTGGACAACCGGTTTAGGTTCCATTTAATCTTATTATTAATTGAAGTGATCACCAAATTTTTAGAATTGTGTGTGCATTAATTATAAACCAATTTAGTTAAATAATAGTTTGGAGCAAATTGAATATTTTGTTTGTATGCCTTTGAGATCGCAGGAATCACTTTTCACTATAAGAATCAAGTAGAGGCCAATACGGGCGAATGTGACTACATGACTCACTTCGTACCATCATCCCCGATCCTCTTTTCGTGGTTCCGAACCATATGGAGTTAGTAATCTCATGGATTATGAATGGGGTGTAACCTTCACGAGTCAATCGTTGTTGCCTTCGTTGTCCCTTTATCGTGGTTGCCTTTTATGATCCGTGAATGGTTTACAAGTTCCTTAAAAACTTGTTGGCGGCTCCCTACTTTATTTGTCCCTAATCGTATTATGTCAATTCCCACTTCCTATGAGTGCCAAGCATATTCACAACATGCTTTTAACGTAGGCGCACTTTGAGCGACGCCTACAGGTGGCTGGGGGAGAAGTACAAAGTCCGCTCATCCCATTCAGGGAGGGGACCGAGAGAAGTGGACGGGTCGGTGTCCTCCTCTACAGGCTCATGCTCCCGTCGTGTGTCTCGGGACCGTGAACCCGAATCTCGCTGTCTAGCCATACTACATTGTGCAAAATCAACATAAATTAAGGTTCTATAGTATCTAATGTTCGCCTAGCCACATGATACTATGTTCGCAAAAAACAGAGCACAAATTCAATGTGAGCATATACGGCATTTTTCAAGCATCCATAAAATTTCTTGCAATACTATGGTAATTATTGTGACAAATTGGACAAGAATTTCTAGCAAAAACATCAAGAATAAGCCACATTGTCTTCCCGACCTTAAAAGGTCCAACAATGGTGATTTGTTCGTTTCTTTACCAAATTGAGTCAAAAAGTCTCAAATTACTCCTAAGGCAATATATAAACATAATCAAGCAATTTCATGGCATAAGATTTGACAAACAAAGAGAATTAAGCAATTTAAGGTTCGAATTTTTCAGAAATTTGTGAACAAAGAATGTCAAATTCATCAAAAACCAGGGTGAGTTTGAAGAAAACTTACATAGATCAGAAAAGTAGATGAAAGAAGCTTTGATTTGCAACAAATTTGAGCAAGTTTGGTTGAGAAACGAGCAAGAACGACCAAGACGAAGTTCAGCGGCGATTTACGGAGAAGAATAGCACCAGCGGCAAAATGAGGAAGAAAGGGGATAAATACAGCAATCCCGACTCTGGCGCCAAATGACAGCTTTGGCGTCTGGCGCTAGAGTTCAGCACCTGACGCTAGTTTTAGCGTCTAGCGCCAGCGCCAAATCGTGGCGCTAGCAACTTTTCAGCGGCGATAGAATGTTCAGCTACTCATAACGGTTATTTCGACCTCTTACAACAATTTTGGGTTCCTTGGTACGCCAGTTAGCCCCTCTAAGAAATTTGACTGATTTAGTAATCGGCTCGGTTACAATCGCATTAAGTGATTGACCTGATGAATGATCGTCTCACTTAGCTTAAAGCACCTAAGCATTAGCTCAGTAGAGGCACCGACATAATGGTTCATACGGCAAGAGGCATCGAAATACTAATTTACAATTCAGAGGCACCGACATAACGGTTCACAAGCAGCAAAAACATCGACGTACTGGCATAGCGGAAGCAAAGTTCAAGCGAGCTTTTAAAAGATCGACAAGCATTGGTCTTCGGTAATTTTCCTCGGAATATTATTGCAACAAATGAAGATGTCTTTAGGTGAAGATATCTTCGACGGCGTTCCCTAGCTTGCGGAGTGTTGTTACAAACAACTGGAGGATAGTTTCAGGCGAAGCAATCTTCGATCGTGTTCCCTGGCTTGCGGAAGATGGTCACAAAGCGCTAGAATGTCGTTTCAGGCGAAGCAATCTTCGATGGGGCTCTCTAGCTTGTAGCAGTCTATCACGACGGAATTGAAGGCAGTTACAAGCATAGCAGTCTTCAGGAGATATTCACTAGCTTGCAAAAGATCGTCAAAACAAACAGCAGGATGACATTCCCTAGCTTGCGGAAGGTTGTCACAACAACGACAAATGCAGCAACAAATCGGTTACTTCCAGAGACGTGTGCTCGACGGTGCAAGATTCGCGTTTCTTAACTCTTTTATCTGTTTTAACTAACTCTAGTATTGCAGGTATTGGCGTTACAAGAGTGATTTAGGATCGCAGAACGTTCTGAATCATTCTCCGTCCCTATCGTTACTTTGACTTTTGTTTTCGAAACTTGCATTTCTCCAAACTCAATCAAAGTGGGGACTTCTGTAGACACCCATTTGTGTCTCCCCAAAACCAAACCCAGTGATGAGTACCTTTCACGTCGAATCATAATCGAATAAAGTGAAAGTGTGGAAAGTCTAGTGTTACGGTTAGTTTTTATTTCTTTTCTTTCTCTCTGTTTTTGAAAACATATTTTAAGAAAACAGCCAATTCAGTTTGGTTTGGTCCACGGCAAGGGTCCAATAATGGTGTAGTTGGGTCAGGTTCAAAAAGAGCTTTCCAACGATATATTATAAGCCCAATTCTGATGAATAATGAGAAAGTTATGGCCAAATTACTAAACTGGGCCCGGTTTGATATTTATGTGCGGTCCAATGATCTAGAGGAGGGCCTAATATTGATTTATCATTCCTAATGCAATTAGAATTGATTATAGTGTTCTAGATTTTTCTAGAAGGTTTTTTTCATTCCTAATTTAATTAGCATTGACAAATTGACTTTAGTTGACTTTTTAGAGTTTTAATCAGAATAAAAGAAGTGTTTTTAAGGAAAATAAGATTTTGCCCTCCTATACGGCTATATTTTATCAAATTAAGAAAACGCGTGGAAACTGTTTTCTAGCGTCTGACAATAGGACCAGCGCTTGGCGCTAAGCTTGGCGTCTAGCGCTAGACCTGGCGTCTGGCGCTAATGTCTGGCGTTTTGCGCCAATTTGTTTTATTCTCTTCGAAACTCTGATTTGTTTTTTTATCCATCCGGCTGATTTTCTCTATAAATAGCCTCTTAAAACCTCTATTTTCAATCATCAATACTTCTCATCAACTCTCTAGTTTTCGATTCTAATACTCTCTTCAAGAATCTCTTGATCTCTCTCTTTTCTAAAACAACCTTTTGCATACAAAATTCCGCATTCACAAGATCTAGAAACACCTAGCCAAGTTCGAAGTTGCCTTCGCCCTAGACGTGAAATGTTTTAATTTCTGAGGGTTTGGTCCCAAATCTCTCTTTCAATTATTTAATTTAATTGTTGGTTTTTTATTTTTCTTGAAGTTACTAGAAAGAGATACGAGGCATCCAAGTAAGTACTTTAATTGATTTATTGATATTATGATATAGAAATCATGTCTAGGTTGTTATTATGATTCCTAGTGTCATGTTAGGGTGTTTTGATTATCATGTTTAGGGTAATAACTATAATTTCTAATATCAAATATGACAATTTTGATTTCTGCGATGCTTCCTATTCTCTTCCTAATATTCAAGTTAGTATCATGTTAGACCTATATATTTGATCGTTGATGTTTAGTGACATGCTAAGGTTTGTTATTAATCTTGTTAGTATCATGCCTAGGATCTTGCTATTATTATGCTTTACCATGATTATTTTTATGATTATTATTTTTTTTATAATGATTATTATTATGTTGCTTGATATATATTTATTTTTATTGCTTGATTACACATTTTATGCATGTTAAAGGGAATTTGTACTTGTAATCACGCTTAATAAGATAATTAATAATCTTATTTATGGTTAATTTGATTATAATTCAAGTGATTGCCAATAATAGTTTTGTTGTGCATTAATATTCAACCAACATAGATTAAACAGGTTTAGGGTTAATCCTATTGATTGCATGTTAGTCAGAAAGCGCACATGAATACGATCAGATCGAATAAAGTAGAGGCCTATTATTAGGGCATGTTCAATCTCTTTTAGGTTTGATTTGAACCTTCATCCCCGAACTACCAGTCATGGTTCCACACCTATTGGAGTTGACGATCTCCTGGATCGTTAAGGGGTGTAACCTTCACCTCGTGAACGATTTACAATTTCCTAAAACTTGTTGGCGACTCTTTTGCTCTATCTTCTTCCCTTTGGATGCCACCGTACTTTAGTCACAGTGGGGTTCAAGTTTGGGGTAATGCTTGAAATATTCCCTACGCTAATATCCTCCTCTCATAAAATATTCCGTTCAGTCAGAACAGGCCCTAAATGTATAATCAAAGAACTGACAGTGATGGGTTTGATGACGGTTGTATTCAACATATAATTGCACTTTAATATATATATATATATATATATATATATATATATATATATAAATATATATATAATATATATATATACATATATATATACATATATATATATACATATATAAATATATATATATATATATAAAGTATGCATTTTTTTAGAGTATTCGGAGCGCCACATAAGCAAAGGTATTTTTTAGACCAATTAAAAATTAGATTTCAATTTTATTTTAGAATTTTTCCACGTAGGTAAAAATAACGAATAGTGATTTATTAGGATTTAATTTAGTTTAAAAACTAAAAATTATCTTTTACAAAATTATCTATGATTTTTTAGACCAATTAAAAATTAGATTTTTGTTTTATTTTAGAATTAAAATATTTAACTTTCCACCTAAATAAAAGTGACGAATGAGATTTAAGAATTTTTCCACATAGGTAAAAACAATAAATGATGCTTTATTAGAATGTAATTTAGTTAAAAAAAACCAAAAATTATTTTTTAAAAAATTATCTACGAATTAAATTATTTTAATGGTAAAAAAATAAAATAAAAATCTAATGATATAAATAAGCTACATATTCTCCAAAAAGATATTATTAATTAAACCACTATAATATCTAAAAACTATCTTCATAAAAAATCGTCCATAGTATTGAAATATCTTTATATGATAATAAACACCCACTACATATAAATATTGAAAAATATTTGATTAAAATATTATACGATAATAAACACCCACTACATATAAATATTATACTTTTTTTTGTAAATAAAAGGATATCATGTAGTTAAATACTTATCACAGTCAATTTAATTTTTTAAATCGATTATAATTTGCCATGTCTACTATATATTTGCCACATAAACTATATGAGTAATATGACATACTCTTTGGACTATTTTGTTTGGGTTGGCTTTTATTGGTTTAGCGTTAGATATCGTAACAATAATAGTAAGATAAAATTTATTTTAATAACTAGTGTGTAGCCCGAGCGTTGCACCGGGTTACTATATATATATATATATATATAATTAATGACAAAATGTTGGTAAAAAAAGACTTAACATTGTCTTAATTTTGTTGAATCTATTCGTTTTTATTAATTTTTCTCTACACTATATAATTATTTATGTGTTTAATTAAACATATAGTAATTTATGTGTGTACAAATGACATGAGTTACTATTGGCTAAGATGGTAAGAATATGAAGATGGTAAGAATATGATCTTATATACATGAGGTCATATGTTCAAATCTTGTGGGATGTTTTTTTTTTTTTAGTGTAGATATACGTGGAACATAAACATTTTTAGGAACGCTTTTTAATATAGAAGTATAGATAACCCAATAAAATAAATTGAAAATGCTTATAATCATATGACAAAACATACCTACCATTATAAGATAAATTTTGATGGTGTTTACGATAAGAATTAAAAATTATTCGTTAATTATAATTAAATTAAAATTTGTGATACCTACCATTATAAATTGGCGCATCATACGACACCAACAAAATTTCGTATCAATACAAAACCAAATCAAATAAATTTTGTGTTAGTAATTTTGTGTCAGTTTTAGATCATCAATGGCTGGATAATTCTTAGCTTATTTTTAAAATTTATATTTCTAATTAGTATGTACATTGTGTTTATTTTGGGGTTTATGTTATGTTTTGTTTTTACATGCTAATCAAATTTAATCAGAGAATTAAATTCAAGCAAAAATGATTGGAAAGTCAAAGCAAAAATTTAGTAATTTACGTGTTTCTCGCCTGTTTGACGTACTGAATTTTCGCAAACAAGAATGATAATAAGTTTGGATATGGTCTTATTGGACGAGGAGGTATTTCTTATAAAATATTTACCTTTATTCATTTTTTTAATTGAAACCTCTTTAGTTTTTATTGTAATTAATTAACTTAATTTCTTATTTTTAATTACAAGGTGATTACATTCATGTCTCAATCATATCAAATCCAACTTTGTTCAACCCTTTCGTTCAAAATTGATTGAAGGAAAAGTTTACACCATTAGATACTTTTCAGTCGTTCCAAATAAGAATCAATATCGCGTTGTAAGTGATAACAAAATAATGATTCAATTTTTTCATAATACTGTTGTCCGAGTGATTGGAGATGATGAAAAAATTCCAATGCATAAATTTGATTTTATACAATTACATTCTTTAGATCAATTTCGCAACAATTATTCACTTCTGGGTGAATATATTGGTGGTTTATTTTTATCTAAATGAATAGAAGTTCCAAAAGTTCAGTTCTTAAAAGACATTTGGAAGTATGATTTTTATCTTTCAAAATTCTTTTTTGGTACATAGAGTATGCTTTTAACAATAAATTGATGTTATTGAATTGCTACATATAATAGACACTACTAACACTATTGTTTGAAGATATAAACAAATTGGTTTGTTGCTTTTGGTGGGTCCATTGTGCGAGTTTCAAAGTCCATCGACTCTTATAATTTATAATATTTTTACTAACTATGTGTAGTTTTTTATTGTACTGAAAAATCGGAAAATAGTACTATTGGAAAACTTGAGATACAACTTACTTCTGCGGACTCAGAAGAAATTATCTCCAAGAAGATTGCTATTCCAACTCTTATGAATCACGTCCAAAAAACTGATGAAAAGTTATTATATTAAAAATGCTTTTTTTATAATTTTGAAGCATTATTTAATGACTAGATTTATATCATACAAAAAAATTTCTAATAATTTCGTAAATACAGGATTTAATCTTCTACTGTAAGGTTAAAGTGACTGATATCATGAGTGGGAATGGTTGGTATTATATCTCATGTCCGGTTTGTATAAGACGTGTCACTCCAAGATTGACGGACTTTATGCATCAATTACAAAAAAAAAATCAATTGAAGGACCAATACCATGGTTAGAGATCTACAAATAGTTTATGGTTTAAATATTAATCATATATAAATAGCTATTGATTTTTTTATGATGAACTTTAGGTATCGTTTGGAGCTTGGTGTTGAAGATCATAGTAGTTCGACCATATTTGTTATTTTTGATGAAGAAGCTAAGAAGTTAATTGGTCAAGATGCAAGCTGTTTTTGAAGCTCGTATCTATGAAAAGGTTGTCCTTTTTAAAAATTACTTACAAAAAATTTAATAAAAAACAATTATATATTATAATTATCATTCAAAATATTGATTATATAAAAATATATTTATTGTAAATTAATCTTCTGCAGGCTAATAACAAAGACGATGCTAGCAATGATGACGTAGAATAAGAAATACTGATGATAATTAAAAATATTATTGGGAAATAATTGATTTTCAAAGTTAAAATCACTGCTTATAATCGTAAAACATCACGACAAACCTTCACTTTGATGAAAACTTTTTAAACAATTATCCTTGAGGTATGTTTTAAATTTTAAAAATCTAAAATTTTTTATTTAACTTTTCCAAAAAAATAATTGTTATACTAACTATTTGATATGAAGGACGACAAAGAAGTTACAACAAATAAAGAAGTTGATACAACTAAGGATAATAGAAAACAGTCTCATGATGAATCTGATAATAAAGATGATAAAGATTCAAGCAACAACACATTTAAAAAATCAGAGGTATCTATGTAATTTTTCTCAAAAATTAGCTATTTTATTTTTAAAATAATATACTAATTAGCTGTTTAAAAATCTATTTATATTGAGGGCTTAATTTCATGATCAAGATAACAAGTTTCATAGTGTTGAGGGATATTCAAGCTTCGAAATATTCATTAACTATGTAGTTTTTATATACTTCATTAAATAATCATTGATCATGATTTTAGATTTTCATTATTACGTTAGTCTTGGACTATTTAGCAAATACTTTATATGATTTTAACTTTTTTTTATGTACTCCAATATTTTAGATTTTAAATTTTTTAAGAGATCTTATTATTATTATTATTATTATTATTATTATTATTATTATATTTCGTGTTAATATTTTCATGTTTTTATATCACTTATACATGCTTGGTTATGGCTGAAGACCCCACTAAATTAAATTGATATTACATATATGCACATAGGATAGACTTTCACAAAATTAGGTGAGAGTCAATATTGGCTATGATTTTGTCCAAAAGCTACCAAAAACGTGTATATGATACTATTTAAGTTGGGAGCGGAAAAAAAAGATTATCTTTTCATGTACAATGAAAAAAAAACAAGTATATATCTAAAATTATTATCATACTTATTTGAATCATAATTTTTATTAAAAAATAAATATCATACCTATTTGAATTATTTATAAGACTAAAAGTAATCATTTTTTAAGAGCAAAAAAAATTATCTATAGATATTAAAATTATCTAATAACCAAAAACGTGTGTATGATGCTATTGAAAGTGGAGGTGAAAAAACAAAGAGGAAGTGGGAAAAAGAAGTTAATAAAAATGATCAAAAAGTAATAGGTGAAAAAAGTGGACCCATATAAAGTTATAAGGAACAAGATAATCTTTTCATGTGTGATGAAATTTTGAAAATAAAATTTTGTTAAATTAAAAAGATAAAATTTACTTTTATTGTAAAGATATTATTCATAACTCTATCTATTAACTATTACTATAACAACAAATTGCTGACATCATCTTCTTCCCAAACTGTACATGTGTCGTTTTCTCATAAAAAAATTTCACGCTAAATGCATTTATGATGTCATATATAATTTTTATCTTTTTTTAGGAATTGGTTTTTTTTTATTCTTTTTCATTTCAATCTTTTTATCGTGCCAATAAATAAATAAATACTTATGTATTTTTTTGGTTGATAAAAAATTGATATTGAACTAATTAACCTTTTTTTTTGGAAACATACTTAAACTTTTTAGGTAACTGGTAACTATAAAGTTTTTATAAAGGTTTTAATGTTATTCGTGTGTGTGTGTTTTTTAATAAGGATTGTGCAAGCAAGCTAGCTATGAAGTCATCATATAAAAGCTAAACTTTAACCCGGGTCACGAGGTAGCGACACTTGGCATTTTAACTTTTCGCCCAGTGTCGCCCCATGTTGGATAGATTTAAATAGACTTCATAAGATAAAAAAATTAGTTTAGAATTCTACTTAGATAGAATTTCAGGATAAAATTGTTAGGTTAAAGTTTTATTTTCGATAAAATATCAATTTCAGATTTACAAATTAAATTATAATTTTATTCAAAAACATTATTAGATTATAATTCTAAAAATTTATCAAAAAAATTTATATCATAATATTTTTTGAGCGAAGGAAGTAGTTTAAAGCATAAAATATACTTCACAATCCAATAGAATTTTATTACTATGTAGACCTGTCAATTATGGTCGGGTCTTGAATCATCTCGAATTGGGTAACTTCAGATTACGAGTCAAGGAATGTTCAACCCTTGCCCAAAGTTTTGGGTTCGGGTCAACCCAACTGGCTTTCAATATTTATTTATTTAATTATTTTTTGCTAAATTTTTTATTTTTTTAAATTTATTAAATTAAATCGAACATTTCCACAAATATTATTATTAGTCATTACATGCCTACTAGATATCATATCGTCAAAAAAACACATCAATTCCTAACTAATTTTGTATCAATGATATATTTTTAAAATTTGATGTATAGGTTAAAAATTTATCTTAAATTTCAATAAATAATCGGGCATTGCACGGGGCACAAAAATAGGAGTGAATTATTAGATCTGCAAAGCTAACAGTTATATAGACAAATATGACTGCTAGCTTTGCAGATCTAATATTTAGGGTTATTCATTTTATTGAACAAGAGGTTCAATTATAAACCCCAAAATTTAATAATAACTAATTAAACACAAGAAGCCCAAATTAATGAAAAAAATAGTATAAAAAATAATAAACAAGTATTGTTAATTCAAGTAACTTACTATACAAATTAATACTACAAACTACAACTAAATTATATCAGTTTCTTTACAATTATCGAATACATCTCACTGTAACGAATCTAGCATTTTATACAAGTGGGTTTAAATAGAATAAAAAATAAAAAAAATTATATTATATTATAGTTATTTATAAATTAACAAATTACATGAAACAACATATATATATATATATATATATATTATTGGACATGTTTTCAAAAAAAAAATATTAGACATTATTAACACATAAAATTATTGATATTGTAAATTAATTATACATTTATATCACTTTTCTCATAATAAACAATTTAATGTTAATTAACTTATTATTTTTTCGTATTTCAAATATTTGTAATAATATTTGTTTTACAAAATTAAGTGGGGTAATTTGACCCCATTACTTCAAACATAGATCCGCGTTTGCATCCTCATTGGGACAACTAATTGGCTCTAACCTATCATTTAAATGAAATCTATTATCAATCACAACTTTACTATGTTTGTCGCATACAATTTGAGATACTACTCTACATAAACAATTGATAATGTTTATCACTGTTTGAGATTCAGCTCCCTTCCAATGCAAGCCACCTTAAGACATTATATGTGATCGAGGCATTTGATCCCTAATATCGGTCAACCCTGTTGTGCTGGAAAAATGCCGAATCAAGGCGTTTGTATTATGAAAATATTGTTCCTGCATCAAAATTGGTTGGCGGTCTCCATGAGTTATTCACTCATGCTCTTGAAATTCCCTTTAGTTCCAAAGTGAAACTCGCCGTAAGTGATGAGCTGTCATCACGATAAGCTGAAGCGATCTGTAATACAAAAGTTAGACAAATTTTCACAAGATATTATATTAACTAACAAATAGTAAAATGTTATGAAAGATCATAAATAATCTTGCAGCGAAAACAATACTCGTTTTCCGATCGTGTATAAATAAAATAGGCTAACAATTATTTCTATAATATAATAGAATAACTCAAAATGTGTTTATAAACTATAAACTAATATTCGATAGTATATTATACTCTTAAAATTTAAGGTGTTTCTCTATTTCTGAATATGATTACAATGTTACAATTTCTGAACCCATTAACAATCAGTCTGATTACATAGCCTATTACTAGGAAGCTAATGATGCAAATTAACGCTAAATAATTTGCCATTAGTTATTTCTTTCTTTCTAATTACTCTCCTTTTTCTCTCCTTCTTTTTCTCTTATTATTTTACTAATTTAATCTTCTCCAAATAAGGAAGAATATATAAACTACAAATCTCCCCTTTCTGAATTATTATGAGATTTTGGATAAACTCACTTCCTCTCAACAAACATCAAGCTTCTGTATGGTCAACATCTTTGCATGTCATCATATCCGACCATGGTCAGTATGGATCTTTTCCAAATGTAATAGCTTGGCTTGGCTTGGCTTCAAAGAATTCTCGTATCCAATGATACCTTACATTTATACGTTTAGAAAGGGCATGGAGGGTAGGATTTTTCATAAGATGAATAACACTTTTGCTATCACAGTAAAGTATTTACTTATCTTGTTTAATTATTAACTCTTGTAGGAAATTCTTCATCCACAAGAGCTCTTTACAAAGCTTTTGTCACATCAATATACTCGGCTTTTGCTGTTGATAATGCAACATATTTTTGTAACCTTGATTGCCATGATATAGCCCCCCCCCCCCCCCAAGTGTAACTTGATACTGACTATCGCGAATCAAAATCATTAGATATATGCATCTATCTAACCTCTTAACACAGGGTCTCCTTGATCAAAACATAAGCACATTTTTTATGTGCCCCGCAGATACCTTAGAATCCATTTTACAACTTTCTAGTGTTCTTTCCCTGGATTCGAGAGAAATGTACTAACAACACCTACTAAAGACCATAACATACATCAAACTACCGTCTGCGGATGCATAAGGAACTTTATTCATGTCTACTTTTTCTTTCTCACTTGTAGGACATTAATGAAACTTAACTTAAATTGACCAGCAAGTGAAGAGCTCACCAGTTTTGACTTATGCATATTAACCTCTCAAGTAGCTTCTCAATGTATTTTCCCCGTGACAACCAAATTTTCATGCCCTCTACAAATCTTGTAACAAACACACAATGGTCTAATGTTGTCTTCTGATATTTATGTTCCTTCATATAGGATTCAAACTTTTGATACCACTGTCGCGGAGCTTGTTTTAAGCCATACAAGATCTTATTGAGAAGACATACCATGTGCTCTTTTCCCTTAACCTGAAATCCTTCTAGTTGTTCCATGTATATTTTTTCTTCCAAATCACCATTTAGGAAGGATATTTTCACATCTAGTTGTTCAATTTCTAAATCTTTGCATGTTGCCATGTTAAGAACAACTCGTATTGCTGACATTTTTGGAGAGCATTCAACGCGCCACATAAGTAAAGGTCTTATTTGACCAATTAAAAATTAGATTTCTATTTTATTTTAGAATTAAAAAATTCACTTGCCACCTAAGTAAAACTAACAAATGAGATTTAATAATTTTTCCAAGTTGATAAAAAAAACTAATAGTAATTTTTTAGATTGAAATTATTTAAAGAAACTAAAATTATCTTTAAAAAAAAGAAGATAAAAATCAACTTTAGATATTAGGATTTAAATAATTTTTAAAACCTAATGAAAAAATTATATTTTGATATTACATTTAAATTATTAATTAAAATATATATGTTAATAACAAAAAGATTTAATTGATTTAAATTTAAACATATCTACCATTTGTTTTTTTTTTTTTTTTTTTGAAAAAACATATCTACCATTTAAATGTTATTATCTACATAAGAAAGATTGAAAAGCAATAAAAAAAAACTACATTCATGTATAAAATTGTGAAAAAAATGTTCAATTAACATATTTGAAAAGTGATAAAAGTACAATATATGATTGTAACAAAATTAAATTTATTTAAGAAAGATAATTTCAACTAAAAAAGTAAAAAAAATCATGTTAAATTATTATAAAAAATATTCAATTTTGGATTTGATAAAATAATAATGTAATAAGAAAAGTAATATTCTTTCAAAAAAAAAAATTTGACAGAAGAATATACATTAAAAATAAACTAATAAAAAAATATAAACACGATCAATTTTGGATTAGATAAAAAAAATCATAAATCATTAAATTAAAAATATCCTTTCTTTTTATCTTGCAAATAAAAAATAATCTGTTAACCATTTATCATTTATTCTATTAAAAAATTAAATACTATATTAACAAAATTTATCATATTTAATGATAAAAATTTATCACAATATTAAATTTAGCACTCTTTTATAATCCTACATGACCAATCTATTGTTAATCTCATAGATTTACATAAATAAACATACAATTTTATAAGGATCCCAAGTGCCAACAATATTTACAGGCAAAGAGGCGTATTTTAGAAGTTGAACAATATAAAATTCTTGGTTTAGAACTCAACGACGGACACAATCAGCGATTCATTATATTTTATTTTAGTATTATAAGATTAAATGACGTCAATTGTCACTTAACTAACATCAACCGATAAGGTTACATTACAAATTACTTTCATTAAGATATTATATGGTTTAAGTAGGAAAATTATATTTTCTTGGAATAACATCAACCGATAAAGCCACATTTTTACATAAAAATAAAAAAAATATCTTTTTTGATAGACAATAGTAATTTCATTACATTACTATATGGTTTAACAAAGAAAGATAACTTTTCTTGAGATTTATGTATGAAAAAAACACCTATAAAAAAATATGTATGAAAAATCGAGTATCACACGCGGCTTTCATCTAGTTAACTATAAAATAAACAACTAAATCTTGTAACCATACATAAGTTTTGGATTGACGTCACTCAATCTGATGGTTGATAGACGACTCAATCATAATTTGTTAGATTTCGGGAAAACTCCTCAATTTGCATTGGAGTGTGTACCATTGATTAATATATAGTGTTTACGATGCCAGTCCTAATCACTTTAGGAAACATAGTACGATAAGGATACAAAATATACATTAAATCTATCCTAATCTGCGACAAATATTATCATAAATATAATATCTATCACACCCCGCAGTCGTAGCGGGAGGAGGTCGTACGCTAAGACTGGATTTAAAATCTAGAAATAATTCTCGTGGTAGGCCTTTAGTGAAAATGTCCGCGAACTGATATCTAGAAGGAACATGCAGAACCCGAACTTGCCCCAAAGTAACCTTTTCTCGAACAAAGTGAATAACCATCTCCACATGTTTGGTGCGTTGGTGTTGAACTGGGTTGCTAGAAAGGTAGATAACATTGCCATTATCACAATAAACAATAGTAGCCTGCCGTAGAGGACAATGTAACTCAAGCAAAAGATTACGAAGCCAACACGCCTCAGAGACAACATTTGCGACGCCTCGCTATTCTGCTTCTGCACTCGACTTAGACAAAGGATGTTGGCGCTTAGATGACCAAGACACGAGGTTTTCCCCAAGGAAACAACAATATCCTGAAGTTGTCATCGGGTATCGGGACAACCTCCCCAGTCAGCGTCAGTGTATGTAATTAATCGATGAGAAGCAGATGGATATTAATGTAAGTCGTGATTAATGGTACCCTGAACATAATGCAGAATGCGTTTCAATGCCTCATAATGAGGTTCCCGGGGATCATGCATAAAAAGACACACCTGTTGTACCGCATAGGTAATATCCGGCTTGGTGAAAGTGAGATACTAAAGAGCACCAGATAAACTGTGATACATAGTAGGATCCCGAAAAGTTGGTCCTGCATCTACACTAAGTTTAGAATTGTGTCAACTGGAGTAGCTGCAGGTTTACATGAGCCCATACCTACTCGCTCTAAAATATTCTGTGCATAATTTTCCTGTGAAAGTAGCAAATAAGAGGGTGTACAGGTTATCAAAATCCTTAAAAAATAACTCAATGGAACCAAATCAGTCATAGGAAACTCAGTTTGCAACTGAGAAATGATCCCTGCACGCAACCTGTCAGATAAGGTAGCTAAAATAATGTCATCAACATATAGTAGCAAATATGTCATATCATTACCCTGTCAAAAAGTAAAAAGAGAATTAGTTGTAACTCTTAGCAATAACAAAACCCAATGTGATCAGAAGTTTGCAAATCGCTAGTACCAAGCTCTGGGAGCTTGTTTCAAACCATAAAGAGCCTTTCTGAGTCAGAAAACATAAGAGGGAGCTCTCTGATCGACAAAACTTGGAGGTTGGTGCATATAAACAGTTTCCTGCAAATCACCATGTAAAAAGGCATTTTTTGACATCTAATTGATGAATCGACCACTTTTTAGCCATGGATAAACTGAGAACAGTACGAATAGTGACCGGTTTAACTACTAGACTAAACGTCTCATCACAATCCACACCAATTTCATGTGACCTGCCATCACATACAAGACGAGCTTTGTGCCTTTCGAGGTCACCATTAGACTTAATTGTATTTATGCTTAAATAGCAACATACAATATTCACCCCCGCAGGCCTAGGCACCAGTTCCCATGTCCCTGTTTTAATTAAAGCACTATACTCATCATTTATCGCTGAATTCCAATTTTGGTCATTTAAAGCTTGTTTATATGATTTTGGAAGAGGGGATTTAAGGTGAGGTGGACCCGAGTGTTAAATGGTGAGGTTACAATATTTCGGGTTAGGCTTAAAAATACCCCGTTGACTACGAGTGACTTGGGGAGAGGGGGGTGGTGGCCGAGTAGGCTGCGGTGGGGGGATGCCATGCATAGGTGGCGGAGAGTAGGTTGTGGATGACTAGGCTGGGCTGCTGACCGAGAGAGGGTGGAGCAGTGAAGTCCGCAAGGTGGCTGCGGCTAGGGAAGGAGTGCCGCAAGCCCCTTGTAGAGTATTCTGCTGATCAGGATTGTGAGTGGGTGAGTTAGGTGGGATGTGGGCTTGAAGTCCATTTGGAGTTGGGCTTGGTTGCATATGGGCTTGAGTGGATTGGAGCCGTATGAATTGGTGAGTCAGTAGTGGGGAATTCTCATCAAATTCCAAAAAATCATACTCCTTTAAAGTGTAATGTTCCAAGTTTTTAAAGGGAAAGGTAGACTCATCAAAAGTGACGTGACATGAGATGATGACTTTGTGGGTTGCTAGTTCAAGAGATTTGTAGCCACGATGGTTGAAAGGGTACCCAAAAAGATGCAAGGAGTGGATCTAAGAGCAAGTTTATTAGGAGCAATTGCCGAAAGATTAAGAAAACATAGACAACCAAAAATCTGTAAGTGGTCATATTATGGGTTCAACGAAACAAAGCCTGAGCCTGGGTCATTTGCTTAAGGGATTTGGTTGGTAAAATATTCAGAAGATATATGGCCATCTCAAGAGCATGTGACCAATAAGAAGGGGGCAATAAGGCATGAAATAATAAGGTGCGCTTGACATTATTTATGGTTCGAATCATACGTTAGGCTTTCCGATTTTGTGAAGATGTGGGGGACAAGAAAATAAAAAAAACCAAACCATTTTCAACACAAAACTTTTTGAATGGATCAATGTCAATTCTTGACCATGATCACTTTGAAAGGATTTAATAGGCCGTTCGAATTGTGTTTGCACATACTTTCTAAAGTGAATGAAAGATTGGAAGGCTTGAGATTTATAAGCAAGTGGTATGGCCCATGCATAATGAGTGAAATCATTGAGAATAACTAAATAGTATTTGTGACCATTAATACTTTGAATAGGAGAAGTCCATAAATCAGCATGAATAATGTTAAAAGCAGAGAAATTATTATTATTTAAATCACAAAAGGGAAGTCTATCATGTTATCTTGTTTGACAAGAATTGCAAAAGGAGGAATTATGCTCCTTATTACAAGAAATAAAATTATTGCTCCTAAGAAAATTTAAAGAAGAGATCATGTCATGGGGTGGCTGCAGTGAGAGTGGTGGCTAGGCAAGTACTTGGTGAACTTAAGGTGACTGGATAGAGTTCTCCGATGCTATTATATCTCGTTATTACCCTCCCCGTGTGAAGATATTTCACAGAAAATCCATTAGGGTCAAATTCTATAGACACCTTATTATCAGAAGTAAATTTTCGGACATAAATTAAATTCTTAATAATTTGAGGTGCAAGAAGGACATTGTTAAGGCTAAGGGAATTAATATTAGGGAGGGTGGTATTAAAATTAAAAGTTGCAGAAGCTAGATCGAAAACCTAGAGCTGTGATATTATGTTAGATTTCGGGAAAACTTCTCAATTTAAAGTGTGTACCATTGATCAATATATAGAGTTTACAATGTTAGTCCTAATCACGTTAGGAAACCTAGTACGATAAGGATACAAAATATACATTAAATCTATCTTAATCTACGACAAATATGATCATAAATATAAGGAAAAATTGTCTAGAAGGGACTTATATGTTGACTCTTTTGTCTGGAAGGACCTTATATGTTCAAAGTTGTCAAAAAGGACCTTATAAATATGTTTTGTTGTCCAAATGGACCTTTACGTCGGATTCTAGTGTTTGACTTATTTACTCTGGCGTTGACCAGTCACGTGATTATCACGTGAGTTTAAAAAATCACCCCCCTTCTTTTTTAATTTTTTCACCTTTTCCCTCAAATTCACATTCTCTCTCTTCAGTTTCCCTCATTTTTTCCCCAAATTGTTTCTCTCTCCTCATGAAACAAGGTTACTAAATCTAATCCATTGCATGTTCTTAATTTTCGAAGAAATTCAAGCAAGCAATTTTTGATTAAGGCCTTTCGCATCAGGTAAGAACAATTCTTATGGTTTTTTTTCCCCAATTGCATTCTTGTAAGATTGAGTGAAGTTGGTTGAAAAATTAGGGTTTATATCTCAATTGGTTCTGAAATCATTTTGTTTTGGTTGTTGAAGCATGTTTTCGACTAAAAGGAAGTTATCAAATTAAAGTGCAATTGTGGTCTTCCTATTGCGCAAAGGACTTCATGGACTCGTGAAAATCCAGGCAGAAGGTTTAAAGCTTGCAAATTTTATAATTTTGAGACAAGGGATAAGGGTTGTGACTACTTTGAATGGGTTGATAAAGATATTTTGGAGTGGCAGAAGGATGTAGCTAATGATCTATTATCTAAAAAACAAAGATTGACTACAGATATGAATGTTTCGAAGGCTAAGGTTGGCTTGTATGGAAAATGAGAAGCGAAGGTTGATTGATGAAAATGAGAACTTAAAGAACAAGATGATGAGGAGCAAGGAAGGTGTTCATAGAACTCAAATCAGGACTGATAATTGGGGAAGGATGGTGATTTATGTGATTTTGTCTATTATTTGTAGTGTGATTGTGGTGAAGCTATGTGTCTAATTAAATGTAGTTGTATTGAACTATGTAGAGAATGAAACAATGATGTAAATAATTCAAATGAATCAACAAAAATCAGTTTGCCTTTATTTTGGTGTTTTTAGCAATTTTTTAACAATTATACGAGCATATTGATATCATAAAAGGGATGGTAACATAATTTCCAAATATATATGAATAATAAAGAGTAGAAAATGTCTTGAAATCATTCAAACCAAAGATAACTACATTATTTCCAAAAGTGACTGTCATAATAACACATAAAGTTCCACAGGAACCTAAATAGCAGTTTGACAGCAAAAGTAGATAACATGCACACTAACACCCTCAAAATACATCATTCATGAGAAACACAACTTTTCTGAGATTGTTGTGAAGCTACCATAGCATTCAAAGAGGCTATTTTCGGTCTCTTGCCTCTGTTAGTTGGAACAAGTTGCTTATTGGCGGTCTTTCCAGTATCCCCAGTTGAAGAAGACCCTTTTCTTTTTGTTTTAGTAGCCCCCTTTCCTGATGCCCTAGCTGCTGATGCACCAGAACCCCTAGCTGTAGGATTTTCTAATGGAGCAGGACCTCCCCTTGTAGTTGGTCCAGAAGCTCTTCTTGAAGATGCTGCTGTACTAGATGCCATGAGTTGTGTAGGCACAGTTGATTGAGATGGTCTTGCCTCTTTTATTGTTTTAGGTCTCCCCCCCTTGTTTACAAGACCCTTTGGCTTTTGAGATTTGAAACAGGTGTTCCTACTATGACCAGCTTCTCCACACCTTGTACAGTTATTCAATTTCTTTGGCCTGTTCACAAACTTATCCTTCCATTCCCCTGGCTATTTCTTTCTTTTCTTCTTGGAGGGCCTTCCTGGCATTACTCCAAAGAGTGGTGGCAGTGGTTCAGCCAAAGCTACCCTTTCCCATTGCTTTTATCCAGGAATAGCGTGAAAGGAAGGTGTATAAGTAGTTGCATATGTGGCAACATGGTAGGCAAGGTGTACAAAGTCTTCATAATTCAACCTTCTCTTTGCTATACAAGCTAAAGCATGCCAGCATGGGATTCCCATTAGAGTCCTCCTATAACACCCACAAGTCTTGGTTTCTAAGTTAACCACAAATTTGTCTCCTTCATGATCAACCTCAAACTCATGCAAATCAGCTTGGGTTAATCTCATGCTTCCTACAATTTTCATACCCCTCTCAATCATTTTCACAACAGAGGGCATTATAACACCATCAAAGTTTTGTAACCCCTCTCTTTTAGCAGAACATCTTATCATGACATATTGTCTAATCCACTCCATTAGTGACAGACTTGGTTTAGCCCTAGCCTCTCTCAAGACATTGTTGAAACTTTCACAAAAATTGTTAAGTAACATACCAGATTTAGACTTAGGACTAAACCCATGCCTTGACCAATGGCATACATGAATTTCATCTAAATAATTAAAAGCCTCTATATTTAATTTTTTTATCTGAGCCATTTGTGATTCAAATTGATGATGTCCATAAATACATAAAGAAAATTTATACCAGTTCACTTTCAATTGCAAGCCATGTGTTTTAAACAGAATTAAAAAAATTTTGTACCTTAGTTGATGCTCTTGCAGCTTTCCAAAACATCTCTCTGAAAGCTTCTCCAGCAAACTTGGTCTTGAAATTAGACCATACATGTCTGCAGCAGTACCTTGTCTCAGCATTGAGAATTACCTTACTAAATGCATCAAGCATACCCTACATACAACAATAATAAACAGTTATGAAATGCTATGAAAATAATACAAAATGCACAAGTTTAGAGGGAAGGAATCACCTTTTGTCTATCTAACATAAAGGTCACATCATCTTCAATTTCACGAACCCATGTTACTGTATGAGCAACAGAAGCAATGTCTTCCACCAACAACTCTAGGAACCATGTCCATGTCTTTGCATTTTCTACTTCAACTATAGCCCATGACATAGGAAAGATGTTCTTGTTACCATCCTTTCCAATAGCTGTCAACAGAATTCCAGGAAAAGGCCCTTTGAGGTGAGCACCATCTACCCCCAATATTGGCCTGCAGCCTGCAATGAAACCTTCTTTGCAAGGTTGAAGGTAAATATACATTCTTTGAAAAAGGGGAGGGGGATTTCAATCCCAACTACTTTCACAACTACTGCACTGCCTGGGTTAGACTTCCTAATAGCCTCATTATATTCCCAAACCCTGTTATACTCATCCGATGTATCCCCCATTTATCATCTGTAATGCCATCTTCTTTGCATTATAACACTTGTAGTATCCAACTTCTGCACCTACCTCTCTCCTGACCCTCATCATAAATGTACTCAGTTTGTAACATGGATCATCCCTCCAATCATCTATGTATCTCTCAGCTAAATACTCAGTTGTTATCTTGGGGTTCACATCTCCTACTAAAGCACTTACATCCAACCCTCTTACCTTTCTTCCAAGGACATTTACACCTTTCAGCACATAAAACAGTTATTCTGTGACTTTTGTTGTGCAAGAAGTAGTAATTATAGTTATTTTCAATGGCATGATGCTGCAATGCCTTCCTAAACACCCACCTAGATGGAAATTTTAGCCCTAAACTGAATTTAATCTTCTGCTTGAAATCAACACTTGAATTGAATACAGGATATTGAATCTCATCATAATCAGATCTAGGGATTTCTTTGAAGTCCTCATCACTGTCATTAAGATCCTCATCACTCTACAGCTATATATCCCCTACCTCAGCTTCATCTCTGAACTCTACCTCCTTTTCATTACCCTCAATCTCTCTGTTCCT
Source organism: Chenopodium quinoa (assembly GCF_001683475.1). NCBI lineage: Eukaryota > Viridiplantae > Streptophyta > Magnoliopsida > Caryophyllales > Amaranthaceae > Chenopodium > Chenopodium quinoa. Next base: position 1,128,893 of record NW_018742292.1, on the reverse strand, counting down.
TCTCTTTAGCCCAACCAAACTCCTCTTAACAGTCTCAATAATCTGTAGATCTACATTAGCTGCAAATAGATCATCATCATTTTTATCCTCATAATCATCCTCACTCAAGCAAATATCAGAGTCCCTAACCTCACAGTCTAACTCCAAATCCTCATTTTCAGTCTCAAACTCAGGATTGGGTTCCAAAAACTGTCCTGAGTCTTTTTTTGGGGTTTTCCAGCAGCTGATTTAGAAGCCTCAGTTTCAGAGGCATTGAACATATAGGAATTTTGTGAAGGTTGGTAGGATTGAATTTCAAATTCAAGTTCTAGGTTTGTTTCAGAATATTTTTTCCTCAGTTTTCTCTTCTTTGGTTTCTCAACACCAGATTGAGTTGAAGGGGTCACAGTAGTTTCAATTTGTGGTGTGGTATGTGTAGATGAGAAAGGAGCAAATTGGGATGGCTTTGGAGGTTTGAATAAGCTGCTTCCATGAGTTTTTGCGGACTTGGGAAGGGATAAAGTACTAGATCTAGGGTTTGACACATCATCTTTTGACTGGGCCCCACTTACTCCATTACTTTCACGTACAGCTGAGTCACTTCTTAGGGAATTAGATATTGAAAAACTACTCAAACTACTGGACCCCCCCCCCTCAGATGAATCTGTGTAGAAACCTAATCTATTTGGTCCATACATTAGTGCCCTATTATCTTCAATAACATTCTCATCCTCATGCACTAAATAAAGATGGTACCATCCATCATCCTCTGTAGAAAACAGAAAGTCAACAATGTCTCCATCATCTTTTAGTTCTTTTCTACCACTAAACAAAGTGTGACTGTCCTTCCTAAACCAAAGCTTCCCCATTTTTGGGTACCCTAACTCTGTCTTAACCAAATGTACAAATTCAAAGTAACAAACCTCTTCCACATTAGGGTGTAATGACAGACCAAAGTAGTCACTATCACCCTTCTCATAGGTGGTCACCCCCTTTCTTGTCACAAGTCTACCCCCATAATACAACCTTATGTTAATAGGATCCATCACTTTATAAGCTGGGTATTTATGATTAAACCTGAATTACAAATAGTGACACTAATTAAACACAACACAACAAGCTAATCCATTCAAAACAACAACTTAAATAAGCCAACCAAGAATTACAGTACTAAATAACCACATTTTTACAACAATTCCAAGCAAGCCAAACCACACAGACCAAGAACTAAGCAAAAAAAAGGCAACTTTTCAACATACACATTTTTCGAATTTAAAAATCAACAATAAACAAATACTATCCCAGAATTCAACAATAAACAAAGGAATAAACAAATATTCAATTCATGATTCCAATTACCAAAACATACTCCAACATTCACAAAATTCATCAACATCGCAAAAGTAGCCAAAAACCCTAATTTCCATTCATCAATTTCAAAATTCAGTTGAATTTAGTTAGTTTACCTACTAGTTTTAGTGATTTTTTGAACAAAGAACAAAAATTCTCTGCCATGTTTTTGCCCTTTTTTCCCTTTCGCCATTGGAGACCAAAAAAAGAAAAAAAAAATTGATGTACAAAAGAGGAAATGAAAAGGATGGATGAGAGAGAAGAGAATAATCGTATATGGGCCAACTAAGTCCTCTACTTTCTGACTCGAATTCAGTTAGGTAGATGGGAGCAATAAGTTCTCAAATTCAATTCTTCAATCCTTCATTGATTAAGGCTTAGAGAATACGAAAGGAGAGAGAAAATGAGGGGAACAGAAAAGAGAGAATGTGAATCGGAGGGAAAAGGTGAAAAAAAAGGAAAGGGGTGATTTTTTAAAGTCACGTGATAGTCACGTGACTGGTCAACGCCGGAGTCAAAAAGTCAAACACTGGAATATGACGTCATGGTCCCTTTGGACAACAAAACATACTTATAAGGTCCTTTTTGACAACTTTGAACACATAAGGTCCTTCTACACAAAAGAGTCAACATATAAATCTCTTCTAGACAAATTTTCCTAAATATAATATCTATCATAATTAAAGAAAGAAATTAAAATCTTAAGCATGATTGCCTTTGATTCGTATCAATAATGTACTTCGTATAGCATTTATGAGAATGCAAGAGTATTTATCATTCGAAAACAAAATTCCTCCAAAATAATTTGTTACATTATGATGTATTTACATAAACAATGTGACAGCTAAATATAGACTTAAAAAAAAACATAATTTAGAGAAAAGCTAACCTCAAAATATTGCAACACCTCAACATAAATATAACGATAGCATAATACAATTTTCAATGGAAAATCTTTTTAGAACAAGACCATTTACCATTAACCCAATCTTGATGAACCCTCAACTCATGTGACCAATACTTACCCACTTCAACCTCACCATTACCCTCAAATCTAACATAATACCTTATTCCTTTCCCATTCCCTTTCCTTACTAACTTCTTGGTTACATTTCCTTTCCACCATCCGTCGTTCACGTAAGCATCAACTTCATCCTTGTGCTCAAACCTATCAAGCTCGATCACGGGCGGGACCGGTCGAAGATCAACAGCCGAAAGGAACTCTCGATGTGGGTGTAATTCATCTTCCGTCAACAAAGTGTTGTATTGAACTATAAAGAGATTGGTGTTGATTTCGGATATTATTGTTGCTGGATAGAATGAGTTTCGGAAGCCTTCATCTTTGCAGCAGACTTCTACTTGATCTCCTCGCTTGAAACTCGACATTAAATGATGATTTATTTATGTTCGGTTTATTTTTCAATTCTTGTTTCGTGAATGATAGGATGGTTTTTCTGATTTTAGTAATCGCTATTGATTTTGCAGCAATGTGGTATGAACGTATGATGGCTCAGAAACCCTAGACTTTCTTCTTCTTTTTTTTTTTCTTTTTTTTTTTTGGCTTATGAATAGGGACTTTTGTTTTACAGGCTAATAAAAAGTTAGGTTGTTTTTCCGAAATTCAAATTAAGAAAACTGAGTTAGTTTAAAAAAAATAAAAATAATGATGAGATTATTTCAATATATATCATTCATTAATCATTATAATTTATAATCTTTACAAAAAAAAAAAAAAAAAAAAGTTTGGCACCTCAATCTGTCCGTCAAATCTTCATCAGTAAAGTTATAATGCAACCTCATAAATTGCTTTTTTTTTTTTTAAAATGCAATCTCATAAATTCTTTGTAAAGATAAAAACTAATCTATTCAAAAAAAAAAAAAAAAAAAGACCTAATTGCATTGCAAAATGCCATTTACATTATAGCCTTCATTTTTTTAAGAGGAAAACATTCTACACTTTACGGATGATTTTATAGTAGTCGTTTGAAAAATGACTATCATATTATTTTAATAGTATACAATGTGATTGGTTTATTTTTTTCAACTTAAAAAATGGTCACAATTAGTCTTATTATATTTACTATGTATACACATTTATTGAAATTTTTAATTCAATATATAATAATTTTTTTTCGAGAAACTATAAAATAAGAATAAAAATTACATAAATGTTGCTAAAAATTTGATAAATCAAAAAAATGTTGATAATACTATTTTATACCTAAAATTAAGTAAAATAATTAATTATTTGAAAAAAATATCAATTATAAACTTTATAATCATGAAAACATTATGATAGTCATATTTCAAATGACTACTGTAAAATTTTCAACACTTTTAAAATACTTCATATAAGTATATAACGAGTAAATTTTTTTATAGAAATGTTGGACACATAGACCTATAGCTAGATTTGGACTCAGACAATGTCTCGGATCATTATACTGTTTTTTTTCTTTTTTTTGGGAACGGGACGGTTCATTATACTATAAGATTATACTCATTTTCTAGTATTTAATGGCTTATTTGGCATCATTTTTGGTTTTCAGTTTCTTTTTTTAAAAAAACTAAAAACCAAAAACAGGAAACAAGAAAAAGGTGTTTCCACTTTTCTGTTGTCAGTTTTCAAAATTATCATGATTTTAATAAGCCTAAATAACTTTTGATTCATTATGTGACATATATAATATATTTTTAAAAAACAAAAAACCAAAAAACAGAAAACCACAGTGATGCCAAACGAACCCTAAATTTTGAATAAGTTGGACAGCTAGATATTATACCAAGAGCAAAACCTATTACTAGCACTGTCAAAACGGTTTGACAGTTCGGGTTTGGATCAGTTTGAAATCGGTTCGGTATTAAATCGGGTCGGTTTGAAATCGGTTTAAGTGTCTCGCGAGTCGGTTTCAGTTTGATTTAAATAGTTATCGGTTCGATTCGGTTTTGGTTTATTCTTAAGCGGTTTTAATTCGGTTCGGGTTGTAAGCGGTTTGGGAAGTAAACGGTTCGGTGCAGTCGGGTTGCAGTTTGTTAACGGTTTGTATACCGGTTTCAAACAGTTTCGGGTTGGAAACAGTTTCGAGTTAGAAACGGTTCGGTTCTTTTTTGGTTCAGTTTTATTTTGGTTCGGTTTGTTCACGGGTTTGCCTTTTATATGGTTTAACGTTATTCGGATCAGTTCCATTTCACGTTTATTAAATTATGGTTCGAAACGGTTTATTATTTCAAAAAGTCGGTTTTTGGTCGTTTGGATTCGGATAGTTAAACGATTTTGGTTTGAAATTTCATAGTACTTGCTAACCTTTTGCTGGTTAACAAGTTTTATATCAAGACGAGACTTCATCACTTCATATTTAGGCATTAGGCATTATATTATACACAAATTCTCATCGATTTCAAAAATACATATCATGTTATTTTAAGTTTAGTCATACAGATCTTACTAGTTTATTACAAAGTAACGTAGATTATAAAAGTTTAGTGTATTAATGAATTATTATTGTTTTACTATCACATTATTAGCTGCTTCTTATTCAATCATCTAATTGATGTGTCATAATCATGATTTGATGAGTTATTGTGACATCGAAATTACAGTTTGATTTATAGACGGTTCGGTTTGTAAGTGGTTCGGTTTATAAACGGTTCGGTGCAAACGGGTTGCAGTTTGTTAACGGTTCAGTGTAAACGGTTTTTTTTACCTTGGTTCAAACAGTTTCGGGTTGGAAACGGTTTCGGGATAGAAACGGTTCGGTTCTTTTTCGGTTCGGTTTTATATCAGTTCGGTTTAGAACTGGTTCGGTTTGTTAACGGGTTTGATTTTTATACGGTTTGACATTATTCGGATCGATTCGGTTTCGGGTTTACTTAAATACGGTTCGGTCGGTTTTCGGTTTACAAAATCGGTTTTTAATCAGTTCGGTTCTCATTTGGGTCGGTCGGTTTCGGACAGTTAAACGGTTTCGGTTTGAAATTTGACAGCACTACCTATTACCCTTTATGCTTAACTTAATAGAATTGGATGTTCAAATCGATGGGCATTTGGTAAATGGAAAAAAATAAGAATGAAATAGCCTAAAGTGATGTACTTTTGGTGTAAACACTGGGTAAAATTGCTTTCCTTTTCACTTGTATTTGTTGAAATAATTTCCGGGGCATGAGGAGCAAAATAATGCTTTTCCAATTGGATTTTAACACTTGGCTGTCCATAAATAAAAGAAAATTTAAAGTGTGCCAATATTAAGTTGCAATTGAAGCGATTGAGACATGATCCGTTTGGCCCGCCATGATCACCATAATACCTTTTACCTCTCCCAATTGCCACAAATTTAGAATTTTAGAGCTAATAAGTTGAAAAACAAGGCAAAAATAACCCATTTGCAATTTCTATGTGCTAAGCTATGATCAATATCAAATTATTAAACCTTAATTAGTGATAAAGTCAACAACCCTAAGGCATAAGGTAACCTTTGCTTATATTTGACATAAATTAGACCACATGCACAACTAATCAAAACCCACCCTTGAAGCTTCCTTCATTAACATATCCCTAAGTTTCAATTGTACAATGGTACCATAATAATATTATTTTAAGAACTTATAGAAAAAGTGCAAATTAATCATAATCTCTACATAATTTTATTTTAATTGACTAAGGAAAACTAATACTTAATTTAGAGTAGAGAAAGTGCTCTTTATAAGATTGAAGAAATACTGAACCTTGAAACTATATTCAGTTGATCATACATAAACTTCTATAACAACTCAAAATTTCTAGTTTTTGTGTAATTATCATCAACTTCATTTCCTAAGAAAATGACAACGGTAAATTCTTATATTTTCTTCATGCAATGTAATACTATAATTTATCTTTTATATTTTCAAGTGTTAATTAACCAATGTTTTTTTTATCATATTCATATTTTCAGACCACAGAAATGAGAGTGCACATGTGCTGCCCTGGATGTGAAAGCAAGATCAAGAAAACACTAGATAAAATGAAAGGTAAGAAATTTTTTTTTTACCTTAAAATTTCACAAATTTAATCGATAAAACAAAAAGTTTAAGCTAATAGAAGATATCCTACGAATGATTTTATACATACATTATCACGCTTTTTCACTTAAAAGCATTTTAAATAAGTATTTTAAATAAGTTGAAGATAGTAAATCCTAAAATAGTTAACTTTTCAGTACTTATATACTAACATTATAATATAATGACACGTATGTAGGAGTGGACGGAGTTGAAATAGACATGGCAATGCAAAAAGTGACAGTAAACGGAATAGCAGACCAAAAGAAAGTATTGAAAGCAGTAAGAAGAACAGGGAGAAGAGCAGAATTATGGCAATTTCCATACAACCCAGAGCTAAGGAGTTTCACTCATCAATACCCAACTCAATGCCAAAGCAACGGGTCGATTGGGTCAGGTTCAACATCGGCATGTGGTAGTACACAGGCTCAACCAGCCTCATCTTACAACTACTTCAAGCATGGTTATGATGGACATGAATACCATGGCTATAACCCTTCACTTTCTTCGTCGTTCGCGACTGGAAGAACCGGTGATGCGTTTAGTGATGAGAATCCTAATGGTTGTTTCATAATGTGATACCATGGATATTGACAATTTGACATAGTTCTATATGATCGTATACTAGCTACGTTCGTTTATGTTGGTTACATTTTTTTTTTCATCTAGCTCTGTTTAGTAGAAAGTCGTTTTTCTTACACAAATTTCACTTATAACACCGTGTTTTTCTTTTTTTTTTGGAAAATTTTGTCAAGAATAAGTCAACGTTTTAATTAACTTAAAATAAGTTGACCTTCAAAAGTACAAGATGAAGTCCGTGCAATGCACGGTTTGTTTGAATTTTTTAAAACAAAAATTTTAAATTAATGTACTAAAATTGGTTATATATTTAGATAAAATTCCTAATTTTAAAAGATAATATTTTATATTTAATAAATTTAAATTTTAAAATGATATTCGCCAATTTTGCTTACGTGGCATTTGAATCATTTAATTATAATTTAAACTTAAAAATCTCATTTGCCAATTTTGATTACGTGGCATTTGAATTATTTAATTTTAAAAGAAATTAATAATCTCTTATTTAATTGACTATTACTAAAATTTATAATCCTACGTGGCACACTAAGAAAATTAGATCTTACATGGCTCTCTAAAAACTCGGGAAAAAACTCCCCTTTATACTATCTCCGTTTCATTTTATCTGCAACGATTTGACATAAAGTAGAGAGGAAAAATGTATAATAGTTACAAATAATATGAAACGGAGGTAGTCTATATATATTAGATTTTCTTTTAATAGGTCCAATAACCTACAACCTATTAAACAAGTCATTTCTTTAATTAAATAAGTTAATTAAGGTTAATTATAATTTCATTGAAAAAACAAAAAAAATAAAAATCCCAGCCAACTCCTCCCATCATTTCCCCTCAACGTCGGCAACCACCTTTCTCTCTTGGCACCGATAGTCCTGTGCCAGCGATCCTACCCCTCCCTTCCCCCCCACCGGCGACCAACGTCGAAACCCCCATCTCTCTCTTTCCCCCTACTTTATCGCTTCCCCTATCACCCTAAGTCGACCCCCATTCACTTCCGAGAAAATACAAGTTGATATCTGCTATCAACTTGTATTGTTAAAATCAGGGGTAATTCGGTCTTTTTGTCAGTTTAATGAGGGGCACGGAGGTCCATGTAAATAATCCAACTCATTTCCCGTTATGTCAGCCCCATTCTAAGGGTTCAAAGGAATAATACATCATCTTCAAGCTTAACAGTCGACCACCACCTGCCACGCGCTTCACCAACCAACCACTAACACCCTTTAGCTTCACTAGCCGACCATCGCACAACCTCCTTTTACCTTCACCAGTCGACCACCGCACATTTTCTAGCACTACTATTCGATCCTAGAAACACCACAAGTACGAGCTAATCCCTTCCCTAAGGGGTTTGTATTGGTCCAATTTTCATAATTTTCTACTAGGGTATCTATTGTTTGACCGGCCGGCCGGCCGCTTTTGATCCATGAAGGTGGCCGATCTTGGGCATAACCATGGGAATGGAGGAGAGATAAGGAAGTAGTAGCATGTGAGGGGAGGAGAGAGAAGGAAAAATTGGCCATACCTTCTTCAACCCAAGTTTGGAGCAATTTCATCAACAATTGAATCCACGAAACTTTCTTCAAGCTCGATTTTCGTCAAATTGAACCCCAAAGTTGTTCCATTGTTAAACCCAAATACCATTGCTCGAAGACACCTACCATTTTGGGGTTAGCATTCCCCTAATTTATGTATTATTTCTTAGGATTTTCTTTAAGTTTGGCGGCGAAGCCGCCGTCCGTTCGGTATGCATGGAATAAGGGGGTTGTTGGTAGAGTTCATGGAGTGAAAAAGAAGAAATTGTGGTGATGGTGGTGTGCTACTTTTTTTGCCTTGGGAGGAATTATAATACCGTTACAACTGACACAAAACGGTGTCCTTGTCACCATTCCACTACTAAAACATTACTTTTTAGAAATTCATGCCAACTCTTTACAGCTATGACATGTTATTAACAAACTTGGTTGATATCGGATATCAATGGGCACAGCCTTTCCCCTCACCGGCCACCAACGGCGAAACCCTCATCTCTCTCTTTCCCCTTACTTTCTCGCTTCCCCCATCACCCTGAGTCGACCCCCATTCACTTCCTAGCCACATACCACCGCCCCCAACGACCCAACCCCTTAATCCAAACCCTTAACCAACCTAGTTAACTTCGTTAAAGCGGTCGAAACTGTTGAGAAATGGACCTAAAATTTAATCAACGGAAGAAATGTTAACAATAAACCTTTTGTGCGTTGAATTTCCGATGGCTATAGAGCGAAAAAGGAAAGAGATAAGGGTGGGTGTCGAGGTGCTAGGGAAGTGATAAAAGGGGAAAGGGAGAAATATGGGTATTTGTGGCCGTGGGAAAGGGAGAGGGTAGGGTCGCCAACGTCGGGGCAGGTGGTCGTCGTCCGACGACCGGTGGTAGGGGAGCTTCTGGGAAGGGGTTTGAAGTTGGTAGGTAGTGGTTGGGATGTTTTTTATTTGATATTTTTGTTAATTGAAATTTAATTTTTGTAATTAATCAAAAATTAATCTTTAATTTTTTTTGACACATGGCATAATTTACTGAAACAACCGGTTATCTCAAAATTCAAGAGTTCATGATTTGTTTTGAGAAGATAATATATAAAGATCGACTTATTTTCAATTAATTAAAAGGTTTCTTATTTTGAGCTAATCGGATAAAGGTTGGCTTATTCTTAACAATTTTTTTTAAAATTGGTATTACTAAAACGAGTAAAACCACATTTTAATTCTATACAAAAAAGAGTATTTGTAGCTAAATTAAAGGATCGGTGTAGTATTAGCTCAAAAAAAAAAAAAAAGGGATCGATGTAAAATAAACTACAAGCATATTTTTCTCATTTTAATTAACTAGCTAATTGAATCCGTGCTATGTATTGAAACAAGGTTAGACCGCGTGCCATGCACGGTGATATATATATATATATATATATATATATATAACTTTAAGTATTATAATCATAAAATAGTTGAGGAATAATAAAAGTATGTGATATGTTGATTTGGAACTTGCATTTTTTTATTGTAGCATATGTAGGGAATATTTCAAGCATCCCACACTTGAGCCCCACTGTGATCATACACTTAAGCATGGTGGCGTCCAAAGGGAAGGAAGCCAGAGCAAAAGAGTCTCTAACAAGTTTTAAGAACTTGTAAACAGTTCACTGGGTGAAGGTTGCACCCCTTCACAATTCATGAGATCGCTAACTCCATAGTGGTCTAGAACCATGACTAGATATTCAGGGATGAAGGTACAAATCCAACCTAAAAGAGATTGAACCTGCCCTAAAAATAGGCCTATACTTTATTCTTCTCAATGCTTGCGATGAGCTAATACTCAGGCGCTTTAAGCTAAGTGAGACGATCATTTGTCAGGTCGATCACTTACTGCGATTGTAATCGAGCCGACTACTTAATCCTGTCAAATTGCTTATAACGGATAACTGGCGTACCAAGGAACCCGAATTTGCTATATAAGGTCCACATAATCGTTTATGGGGGCCATGCATCCTGTCGCCGCACCAGCGCACGCTGCTACGCTCTGTCGCCTGGCGAAAAGCATTAGCACCTAGCGACAAACTTGTCGTCTGGCGCTGGATTCAAGTTTTCGAAATAAAACCCCTTTCTTCTCCATTTTCGCTACTGCTGCTATTCGATTGCTCGGTTTTGCTCAGAATTTCAGCTTGCTCGTTCTCCTCCATTTCTCAACCAAATTTGCTCTAATTTGTTGCAAGTCAAAGCTTATTTCATCCAGTTTTCCGATCTATGTAAGTTTTTTTCAAACTCACGTTGGTTTTGCTGAATTTTGCATGTTTTGTTCACGAATTTTGGGAAATTCAAAACTCATATTACTTCATTTGCTTTGTTTTTGAATTTTATGCCATGAAATTGCTTGAGTATGCTTGTTTGTTGCCTTAAGAGTTAAGAGTATTTTGAGACTTGTTTGACTAAATTTGGTGAAGAAATGAGCGAATTGCCATTATTGAGCCCTTTGAGTTCGTGAGAACAATACGGCTCGTTCTTCGTATTTTTGCTAGCCATTCTTGTCTAATTTAACACAATATTTGTCATAGTATTACAAGAAATTGTTTTATTGCTGAAAAATTATATTTCTGCATGTATTCAAATTATGCTCTGTTTTAGTACTATGTACTCTGTTTTGACGAACATAGTATCATGCGGCTAGGTGAACCTTATATATTATAGAATCGTTAATATAGCATGGCTAGACAACGCGGCTCTGGTTCTCGTTCTAGGGAGGCTCACCCGGAGGATGATCCAGTTGACGCTGGCATGGGGACCTCTTCTTCTTTAGGGGAGTTCCCAGAGTGGGATGAGAGCACTCTGTATTTTACGCCCGAGTTCCACATCTCGGAGTGCGTTCGGCGCGGAATTCATAGCGGGAGAGTTTGTAGCCATGGTTCAGACAACGACACCACTGGCGTCTCTGTTCCGAGCTCAGCCACTCAGGCTCTTTATTCTTTTGGGCCTAGTGTTACGCGGTTCGAGCTTTGGTGGAGTTCTTGTGGGACACCACCAACACCTTTCATTTCCCCTGGGGTGAGGTGACTATTACCCCTACTAACTTCAGTCTCATCACGGGGGTGGAGTTTCGTTCGGTCGCGCTTTCGTTTGATAGCGAGATCATCGTATATTCTCTAGTGGCACTGGAGCTATTGGGCCCATTACTATTCAGGCTCGTAGCGAGGCCGAGCCAACGCATCTCAGCTCTCGGTGTATCTGCTGGTCCACACTTGCGGCGGTTTTCCAAGATGGTGCGACCACCCTAGAGCGGCGAGTGCACATCTTCACTCTCACCTTGTTGTTAGGGACCTTTTCTCCTAACAGAGGTAGTCGAGTCTTGCTCTATTACCTGCCTGCTCTTCACGACCTTCACATGGTCGGTTCTTATGATTGGGCCAGCTTTGCCTATGCGAACTTCCTAGTGGATTGCGAATTTTTAGTCGTCATGGTGCCTTTGAGGGAGATATTGCGCTCTCCAGCTTTTGGAGACTCGTAGAGGTATACTTTATTTCCTTTAATAAAGTTAGCTCTAGATTTTCATTATCATGTGTTGATACTTCTTTATCTTTGTAGATATGGTTCTACGAGTATTTCCCGTCTCTTGCGCCGGCGAGACCTTCGCCTCGCGAGCTTCCCGTTCCTGCCTGTTAGGGAGGCTGCCTTAATGACCAGGCTACTACCTCTTGCGTTTGAGAGTTGATCATCTCGGTATGTTCCTCGAATACTTGTCTTTTTTCACCTTTTAGTATGACTTCATCTCATGAATATGCGTTTTGTAGGAACCTGCTGTAAAGCTTTAGCCGTGGGCCAAATTAGACATTCCGGCGCTTGCTGCGCAGTACACTGCTCAGCGTTAGTATTTTCAGGGGACTTACGATGTTGTGGTGTACTTAGGCGAGAGAGTGGCTATTCAGCATTCCTCGGAGGCTTTTGTCGTTCCTCTTTGCCCTCCTCGTCACATATTTGACCAAACGAAGTTGAGGAACTTGGTGAGTAGGTCACCAGCGGGCACACATTGGCGAACTCATGCTCGTGCGGAGCTATGCTATAAGGAGATGTTTCTGCCGCTTCTGGCTCCACCACCTGTTTTGCTAGAGGGGGCGGAGGTATTCCTTATTTCCTGTGTTTGTCTTTTAGGTAGCCCCCAAGTATATTCTAATTACTTGGATTTGTTTGCCAGGATGCGCATGCAGAGTTTGTTCCTCCACCCGTATCCATTACCTAACAGGGGATGTATGGTCCGGTTGAGGAGATGATTCCTTTGGCTCGTCCGGAGCATTGCTTCATTGAGCGATCGATACCTTGGCACCAGACCTGGGTGAATAATTTAATTTATTTGTTGTTTACTTATCTTTGATTGTTATTAATTTTGTCTCTTGACAGTTCTCTCGCGAGATGGTAACGAGGATGGCAAGGGGTATGGACGACTTTCGCTATCAGCTGGTGAGACCGAGAGACCGAGCCTCCTTTCGTCGTGACGACACTGCTACAGAGGTATTTATCTTATCCTTATTACATGTTTTATTTGCCTATTTTTTCATCTAACTTGATTTATTTTTGCAAGGACAGCCTATTGCTCCGCCACATACTCGGACGAGACCTGAGGATAGGAGAGCTAGATCCGGTTCTGGCTCGAGACGTTGTGTACTTCTTCTAGGGGCCAGGGTGGCCGGTCGGAGACGGTTCTTGCCGAGAGATCGGAGGGTTCAGGCTCTTCGTCTGAGGGTGCACATGTTAGGCCGACAGGCCAAGGAGGTGTGACATCGGCTCCTATAAGGGGTGGTGGGACATACATGGTTGGCTCGTCATCGCAGCAGTGGTATCAGCCTCAGCTGTTGGCAATTTAGCATCAGGGTGAGCCTGGATGGGCTGGCCCTACTTTGTCGATCCCGACTTTCGATGATTATGGAGCTGGTGAGGGGCATATCCCATGGAGTACACTGTTCTTTGACACGTTGGGATTTCCTCCCCATCTGCGTCCTCCAGCACCGTAGTTGTACTTGTATTTATTTTTATTTGACTTTGTAGGAATTTGCTAGTTTGTATCATATGACTTCAAAAATGTTTGGACACATTGTATATACAAACTTTTATCTGCATGTGAGTGTGTGGAAAATTATGACTAATTTTGCGCAAAATTAATTAAGCACAAATTAATCGAAAAAAGTGTTTGAGATAATGTTGGATAATGCTTTGAGACAAGAGGTCAAAACCGTAAAGTAAATGTACAAAATCGAGTTATAGTTGGCAAAACGTGGTTTGCTATCAGAATAGTGTCCTCAAACAAGTGTATTATTCTGATAGTGGGTTCAAAATTATTAGAAAGCTAATATATTCAGTAAGTTCAAGTGATCGGAATGCCTGGGTGGAGGCCACTTCCGATCAGTAATATTAATGCATAATTAATATTTACAGCTTAATCTTGACTGAACCCTTCGGGTCACACCCAAGCAAACAACGAGCCGAAGCGACGAATTAATTCGGAAGGAATTAATGAGTCGACCGAGTAATAAATATTTAGACGTCGGAAATTCAAGCTTAGAGCGTCGAAATTGAGCGTCGGAAGTTGAGTCGAAAATAGTAAAAGACGAGACGTGCAAATAGTAATAAATCAACGTATTTTCCAAAATACCCCTAGCATCAAAGTGCCCTGAGCAAATCGAGTGCTAGGGGCACAATGCGTAGCATGGTGGCTAGCATGCGCACCAAGCCGAGCCATGGCTGTCTGGTGCGTGCTAGCAGCCAAGTGCACGCACAAGGAAGACCTCTGCACCAAGCCTCGGAAGCAGCTCGCACTTGGAGTGCGCGGCTTGCTGGCCGAGAACAGCAGCAGCCCGCAATACGTGGGTGCAAGGATGGTTGGACCGAGACTAGGGGAAGCAACAAATGAGAAGCCCACTTGGGTGCCTTGGTGCCCAAGTAGGAGTTCACATGTGGCGCAAGGTGAGGGAGAGAGTGAAGAGCAAGTTTGGTCCCCCCCTCTCCAAGTGGTCCTCACTTGCTCTCTCATGTATAGTTGACACTTGTTGATTTATTACTAGCTTGCTTAAATAATTTTATTTTAGCTTTAAAATAAAATGTGAAAATCTTATTATCCCACATTAGTGTTGAGCAAAACTACCCGAAAAACCGAAAACCTGAAAAATCGATCCGTATCGTTCCGAAAATTAGGGTACCCGATCCGATAACCATAACGGTTCGGGTAACCGTTCCGATAATTTGTTATCGGTTATGGTTATGGGTATCATTTTAAAATTAACCGTTACCCGATCCGATCCGATAAGAATTTTTTTAACTTTAATTCCCTACTTAAATCTATTAAATATAAATCTAAACTTTTACTTTACATCATAATCACTTTATAATATCAATGATGATAAGTAATATTATTAATAATTTGGTCAAGATCATATGGTATTTTTGTTAATTAGTTGTAAATTATATCATAATAACTAAATAATTAAGTTTATTATCATTATTGGATATCTTATTGGGTACTCGATAACCGATCCGAAAATCCGGATACCCGAAGTCCGGGTACCTGAACTTATCGGTTTCGGTTATGGGTATCACTTTTAGTGATTTTGGTTATTGGGTACCCAAACCGTTAGTACTAACGGTACGGGTACCCATCCCATGCTCACCCCTATCTCACATTGATGGGAGAGACAATCATACTCTCATCATTTCCTATAAATACCCAAGTAGGGGCATTGGAAATGATGCTTGAGTAAGAGTTGGAAAAGGGATCACTAGTAGTGAAAACCTTTGAACTCAAGAGTTAAAAAAGGTATCACATTTGTGAAAGCCTTTGAACTCAATTACTCGGGTTTTTCGGTCGGGTCTTGCTAACCTCAATACATTGGACTGACGAGGTGTGGAACTAGGTCGTTATCTAATCTTCCCTCGGTCAAACTAAATTTATAAACACTTAACAAACCTATATACTAGTATAGAGGCAAGTCAAGGGTCGAACCCAAAGGAACGGTAATGTTCAAGCGCTCTCAATTATGTTCTAAAGCTAGGTCGAAGACAAAGATAAAGAGAGAACACTAACAACTAACAAACAAAGAAACCAAACAAATAAAGCACTACAAATGGGGATCAACAAATAATCATGACAATTGTAGCAACTCGGGAACAATATGCAAATCAATGGTTGTGAAGACAAATGGAAAGCTCAATCAAAAGAGTTAACAAGCTATCTCCTAGAGGTTAAACTAGCGCCAACTACAAGAGACTCTAACTAGGAGCATCACTAATCAAGCTCAATCGACAATTGCAATTCCTAAATCAATGGTCTGTATCATTAGAAACTACAATGCAATCTAGCATAATTCTCAAGGCCTAATCGAATTACACACATGCAAACTTCCATTAATCACTTTAATCTCAACAATTAATCAACACAATCCCCAAATTAAGGACAATCAATCAATCAATCATACATGTTTCACCCAATTCCTAACAAACAACTACTCTAACATCATCATCAAATCAACTAACAACTAAAGAAATCAAGAATCAACAATGTATGAAGAACAATTACACTAATAAATAATCAAACATCAAAATCAAATCAAACAAACTTGAATATTAAACAAAGCAATAAAATGAGATAGAGTTAAGAATGCTCATTGATAATAGAGAAGATCACCAACACGATTGTCACCATTGAATCTTCAATCTCTTAATCACCATTAAAATTCCTCACTTTCTCTCTCTAAAATCTACTCCTAAACTAACCCTAAAACTAGAGTGAGAAGCTCTCAACTAAGCTAAGTAAAATGGTAAAATATGTGAAATGAAGTTTATTCTAAACTTGCCCCAAAAATCGGGTTTACAAAGGTATTTATTGAGGCGCGAAAATAAAAACCGAGCAAACTAATATCCAGGAAGGCGCGCCCGCGCTGCAGAGGAGGCGCGCCCGTGCTACAGGGGTGGCGCGCCCGCGCATGCTGTTAGGGCGCCCGCGCCCGTGCCTTGCGCGCCCGCGCATCTCTGGATTTCTCCAACTTTCTTGCGGCTTCGTGCATTCTCTAAGGTCGCACGATTATGAAAATGATGAACACTAAGAGAGGCAATCCTAAAAGCACTTGATTGTGGGTTCAACACCCCATCTTTATGAGAGCACGGCTTGAGAGCGCAAGAGCTAGAACTTGGAGGATCCACTTCCTTGCATCTTGAGCTTTCCAATTTCCATGAGCTTGCTCCAAAAGCATCTCCCACCTTAGTGATTCACCAATATCAATACCTGAACCTCAACAATGCCTACAACCACGAAAATAGAGCAAATAAAGGAGAAAAAAGTAGAAAAACCAACAAAATGCATAAAAGCTACAAAATAAGAGAGGAAAGGTAAAACCAATACCAAATGCATAAAAGTAGGCATTTATTGAGCATGAAAGCTAAGAAAAGAGGAAGAAAATAACCTAAATGCTCATCAAATGGGTGCCATTTATGACACCCATCAAATACCCCCAAGCTTACCTTTTGCTCGTCCTCGAGCAAAACAAAACCATGGGAGAAATTGATAAGCTTATTCAAACAAACAAAAAGAAGAGAAGAGACAAGAATATACACTAACTCACTTTCGTAGGAATCACGGTCAATTTTAGCAACTAAAGACAAGCCATTTAAACCCCTAGATTGCCCTAGAGGACGAGTGATGCTCTCGTAAAGGTTTCCTAAGAGATTAACCTATAACTCTCGTAATAATACAAACAAGGAAAAGCACGAAAAAGAAACCAAAATACAAGAAAAGCAAAAAAATGTTCATGAAAGGACTTTTCCAAATGTACAAGCACAAATGAATGCAAATCTTTATAAACAAGTAAGGGAGTGCACATTCCAAGATACCCGAGGTTGATTGGAACATAAATATTCTAAGCATAGGAACTAGAGAAACGCAATCCACTTCATCCCAAACGGTCTTACCGCGTTCTCCCTACTAGTCTCATATCTTCCCCTAGTGAACATCTCAAAAGTTCCCCGAAGGAACCGGAAAAAGAGATAATTTTGGGCTACTCGACGTCTTGATAATGCATCCCCTCTCTTTAGGCTTTAACTCATAATGTCCTCCCTCAGTATGTGACTCAACCATTAGGTCGAAAGGACTTTCCCAAAGGTTGTAATGTAAGAGCAAAAAGGAAAGGGTATGCTTAAAATTTTAAAATTTGGTGGTATTCCTAATTAGTGAAGCAAAGGGTGATCAAACCTTCTCCTCATAACCAAGCAATCGCCAAACAAAAACAAAATAACTCCCCCAAGCTTATTCAAAGCTATAACCACAATCATATATACAAAAAGCGTAAACGCTTCTCCCCCAAGCTTAAAGGAAGCATTGTCCTCAAAAGGGGAAAAGAATCCCATCAAAATATTTTTGTTTTTTTTTTCTTCTTATTTTCACTTATTTTGTATTTTCATTTCTTTTAAAGCAATTGTTCATTCCTCTTTAACTTAGGACGGCTTTTACAATTTTTCACTACAAGAAACTAACCTTTTCGTAGCAATTATTTTAACATTTAGTATCTACTTAATTGTAACAAAAAGTTTTCCCAACAAATGGTCATTTGATACAATATCCCCTGTTGCCTTAGCCTTTAGTAGTGGTTTTCAATATCGCTGGGGTTGGCCTCAATAATCGATACAAAAAACAACATCCAATCGTGGTGATTATCGTAGCGATTACAATCGCTATAAATGTTTAACTCATTTTCCTTAAAAAAAACATGCGTATGATCTTTACAAGATTCGAACATGCAACCTCAAACTCTTATATTAAATGTTTCACCAATAAGCTATGACATATTTTATGTAATCTTTGTCAAACAATATTTATATATCTAGTGTTGATAAGGCTTTTCGTGTCGATTTTTAAGATTTAGTGGCGATTGTAAATGATACGATTTCTCAAAATTATATAAATGTTTAAAAATAGTGTGGATATGTATTATTATGCTTTCCGTATAGATTTTATATGGGAAAACCATGGCGATTATAAAATTATACGACTTCCTTAATTATTTCACAAACATACCTACATATTGTAGCGAATGTACAATCGCTACGAAATAATCGAAATGAAAAGACATTTTTCTTGTAGTGTTTGCATTTGCATTGTCCTTGCCTTTTTACTTTGGACGGCTTTTTTCATTTATTCATTTGCCATTATTCACACAAATATCACAACATAAACTTGATTTCAAGAGAACCAAATATCCAAACTCCTCCACCACAAACTCCAACAATAATGATCAATTGCTTCACAAAAACCAAGAACGGAAACAAAATGAAACAAAAGGCTCGAGATCTAAGGATGTGGCTTGAAAAGAAGGGAAAAGACTCAAATTGTTAGCAAGAAGGCAAATGTAAACCCAATGAACTAAAAAGAAAGAAAATTAACCTAGAAAAGAAAAATTACCACCCCGGAAATATGCCTTTGTCCTCCCTAGATGGCTCAGTCTTGAGTTTGAGAATTATGAGTCAAGATTCTAGATTACGTCCGCAATAGTCAAGGATCCATGCCGCTCATGCAAATATATGTTGAAGGCTTGAAAAATAATGAACCTCACATAGATGTAGCAAAAAATCACTATTGGTGTCAATTCGACTATAGGAAGCAACTACCAACATGCCACAAATTAAACGAGTAGATCGAATCCGGTTTCATGGTCCCACTAGTTCTAGCAACTACCTTAGCATGCTTTATCCTAGAATCAACCAAGCGTACTCTCAAACCGTGCACACTGTTACCATTTAAGAAGAAAATCATTATATTATATAAGTCCAAAAGTATTATGTCCAAAGCAAGAACAAAACAAAGATACATTGCAAATTTTCCTTGATAGAAACAAAAATCTTTTTAGGATTTTTTTTTTCAGAAATAAAGAACATGGAAATGCATATACAAATGTGCAAAGCATATATTAATCAATATCCCATCAAACATGATAGAATACCCTCCCCTAAGCTTGAATGAGACAATTCACTCAAACATAAATCATAGAAACCATGGAAGGGGAAAACAAGGAGATCAATCCAACAAACCGACATATATCCAACAAGTCATCATCCACTTGAGAAAGAGCAAGGAAAGATATTACCGGATATTAGGTGGGCGTAAATACCCGCAAATGACCCAATTAAACCTTTCAAAGCTAATTTCCTCAAGAATTGAACCTTGCCTTCCATATGCTAGCAAAAATAGGAGTCAAACTTCCTTGGTTCTTGATCCAAATCGAAGCACCAAAGTATATCAAGTCATGTACCTAGTAAAAGGCACACAAACATTTCCATGAGAGAAAATCTAATCTAAAAAGAAAAGAAAATGAAACCAATAAAACACGGGTTACTTCCCGAGAAAGGCTTGCTTAAGGTCCAAGCTTGACCGCTCTAGTAAATAATAATTCAATGCACGCAAGAGCTTGTCAAGTGCACTACTACATATTTCGTAAGATAACAAGTAGGCAAATGACGGAAAAAGAACGTGCAACAAGATTGTTGCACGCAAGTGAGGAGGGAGGTGCTAAAAGAAAGAAGAAGAAGGATCAAAAGGGAAAACAAGAAAATAAGAAGAAGAAGGGGGAATAAAAGAATTGGAAAGAAAAAGAAAAAGGAAAATCCTCCTCACTAAAATATTTTTGGGTGGCAACATCACCCTTTTCCTCAATTAGGGACAATTGAGCCACATACAAATCATCATAGACAAGGGGGTCCCCAATAGGATCTTTGAGATAGGAAGGGAGAAAAATAGGGCAAGAAGGGATGTGGTCAAACTTTTGAGAAAAAGGGGTATGAGAAATGGGAAAAGGGGTAGCTACTCCCTCAACACAAGGTCTCACATCACTAATGAGGGCATGAAAATCAATCATAGGTTCCTCAAATGAAGAACTCTCACAATCTACACCCCCCTCATGCTTAAAAACTCCAAGGGAATCAACCTCATCCTCCTTTGCACCACGATAAACAACCTTTCCTTCAACTATCTCAAAACCTAAGTCCTCAAAACCGTGCATGAGTGGAGGTAGAGTCATCGTAAATTCATCTAAATCCCAATAAGCTTTCTCGATGAACTCATCCAAAAATCTATAAATTTTCATATGACTCTCACAAAACAAATGGAATATTACCTCAAAAGAGTCTATGTATTCATAGATTGAAGGCTCACAAACATACACTTGAGGCTCATTAAGATTGGAAAGAGGATTAGGATTTTCAAATTCAACTCTCTCTTTATTCTCAACTCTTTCACCATCACTCATATGCTCATCGAAGGGATCCTCACACCCTCTTGGTTGCTCAAAATTCAGATCATCATCCTCAACACACACATTAGATTGGAATTTTTCACATACAAGCATCAAGGATGACAATTCATTTTCTAACAAACTCTTCTTTTCTTTTCAATTCTTCATTAAAGAGATCCTCACCCTCTCTAATCATCTCCAATTGGCTCCTTAAAGTTTCCATCATTTGTCTCTCTAAGGGCCTAAGATTAGGATTCATCTCTAACTCCCTCAAGGATTCATCAATTTGGCTAAAGGGGACTAGAGACTCATCACAATAGTTTGGAGAATGAAAAGGCAAAGAGGGTTGATCAATAGTAAAAGAAGAGTTACAACCAAGGGTAGGAACATGCACATTAAAATCATGAGCATTTTCATTAAATAGGGGATTGGGGGCACATTCAATCATATGAGATTTGTCAACTTGAGCATGCACCTCATTATCATGACAAAAGAGGAAATAGAATTGGAAGCCTTTGTTATAGGTTCAACTATGGGATCATGTGACACATCATGGGAAATCATGCTAGAATTAGAAGAATTAACACATCGCACATCAAAATTAGAAACATGATAACCCCTATTATATATATCCCTAGCAAACCAAACATAAAAACCCCAAGCATCATCAATTGACAATGCTCTAAATCTACCATTATGCATGCATTCAACTTCATTCCTAGTTTGTTCATTTAAACCAAAATAAAAAATCTCACAAGCCTCCCAAATACTACAACAATGATAGTTAAGAAATCCCTCGAGTCTATTGAAATATTCACAAAAAGGCTCATTGTTGTATTGAGGAAATGAGAAACATGCCATTTTTTTACAAAGCAAACAAATATAAAATAAAAGAAAAGTATATACAAAGACCTAAACTCAAGCAATCAAAAATACTCAAACATAGACACCGTTCCCCGGCAACGGTGCCGTTTTTGACAAGGGGTGGAACTACGCCGTTATCTAATCTTCCCTCGGTCAAACTAAATTTATATAAACTTAACAAACCTATATAGTAGTATAGAGTCAAGTCAAGGGTAGAACCCAAAGGAACGGTAATGTTCAAGCGCTCTCAATTATGTGCCTAAGCTAGGTCGAAGACAAAGATAAAGAGAGAACATTAACAACTAACAAACAAAGAAATCAAACAAATAAAGCACTAGGAACGGGGATCAACTAATTATCATGACAATTGTAGCAACTTGGGAACAATATGCAAATCAATGGTTGTGAAGACAAATGGAAAGCTCAATCAAAAGAGTTAACAAGCTATCTCCTAGAGGTCAAACTAGCGCCAACTACGAGAGACTCTAACTAGGAGCATCACTAATCAAGCTCAATTGATAATTGCAATTCCTAAATCAATTGTTCGTTTCATTAGAAACTACAATGCAATCTAGCATAATTCTCAAGCCCTAATCGAATTACACACATGAAAACTTCCATTAATCACTTTAATCTCAACAATTAATCAACAAAATCCCCAAATTAAGCATAATCAATCAATCATACAAGTTTCACCCAATTCCTAGCAAACAACTACTCTAACATCATCATCAAATCAACTAACAACTAAAGAAATCAAGAATCAACAATATATGAAGAACAATTACACGAATCAAAAATCAAACATCAAAATCAAATCAAACAAACTTGAATATTAAACATAGCAATAAAATGAGATAGAGTTAATAATGCTCATTGATAATAGAGAAGATCTCCAACACAATTGTCACCATTGAATCTTCAATCTCTTAATCACCATTAAAATTCCTCACTTTCTCTCTCTAAAATCTACTCCTAAACTAACCCTAAAACTAGAGAGAGAATCTCTCAACTAAGCTAAGAAAAATGATAAAAAAATGTGAAATGAAGCTTATTCTAAACTTGCCCCAAAAATCGGGTTTAAAAAGGTATTTATAGAGGCGCGAAAATAAAAACCGAGCAAACAAGTACCCAGGAAGGCGTGCCCATGCTGCAGGGGAGGCGCACCCGTGCTACAGGGGTGGCGCGCCCGGGCATGCTGGTGGCGCGCCTGGGCATGCTGTTGGCGCGCCCGCGCCCAAGCATCTCTGGGTTTCTCCAACTTTCTCGCGACTTCGTGCGTTCGCTAAGGTCGCACGATTATGATGATGATGAACAATAAGAGAGGCAGTCCCAAAAGCACTTGATGTTGGGTTCAACACCCCATCTTCATAAGAGCACGACTTGAGAGCGCAAGAGCTAGAACTTGGAGGATTCACTTCCTTGCATCTTGAGCTTTCCAATTGCCATGAGCTTGCTCCAAAAGCATCTCCCACCTTAGTGATTTACCAATATCAAGACCCTAACCTCATACAATACCTACAACCACAAAAATAGAGCAAATAAAGGAGAAAAGAGTAGAAAAACCAACAAAATGCATAAAAGCTACAAAATAAGAGAGGAAAGGTAAAACCAATACCAAATTCATAATACTAGGCATTTATTGAGCATGAAAGATAAGAAAAGAGGAATAAAACAACTTAAATGCTCATCAAATGGGTGCCATTTATGACACCCATCATGGACCTAGTCGGTGATCGTGTTGTGAGTGGATCATCGTTAGAAGCCTTTGTAATTTCGAGGCTAGCTTTCAAATAAAATCCCTAGTGGTTGGGCGAAACACGCTCCAAAGGTAATCTTATTATCTTAATCTTGTCATTAAGTTAATAATGTTTATGGTTTTATTTATTGCGATTGCGGTCTTGTTTTTGGGTTTGTTTCCGCGGTGAGTCGGACTCACCAAACCCCAACAGCGGTATCGGAGCCTCGCTCGTTTATTTTTAAAATCATAATATTTTTCAAGGTGTTTTATGGATTAATTTTTCTAGTTTTAAGTTGCTAATTAGATTAGTAGCTCGTTTTATCCATTTTAACCTTGCATTAGAGCTGACTTCAGCTCTCGAACCCAGATTTTGACCCAAAAATAGTGATTTTTGGGTGAAAAAGGCTTTTTGGAAGTGGTTTTACCCGTTTAGGACTCGATTTTCAGCCAAAAAACAAGCATGAAATGCACTTTTCGAGGGGTTTTTTTGTTTTTACGAAAAATCTTAAGCCTTTCTAACCTTGAAAATTAATTGCATATTTATGGTGGTTATGTAATTGGTTCAATACATATTTTATATACAATTTTAAACCTCTTTAGGCATGATTACTTGGTTGTAATTTGTATTTGAAAGCTTGGTTTAATTTTTTCACATAATTGCAAATCAATTGCATTCAGTGTGAAATTGTTGTTCTTTGAGGCTTCTAAGTACTAAAGATTCAATCTTTAATTATGTTAAGTGATTGAAACGTTGAGTTACTAAATTCCATGAATTTTTGTTGAACTTTGTTGATTTAATCATTTTTTAGTTGATTGGAATCATAAAGTTTGAAACTTGTGATAGAAATTTGTTTATCTTCATATTGAAAGATATAATTTTTCAAGGATTCACAAGTATTAAAGTTGAAATCTTTATTGAACTTATGTTCATTTTTCCAACTCCCTTTTATTTTGTCAAAATCTCAAGATTAATTTAAGTTAATTAAATTAATAGTGAGTAATTGCCCTCTTATTTTTGTTGCACCAAGTTAAACCAATTTTATTAAAGAATGGTTCTTGGAATAATTTTGGTTTTATGCACTTGGGTGAATTTATTTAAGTTGAACTTGTTATATTTTCATTTTTCCTAAAATTAATTGATTCTAAAATTAATTTAGAATTGATTAAACATGTCACACACAGTCAGAATTTTTCCCGAGGCATGAGCACCAAATCGAGGCTTAAGAGCCCCAAGCATGCTCTCGGCAAGTCGGGTTGCTCACGCAACCATATGAAGCTGCTGAGGCTGCTGGGTGCCTCGAAGTGGTGCGTGTGTGCGAGGTGGCTGTTGTACGTGCAGCCCTTGGCGCACTATGGCAGCCATGTGGCTTGCCGTGGGTACGCCACTTAGGGTGCTTGCATTTGAGCTTACTTGAGGGATGTTTTTGTGCATAGCTTGGTACATCTTTAAGGGGAATATGCATAGACATTGCTTGCGAAGCAATGTGGTGCAATGAGATCATGCAACATGGCCATAAGGGGCCACGAATTGGTGTGTGAAAGTTCGTAGATGTGGGCGACGTAACGCCTAGCGACATCATAACCCACTCCCACGTTCCTTGAGCATCATTTGGTTGTGCGAATTATGAGCACTCCAAGTCTTAGTGCTAGGCACTTGGATATTTTGGACTACATAAAATTTTGCTTTTTTTGACGATTTAATTATTTTATTAATTTAATTTGGTTTAATTATTTTAATAAATTTTGGAGGCTAGGCCTCGGTTTGATAAGCGGCATTTGCAAAATTTTATTTGGCAAATAATTGGGATTTATCAGCTTAATTAATTGGATTAATTATGATGGATGTGGAATTTAGTGGGAGATTCAAATATTAATTGCGCTTATTTACATAATCGGTTAAAACAACTTTGACTAATTTTAATTAGGCATGTTAATTAGATTAACCACCTAGATTATTTACTAGTTATCGCGTGCTTATGCATTGTACTTGTTTATTGTTGTAAAATGCATGGGCCATTCACAAATAGTGAATGGATGAATGGAATGTATATTCTCTCACAGGTTTTATAAGATGGCAACTAGTGGGGCTCGATTAGGATAGAAAATACGGACTGCGATCCGTGATGTATTTTTGTAAATCTAAATACGGTCTGCGTACCGTTGAGTATTTTTGTACCTTAATATTTAGATTAGTCCTAACAGTAGATACTAGTAGTTGCATAATTTTGTTCACGTCTTGAAGACAGAGGTTCTTGGAAGACCAAGCCACGAAGTTGCAAAAGAAGACCTTTTGAAGACTTGAAGTATTCAAGGGGTCATGCTAGTTGCCAATATGCATCAAAATGATTATGCTTTACATATTTATTATCATTTATATATGAATTATATCTTACATGCATGTTTAAGATTTCAAATGTTGCAATGATTAATTAAGTTCACTTAAATCAAGCAACATAGAAACCCTAGGTCCCTAAATATTGAGTGAAATTGTCATTCGAAAACAACACTTATCGACCTATTGAGAGTTGTGATGGGTACGCCAAAGCGAGGCATCACTACTACTCCCTAGACTCATAAGGCATACCGGGTATGCAAGTTGGTTTTAGTTGTACTCAACGATATGAGTGATGGAGTCCTAACATGTCGTGGCAAATTGGATAAATTGTTGAGAGAGCATTAGATGCGACGATTTGTTCAACCAAAAATGGCTTAGAGCCATTAGCAAAGCGTTGCTTACCGTGGGAGATTAAGTGCTAAGACAAGCCAAAGCATGCTTATCCACTCTTTGTTTCCTTGGATCTTGGAATTGACTTATTCTCGCCAAATGGGGACAAATTTAATGCGTGGATAAGACGTTTAATATGATTGAGAATTTGCATGAACACCTTTTAATTTTCAAACATATTATGTTATTTACTTGATAAATGGCTATACTTTGCACTTATATTTGTAGAATTCCAAATCAAACTATGTTGTTTTCCATAATTAGTAAAGGAAATCTTTGAGAATGGTTCTAAAAGAAAAGTAAAGCATTTCTAAAATACAATTCTCATAAATGACTTTTATAACAAAGTCTGAAAGGACGGTTGGACATCATGTATTCAATATACTAGGTAGTTTTGATAAAACATGAAGTATTGAGTTGCAAAATCAAATTGTCAATATTGACAACCAACATAACTTTTCGCTTAATACATATATGAGTAAGACTCATTGATGTAGTAATTCAAGCGTGAATTAAAGGAAAATATGGAACTTTGTTTTACGGCGCATTAGATGCTTAATTATGCCTAACAAAGTATAAAAGTCAAAGACTCTTAATAAAGAAATGGTTCTTAAAGATTATGAGATAAAGTATGATAAGAAATATAGGAAACGAGGAACAAAGAAAAGGAATGAGATTCCATTTTACCAAAGAATTCGTGTTATTGAAGTTAACTTAAGAACTCATTATCTTCACAAAGTATCGGATACTCCTTGAGTGTTCCACTTCGAAAGTGACCTCAAGCTATTAAAGATAAGCTAAGTTATCGACTTACAAGCTTAGAATGAAGCAAGTGGTGCTACATTAGTTGTAAGGTCGTATGCTTTGTTTAAAGACCTTTAAGCTAAGGTTGGAACAAATAAATGGTTATTGTGTTCCATAATCAGCAATTGATCCGTTTACACACGGAAAGACTCACATTCAAAGCAATGAGCAATAGTTGCAAATTATTTGAATGGCATGGTTGTCTAAACCATGAGTCAAGAATGCTTTATTATAAACAAACATTTTCTTAACATGATAAACTGGCAAAAGCTCAAAGTCATGGGCATGATTTGCGTTTGGAACATCTTTAGCAATTTCACATCGACAAGAACGTACTCAAAGCTCTATTATATAGGCTCTTGATAGTTGATCGATTCGGAATCGTTCTAAGACAAGCAAGTATTACTTGTTAAATCCGACAAAGTAAAGAGCTATTTTTCTTGGTATAGATAATTGACTCCAAAAGCTAAAGTGGATTCATTTACTTCAACGTTTCACAAAGAATTTGAAAGAATATGGCTATATTCATCAAATGTGAACAAACTTGACCTTGAATAGTTCAAGAGTTCAGTGAAGTACATAATCGACTTGGCAAGATATCAAAACGTCTAGCTTAGATCGAGCGATGTTTGCTTGAGCCAAGCGTGACCATCAAAGAGTTATAAAATTGAAATTTTCATAAATAACTCCACAAAAAACATAGTGTGTCTTCACGGAGACCTCGATGCCATTTAAACATGACTCGAACAATGACGGATCACATCCTTTCCTATAAAGTTATTAAGATTTACACTAAGGACTAATGTTACACTAAAAAAATGTCGAAGCTAAGAAAGGATGCCATATTCAGTTATGGATAGAATTAACTTCTAAATGTCTTTTCAAGTATATGTCTAAGACTCTTAGCCACAGTGGGAGTTCACGGGCTCAGTGGGAGCTAAGTGACTCAGTGGGAGCTCACCGGCTTAGCAAGAGCTAGGTGGTTGAGTGGCAGCTTAATGGCTCATTAAAGGCTAAGATAGCTCAAGTGGGAGCTAACTATTTGTTTTACAACGAACTTTTACCCAAAGACAATATACATGTCTCTTTGTAAGCATTCAAGTGAGACCACGGGCATTACCTCCACAACCTAATTGAGAACATAGTGTTTGTTGCTCTAAGTGGTGTCTTTCTGGAAAGTAACACATTTCCAAAACGACAAGTGGGAGGAAAATGAACTCGATGACAATCTAGCTTAGCAACAAACTAGAACTGAGAATCTCTGAAGACCTTATAAGGGCTTCGTGAGAATACTTGATCAAGAAAGGACTTTACAAGTGCCTTAAAAGATGGCAACCGACACTTTACAAAACTTTTGAAAGTTGGAGTAAGATCAAGAAAATCAAAGGGCTTTGGAAGCGCCTTGAAACTCAGTGTTTGATGCAATTACCCCGTATAGGTATAGAATTCACCAAAGGCTTGGATTGGATCCTATAAATTTTCTATTAAGTTAGAAATAAAACTAAGACTTACAAGCATACTATTTACTATTAGATAGTAAGGGAATAATTTCTTTTAAAATATCTACGAAAAATCTAAATTCTGAATAATGGCTAGAGGCCATAAAATCCGAAATAGACTCCATGTTTGAAAATCATGTTTTAAAACTTGATTAATTTGCATAAAGGGTGAAAGACCCATCGATTGCAAATAAGTTTTCAAGGAGAAAACCAACATATGTGGAAATGTATATGTACACATAGCTAGATTGGTTGAAAAGGATACAATTAAATTCAGGGAGTTGATTTTAATAAAAACCTATTCACCAATCGGAATGCTAAATTCTTTTCGTGATTGTTCTAGCAAAATTGCACATATGAAATATGACAAAATAGATACCAAAACCGCCTTCCTAAAATAGGATTTTGGAAGTGACTATGAAAATATTCTAAGGGTTTTGAAAATCTTAATAATGCTAGATTTGAAAGCAAGCTCAAGGAATCAATTATGGGATTCAAGGAAGCATTGTATATAGGAAGTGGAACATGTTTTCTCATGAAGTTAATAAGAGGATTGACTTATGGAGAAACATTGAAATTCTTATGAATAAGAAGTTTAGTGGGAGCAAAAGTAAATTATATAAAGGTCCAACGAAAAGTTTACGAACTCTATTGTGAAATAACTATCAAATGCTAAATACTTAGATTTGAAAGTATTTTTGACAATGGACCAATCAAAAGACGATACTTAGTACATATAGGGTATTAAGATATATTTTAAAGACTTAATAACATGTTTGAACGTGTAAAGGAATTTACCGTGTTAAACATGAATTGAAAGACTTTTGAAAGACTTTCGACCCGTATGTATAAAACTAAGTAAATGTTTGAACTAAGTATGATCTAGGCTAAATACTAAGTCAAACAAGAAAGACTCTAGTAGAGACTTTCAACCATATCACATAGCAAACAATTTAAGCAAGACTTAGTGAAACTGAATGAGCTAAAATGTCACATGGATGGAATAAGATTGAGAATTACCCTGCAACTTAATCCATCATGTACGCTATGATTTGGAATCGTTGTAGGACTTACTTGCTTAGAGCATTTGAAGTATGTATGTATTACCAATCAACCTAAATCTATGTAATAGATCGTTAGATTATGGCCAAGAACATCCAAAGTACTTTGATAAGTAACATGATTAGTTCTTGACTTGTGGAAAAAATACAATTTGAGAATTGATGTTGCAAGCACAAACCTTAACAAGGATTAGATCCTTAACAAGTAAGCCATTTATAAGCACGAGCTAATAATGAGTCGTGGCTTGAGAATGGTAACATGGATGTGCATCCATGTGTAATGTGCAGGAATTTAAGGAAAGTTTCCATGATCACAAAATGATTAGGGTATCCTAAATCATTGTGAGCCGTTTGGAGTGAAACCCAAGCAAAGCATCATCAGTAAGTCTACTAAAATATATGTTGAGAATATTGTTGCCTTAAAGGCAATAATAAAGAAGGTGTTATATGGAAAGTTTGTTGTTGAACGTTAATGATTGTAAGTTGTCAAGTTGAATATCTCAATCATGAAAATGAGTGGGAGTCATCATGTGGATAATAAATCATAAATCACATATAATCCATGACACTCACAAATTTTATCATTTTATTATGAAAGTGATCAGTAATGAAGATGCTAAGATTAGCAAAGTAATTATAACTAAACCTATGCCATAAGTGAACGAAAACATTCACAATTGCATGAAAGAAATCAAGCATATTATATATGGGTGTGATTTCTATAGATGTTTTATAAAGAGTGATACTCTTAAAACATTCGGAAAAACCATTTATCTAAGATGAACCATTCAGGTTTTGGAGTAATTAAAAATTTCATGCAATTTTATCACTCCGTTTGCTATTTCATTATGGTTTAGGATTGAATAATGAGTCCATTCGATTTTGAGAATATTCAAAATAGGGTATCAAGACCAGTCTTGATAAGTAAACACCTATAAAGTGAACGTTGAATATTATAATCGAAAATTATCCCTAATCGAGGTCATTTAAATGATGGACGATTAATGACCATTTGAGATTAGTGTGTAGTTTGATTTATAGCACCGTTTCTTATGCTACAAGGACATGATCGTCATGAATCATTTGCACAGGTATTGGTTTAGAACCATACTGGATCGACCTATGAGAATACTTTAAGAGATGAAAATTTGTCATAAGTATACTTCTCATTATTGCTATCAGGACCTTTTTCCTCGACCATGAGTATTGTGAGCTTTCTTGTTTGAGTACTAGTCCGCTTTGATTATTGTCAAACGTCTGCCATAATAGAGGATTATAACGGCATCACTCGGGCGGCTAGGTCCTCTTTGTAAGAGAAGCTACATTACAAGACTGGAAATGTCCCCCTACTAAAATAGGGTAGATGTCTTTGTTGTTTACAAGGTCGGCCTCTCGTAGAGCGAGACTGTAAAATTGCATGGCCTTGCACGGATGGATTTTAGAAATCATCTGTTTATTGACAATCGGACTCGAAATCGAGAAACACTTCTGGACGTAATACGGATGACAAATAAATCTTACCTTATAGTTCATGAAGAGGCATTAAGCGACATAGGAAAAGGGATATACACTAATAGCACACTTGTCCGGAAGGACAAGTGGGAGATTGAAAGGAATAGTGTCCTTCGAACAAGTGTATTATTCTGATAGTGGGTTCAAAATTATTAGAAAGCTAATATATTCAGTAAAGTCAAGTGATCAGAATGCTTGGGTGGAGGCCGCTTCCGATCAGTGACATTAATGCATAATTAATACTACAACTTAATCTTTATTGAACCCTTCGGGTCACACCCAAGGAACCAACGAGCCGAAGCGACGAATTAATTCGGAAGGAATTAATGATTCGATCAAGTAATAAATATTTAGGCGTCAAAAATTCGATATTAGAGCGTCGAAACCGAGTGTCAAAAGTCGAGTCGAAAATAATAAAAGACGAAACGTGCAAATAGTAATAAATCTACGTATTTCTCAAAATAACCCTAGCATCGGAGTGCCCCGAGAAAACCGAGTTCTAGGGGCACAATGCGTAGCATGGTGGCTAGCATGCGCACCAAGACGAGCCTTGGATGGCTGGTGCGTGCTAGCGCACCAATGCTAGCAGCCAAGTGCATGCACAAGGCACACCTTAGCACCAAGCATCGGCAGCAGCCCAAACCTGGAGTGGGCGGCTTGCTGACCGAGAATAGCAGCAGCCCGCAATACATGGGTGCAGGGATGGCTGGGCCGAGACTAGGGGAAGCAAAAAATGAGAAGCCCGCTTGGGTGCCTTGGTGCCCAAGTGGGAGTTGACATGTGGCGTAAGGTGAGGGAGAGAGTGGGGGAGCAAGTTTTGTCCCCCCCCCCCTCTCCAAGTGGTCCTCACTTGCTCTCTCATGTATAGTTGACACTTGTTGATTTATTACTAGCTTGCTTAAATAATTTTATTTTAGCTTTAAAATAAAATGTGAAAATATCATTATCCCACGTTGATGGGAGAGACAATCATACTCTCATCATTTCGTATAAATACCCAAGTAGGGGCATTGGAAATGATGCTTGAGTAAGAGTTGGAAAAGGGATCACAAGTAGTGAAAACCTTTGAATTCAAGAGTTGATAAAGGTATCACATTTGTGAAAGCCTTTGAACTCAATTAATCGGGTTTTTTGGTCGGGTCTTGCTAACCCCAAGACATTGGACCTAGTCTGTGATCGTGTTGCAGGTGGAACATCATTTGAGGCCTTCGTAATTTCGAGGCTAGCTTTCAAGTAAGAGCCCTAGTGGTTGGACGAAGCACGCTCCAAAGGTAATCTTATTATCTTAATCTTGTCATTAAGTTAATTATGTTTATGGTTTTATTTATTGCGATTGCGGTCTTGTTTTTGGGTTTGTTTCAGCGCTGAGTTGGACTCACCAAACCCCAACACGAAATACAGCCAAATTTTCCCAAATTATCACAGAAAAATTAGCCCTGCAATTTTATGTATGTCGCCAGACGCTATTGTTTGTCGCCTAGCACTACATACTGTCTCCAGACGCTACAGTTTGTCGGCCGACGCTGATATCGGTCGTAGGATAACAGATTTTCTGTGATGCATTGGTCTTGAATTTTTTACGCCGATTGTCCTGAGTTGACTTGTCGATGATGGGATGCGAGATTTGTAAAAATTAAAGTGGCCGCACCCTATAAGGGTTGCCTACGTATCCTTTCCTAAGGAATCAGGCCAAACGTAGCTCTCTTAAGTATCCTACTTAAGTAATTATGGGTAGTACTTCTTAAGTTGGTCAAGATTTATCATGTTTGAGAACTCATTGCCATCCATATCAGTTAGTTTTGCAGCACCTCCTGATAGGATAGTTTTGACAATATATGGTCCAGACCAATTAGGCCTGAACTTGCCTCTTAAATCAAAAACATTTTTCCTTAATGCTTTTAACACCAAGTCTCCTACTTTGATGTTTCTTGTCTTGACTTTCTTGTTAAAGTGTCTAGCCATACGAGTTTGATAGCATTGAGTATGATGTAGAGCCTCTAGTCGCTTTTCATCGAGTAGAATTAGCTTTTCATATCTTGCTTTGGTCCATTCAACTTCATCGAGTTTACTTTCCAACGCGATGCGTAGGGAAGGTATTTTTGTCTCTACAGGTTGTACGACATCCATTCCATATACTAAGGAAAATGGCGTATTTCCTATTGACGAGCGAATTGACGTGCGATAACCCCACATAGCAAAGTGGAGTTTGTTAGGCCAATCCTTGTAATTTTCTGTCATCTTCTCAATGAAAGTCTTTAAATTTTGTTTAGTTGCCTCAACTGCACCATTTTCCTGAGGTCTGTATGGAGAAGAGTGATGATGTTTAATGTCATACTTTTGTAGAAATTCTTCACATCTGCTTGAAAGTGAGTTCCATTATCACTTATCATTTCACGTGGGACTCCATATCGACAAATAATGTTTCTTTCGATAAAGAGTGTTACATGCTTTGCAGTGAGTTTTGCATATGATGTTGCTTCAACCCATTTAGTGAAGTAGTTAGTTGCTACTAAGATGCATTCACGACCTCCTGTTCCGGGAGGAGTAATAAATCCAATAATATCTATTCCCCATGTTGAGAATGGCCATGGTGATGTATAGGTGTAGAGGTGAGATGGAGGAACATGTTGTAAGTCAGC
This sequence comes from Chenopodium quinoa, assembly GCF_001683475.1. Taxonomy (NCBI): domain Eukaryota; kingdom Viridiplantae; phylum Streptophyta; class Magnoliopsida; order Caryophyllales; family Amaranthaceae; genus Chenopodium; species Chenopodium quinoa. The sequence goes on along the minus strand of NW_018742292.1, from coordinate 1,095,295 downwards.
GTATATTTGGCATTTAGGGCATCTTTTGACATGTTGATGACAGTCTCTATTCATGGTAGTCCAAAAATACCCTTTGCACATTATCTTTTGAACTAGCATTTTGCCATTTACATGTGTTCCACATACTCCTTCATGGACTATTCTCATAGCCCTTTGGGCTTCCTTTTTGCTTACACATAGAAGAGCTTGACCTTTAGGTACCATTTTAAGTAACTCGTCGTTTATGAGCACATATTGAGAAGCCAAAAGTCTTAAGGCTCGTTTTGCTCTTTTGTCAGCATGGAATGGGTATTCTCCTTTGGTGACATAGTTGAGGATGTCCGTATACCAAGGTTCTTCTTCTTCTTCTTCTTGGGCCACTTCATCATCCTCTATAGCTTGAACATATAAACCAGTTTATGCCTTTTTTCTATCTTTAAAGGCATTTACTCAATTTCTGTAGGAATTCTAACCATTGAGGCTAGTCTTGCCAAGCTTCATATTCTGCAGCGTTGTTGGTAACGTCGAAATCTAGCTTTATGGAGATTGAAATATGTTCTTCTTTAGGTGATATCAATAATACCCCTACACCACATCCCTTTTGGTTTGAGGCTCTGTCAAAGTATAGAGTCCAAGTATCATCTTCTGTGACCATCAAGTCCTTATCTGGAAAGTCATTCTCATGTATTAGTGTCGAATCTTTTATTGGGAAGTCCGCTAAGAAGTCTGAGACCACGGGTCCTTTAATAGACTTTTGGGGCATGAATCTTACATCAAATTGGGATAAGTTGACTACCCATCTTGATATTCACCCAATTAGCGTAGATTTTTCGAAAAGATACTTAAGTGGATCCATCCGAGATACTACAAAGATTGTGTAAACGAGCATGTAATTTCTTACTCAAGTGGCACAATTTCTCAAGTGGTGTATAGCGTATTTCATACTCGAGCATCTTTTTACTTAGATAGTAGATGGAATTCTCTTTTCCTTCTACTTCTTGTGTGAGCATAGCCCCCATTGTCTCTTTGGTGAATGTTAGGTACAACCTAAGAGGTACTCCTGGGAGTGCTGGTGCTAATACAGGAGGATTAGCGAGATAGGCTTTAATCTTTTCAAAGGCTTTTTGGCACTCTTCGTCTCATATTATTGGCACATTCTTCTTGAGCTTCTTGAATATTGGTTCACATATTGTTGTTAATTTGGATATGAACCTACTTATGTATTGCAACCGGCCAATGAATCCCCGAATTTACTTTTCGGTTTTGGGCGGTGTCATTAACATGATTGCCTTGATCTTGGTTGGGTGTATCTCTATTCCTCTAGAGCTGATGACATATCCCAAGAGTTTTCATGAGGTGAATCCAAAAGCACACTTAGATAGGTTCAGCCTCATGTTGTATTTTCTTAGCTTTTCAAAGAATTTTCTTAGAGCTACCAAATGCCCTAGGCGATCCTTAGATATCACAATCATGTCATCTACATAGACTTTGACTTCCTTGTGCATCATGTCATGGAGTAAAGCAGTTGCTGCTCGTTGGTAAGTGGCACCCGCGTTTTTCAACCCGAATGGCATCACCGTGTAACAGTAAGTGCCCCAAGGTGTTATAAATGTTGTCTTCTCCATGTATTCTTCTTCCATGAGAATCTAGATATACCCCGCGTATCCGTCCAAAAACGAGAGAAGTGCGTGATTCGATGTATTATCTACTAGAATATCAATGTGTGGTAAAGGGAAGTCGTCCTTTGGACTTGCCTTATTTAGATCTCGATAGTCGACACACATTCTTACTCTTCCATCCTTCTTGGAACTGGGACCACATTTGCAATCCATTTTGGGTATTTGGATACCCTGATAAAACCTGCAGTTATCTGTTTTTGTACTTCTTTTAGTTTAAGAGCTACGTCGGGCTTCACTTAACGTAACTTTTGTTTTACAAGTTTCATTCTTGGAATTAGTGGTATTTTGTGTTGACCTATTTCTCTATTTATTTCTGGCATATCTTCATATGACCAAGCGAATACATCAATAAAATCTTTTAGTAGATTAATTAAATCGGTTCTTTCATCTTTATTAAGTGTTAGTATGATTTTAACTTCTCTTTTAATGGTTGGATCTTTTAAGATATCAATTGTTTCAGTGTGTTCAATTACCGGCGTTTTATTTTCTAGTTTTTCCATTGCTTTAATTATTTATTTGTCATTTTCATTGTTAGTTAAGCAATGCTCGTCATGCTGGGTTAAAGAGTGACACGAGAAGTAAGCAAATGAAGACATATTTTTAAACTCAGAAACCATTACATCAAATAGAGATATGTCCATTGGGGCTTGACTACTAACTATTTTAGGAGAAGGTGCTAAAATAGAAGAATTAGGGGAAGGTGCTATAACTAGAGATTTAGAAGACTCGATAGGGGAAGAATCTGACTTGGACTCTGACTTAAACGATTCTTCAAACATTGATCCTTGTCCAGTTGTTATAGAGATCTTTCTTCCATTTGAAATAGTCACCTTCACGGTCTTACGCCATCCTTGAACTAATCCATCTGCTGGAGTGATAAGCTTAGAATGATCAAATTATCACTTTGTAGTACCGTTTGAATGAGCAAGGAATTATCTTCAATATATGTTGGCTCATTCTTCTCGTTCCCAAAGAGATGTCCCATGACATTAAAGTCAAAGCATGGAGGTGCTTTATTCTTATGGATAAGAGTTGGGATATCATCTAAAAAGTTGCAATCCAAGGAGATTTTAAACCCATGTTGTCTTATCCTATTCTTGACAAAGGGTTCAGGAAATTCATGACGTGGATAATCCTCTCCCTCTCTCATGAATTGCCAATTGAGGGTGAGAGGATAATAATCCATTGGGATTGCTTTCTTTTGGGTACGAGCATTCCTACGTGCGTTGGCTTTTTCCCGGACTCGCTTACGACCTTTTAGTGTCGATTCAAAACCAAGTCCAAAAGTGTCCAATTTAGGGAGGCCAGGTAGTCTCATTTGCTTTGCTATCCCTTTCTTCTTTCCAAGAGTCATTCCACGAAAGTGTCCCTGTTTTCTGAGGATAACATTTACTGTCATGTTAGAGTGGAGGTCGCAGTGAAGAGGGGTCCTTTCATCCTCCTCGATTAAGGATACCTCTTTGTTAAACACTAGTAGAAAAAATGCTATTTGTAACGCCCTAATAGTAACTGGCGTATATTATGCTAGTTACAGAAGTATCAGTAGTAACCGACTAAGATAATGCCAGTTACAAATTCCATGACATTAATAGCCAACATAGTAAATGTCAATTACTAATATGTGGAGTATCTTTATTTGAAGTTTTATTAGTAACTGACTAAATAAATGTCAGTTACAAATGTTCAGTCACAAAAAATTTGACTAAAAAACTTGTAACTAGCTTACAAACACCAGTTACAAATACTTAGTCAAAGAAAGTTTGACCAAAGCGTTTGTAACTAGCTTATAAACGCCAATTACAAATATTAAGTCAAAAAAAGTTGACCAAAACATTTGTAACTAGCTTATAAACGCCAGTTACAAATAACAAGTCAAAGAAAGGTTGACCAAAACATTTGTAACTAGCTTACAAACGCCAGTTACAAATAATAAGTCAAAGTAAAAAAATTTAACTAATTTACAAACGCTGGTTATAAATAATAAGTCTAACAATAACTTTTGTTTTTTTTAAACCAACAAATATTAAGTTTCTAGTTTACTTTTTTTTTTTTTTTTTTTTAAGGAAAGTTTCTAGTTTTATACTTTCTCTTAATTTTATTAATTTTTCATTAAATTTTTTTTTTTTTGAAAAATAATTTTTATTTAAATTTTGATTAAAGGTAAAAAAAAAATAAATAAATAAATTAAGGTAGGTATTACATACTCAGAATTCTCAAAAATCAAAAAAACTAACACTTTCGCTCCACCTTCACGACTGCTCCTCCTTCACCCCTTCACTGCGCGCTCCTCCCTCTCCATCACCTCTCTTCCTTCTCTGTCGCTGCATCTCACTCCATTAATTGTTGTTTTGGTTTGTTCGAATTTGGGATCAGCTTTAGGGGATTTTTATCAAAGTTTGAGGTATGTGTTCCTTTTGAATTAGGGTTATTTTACTTTCGAATTAGTGTTTTTACATGTAAATTCGAATTGACTGTTGTTGTTTTCAATTACTTGATTAATTTTTAATGAAATTAGAATATTAAAAAAAACCAAGGAAATTAAGTTTTGATGAATAATTTCGAACAAAAAAAATTAAGAAACGATTATTGTTTATGAACTGCTTTGTGTAATTGGGGTACATGCATGTCTAATTGGGTTACACTAGCCGAGTATGTCAGGTCTTTTTGGTTGGTTTGTTTGATTCCATGAAAATTATGTATTATGCTTCGTTTAGTTGCTGCTGTCATGTGGCGGTTCTGCTTGTGCTTTGTTTGTGCCCTGTGCTACTGATTGTTCCAGAAATTGTTCATGACCATGTGATGTTAAGACTTCTAGTATATAAATTTGTTATGCTTGACTATAAAGTCCTACAGCCCTATAGACTTAGGAAGAATGTAGCGCTTTCATTATGTAAGAAAATAGTGTGAATTCTCAATTTTTGATATGTTTTAAGATTATTTTGACCTAATTGAAGAATTAGGCTGCTCATTTGATTGATGTTAGGGGCTGTAATTTGTCAATTTCTGGTGTTTTCAGATCAGATTGATGACATCTTTTCATCGTTATTACGAATTAATGATCATTTCGAACTTTTGATGATTGATCATCATCTGATTTAATCTTACTACTTGAACTTACTGACCTGATTCATTGGTTTGTAATCTGTTTTCATCATTAAACAGTAGCCAATCAATTTGAAAATGTGTTAATTAAGTTGTTAGAGTCCTTTGTCCTTCAATTTAATTAAACGTCCATAGGTTTGGATTTGGCATTTCTAAGTGAAATTTCTGTAGGTTTTAGATCAAAATTTGTTATTTGTCGTGTTGGATGTTATATCCTTATGGTTGTACTCCTGCACTTTAGTGTCTAATAATGATTCTAAGAAGAAATATATGCTCTTAACTTGTGTGTGTTTATTAATGTCTGTTTTTCCAGTCTAAAACCATAAGGAGAGGGAGCAAGGTTGGAGATTTCCGGCTTGACAGGTCAACATTCGCCGCCACTGTTCAGGCTATCACACTTTAACATCAGAACTGATTTTAGAGCTGAAATTCAGAACTGATTTCGGAGCTGAAACTCAGAACTGATTTCAGTGCTGAAATTCAAAACTGATTTCAGAGCTGAAATTCAGAACTGATTTCAGTGCTGAAATTCAAAACTGATTTCAGAGCTGAATTTCATATCTGAAGTTCAGAACTGAAAATCAGAACTGAATCAAAACTGAAATTCAAGACTGAAAATCAGAACTAAAATCAAAGTTTTGGATCCTTTTGAGTTTTGAGTGACGAGATAGTACTTGACCAAATCGCTAATACTTCAACATTTAAGTTCAAATCCACAACTTGGATAGCTACAAAAATGGAATTGTAATATGCATTCATGAGTATTTCTTTGCTTCTTTTTTTTTTGGTGAATCCACAAATGTTTGTGTCTATGATCCATAGTTAAGTTTGATCAGTGAGATTTCCCACAACCTATCAAATTTATACATATTCTTAGGTGGATAGGCATTTCTTATAGAGATTACTGATTTGGGTTCTTATAGTATTTACAGTTTTACACTTTACTATGTGGGTTTGCAGTCATTTGTGTTGTACTTATGCATTAGGCTTAGTTGCTACTAGATGCCTGCACTAACTGAAATGTAAACGAAACACCGTGTGCCTTTGTTGTGGTGATTGGATATTTGGACATATTATGGAATATTCCCTGCCGGCATGCACTGTTTTCCATTTTGAGCATCTGTTATATACCTCTTTCATCTTAAGGAATTGAAGTTAACAATTAGCATTGTTTGTTAAGCAGAACATCTGCCGGCATGCACTATTTTGCACTAAATAAAGCTTATTCAGAGCTCAAATTCAGAACTGATTTCAGAGCTGAAATTCTAAACTAATAATCAGTACTAAAATGATTCGGGTTGAAATTCAAAGCTGAAAATGAGTTAACACACCAATTTTATTCGGTTATTCCAATTGGTTGAATTGATTTAACCGAACTATAATTATAGAGAGAAAATGAATTAGTGGTAGCCTGGTAGGCATATATGAAGTGTTCTTGCATTTTGTTCATACCTGTGAGTGTGACTATTTTTTGAGGTATTTTATCTTGTGGGAGTTGATTGATAATCTCTGGTTGCTGTTCTATTGTAATAGTCTTTGTTTGTTTCTAATGTACTTGTTCTAATAGTTATATGCTTGCTTTTTCTATAATTTGTAGTAAGAAATGAATCGTGATTGGATGTATGTTGAAAATCGAACTCAACCCGAGTTCTTGAACGGGATTGAGGAATTTTGTAGAACTGCTATTGAACACCAGAGGACTACTAAAGGAGAAACAATCTTTTGCCCTTGTCGTGATTGCAACAATGTGAAGAAGTGGAAGGAAATTAGTGTGGTTGAAAACCATTTATTTCGCCGTGGGTTCATGGCAAATTATACCATTTGGTATTGGCACGGTGAGAAAATAATTCCTACAACTAGTAGGTCATCAATCAATGACGCTGATATGGAGAATAGAGAACAATATGATGATAATGAAAGGGATACCGATGATTTTTTCGAGGAGGATCACATTCCTGAGATGATGGATGGTTTGGGTGATCATGTGAACGAAGAATCTCGTATGTTTGAAAATGTGTCAAAGGCCGCCGAGACACCTTTATATCCTGGATGTGCAAAGTACTCTAAGCTTTCAGGGGTTTTAACATTATTTAACTTGAAAGCAAAGAACGGTTGGACCGATACAAGTTTCAATTCGTTGTTAGAAGCTTTATCAGACATGCTTCCTGAAGGGAATGACATTCCTAAGTCTACCTACTATGCAAAGAAGCTATTGTGTCCCTTAGGTCTTGAGTACACGAAGATCGATGCATGTCCTAATGATTGTGTACTTTTTCGAAATGAGTATGAAAACCTTGATGCTTGTCCAAAGTGCGGTGTTGATCGCTACAAGCGCGAGGGTTCAAACCCCAATCGCAAGAAGTGGCCACCAGCTAAGGTGTTATGGTATCTGCCTATAATACCGAGGTTTAAACGACTTTTTTCTATCAAGAAGGATGCAAAAAACTTGGTGTGGCATGCACAAGAGAGGAAGAAAGATGGGTACATTAGGCATCCCGCTGATTCGAAGCAATGGAAACATATTGATGATACATTTCCGGAGTTTGGTAAAGAGGCTAGGAACCTGAGACTTGCATTAAGTACCGACGGGATGAATCCTTACGGTACCCTTAGCTCTCAACACAGCACATGGCCGGTGCTTTTGTCGATTTATAACTTGCCTCCTTGGCTATGCATGAAACGTAAGTACATCATGTTGTCGCTTCTAATATCGGGTCCCAAACAACCCGGTAATGACATAGATGTCTACTTGGAGCCTCTCTTGGAGGATTTGAGATTGTTATGGGATAAAGGTGTTCCAATGTTCGATGCCCATACAAGTACAAATTTTACTTTGCGGACCATGATTTTTTGCACTGTAAGTGATTTCCCGGCTTATGGGAACTTGTCTTGGTACAAAGTCAGAGGGAAAAAACCATGCCCCATTCGTGAGGACAAAATGGAACCAACACGCCTCAAGAATTTTGGAAAGGATGTTTATATGCATACTAGACGACTGCTTCGTCGAGATCACCCTTATCGTAAGAAAAAAGCTGAATTCAATGGGTTCCCAGAGAAACAGTGGTTGCGTGAGCCACTTAGTGGTATAGAGTTGTGGGAGAGAATCAAAGATGTTGAGACAATTTTCTGGAAAGTTGGTAAACCTACCTCTATTACGGGTCTTTGGAAAAAGGTGTCTACATTTTGGACTCTTCCTTATTGGATACACTTGTCTGTTAGACATTGTCTTGATGTTATGCATATTGAAAAAAATGTATGTGATTCAATCATCGGGACATTATTAAATATACCTAACAAGAAAGGATACTAAAGATGTCCGGAAAGACATGAAGCTTGCAAATATTCGACCAAAGTTATGGCCCGTGGAAAATGACGAAACAAAAAAGACATTTTTGCCTCGAGCTTGCTACACATTGTCTAGAGAGGAGAAAAAAATATTTTGTGAGTGTTTGTACGGCATCAAAGTACCTACAAGGTATTCGTCGAACATTAAGCGTCTAGTTTCATTGGCCGATAAGAGAGTAATTGGTATGAAATCCCATGATTGCCATGTCATGATGCAAGTGATGTTGCCTATTGCACTTCGAGGTCTTTTGCCAAAACATGTTAGGCACACTATTGTTAAACTTTGCCTATTTTTTAATGCCATATGTAACAAGGTGATTGATCTAGATAAACTTGATGAAATGCAAACTGGTGTTGTAGAAACATTATGCAAATTTGAGATGTATTTTCCTCCTTCATTTTTTGACATAATGGTTCATTTGGTTGTCCATCTAGTACGAGAAATTAAGGAATGTGGCCCGGTTTTTTGAGATGGATGCACCCTTATGAGAGACACATGGGAACTTTGAAAGAAAAGGCGACCAACAAAGCACATCCAGAAGGTAGTATTGTTGGAGGTATTATTGCAGGGGAGGCTAATAACTTTTATTCTGTGTTCTTAACTAAGGCTAAAGAAATTGGAGTTCCAACATCTCGTCATGAAGGCAGACTTCAAGGGCAAGGGACGATCGGTCGTCAGTTTGTGAAGCCTCCATCAGATAGAATCCAGAAAGCTCATCGTTATGTTCTTCAAAACCTTTCAGAAGTCCATCTTTATATAGAAACTCATCTCAATTTTTGAAAAGAATGAATCCAAGAATAGGTACATATGCTTTGATGCAAAAACATAATAATTCTTTTGTTGAATGGTTTCAAAACCAAGTGAAGTGTGAGTTAGGGCAACCGAATAATAATGTATCTGATACGATCAGATGACTTTCACGGGGTCCTCAATTGTTTGTGAACACTTATGAAGGCTATGACATCAATGGGTATTGTTTCTACACTAGTCGCCAAGATGGTAAGAGTGTACATCAAAATAGTGGTGTTATGGTTGTCGCATCTTCCTACGGAATACTCAAGCTCTAAGGATGCTAGGCCTATTAATGCAACACAGTCATATTATGGGGTCATTCAAGAGATATGGGAGCTGAATTATGTTGATTTTGTAGTTCCCGTTTTCCGATGCAGGTGGGCTGACAACCGGCGAGGCAAAAAGATAGATGAACTATTTGGTTTTACTTTAGTGGATTCAAGTCGATTTGTTGATGGGGAGGAGCCCTTTGTTTTAGCTTCACAAGCAAAACAAATTTTCTATATAAGGGATAACATTGATCATAACTGGCAGGTTGTTGTTCAAGGCAAGAGAAGAATTGTTGGTGTCTAAAATGCTGTCGATGAGGAAGAGTATGACCTATTTGATGATACACCGCCTCTATCTATTGGGGTTCAACCCCTAAGAGAGGGGGAAGACATTGTCGCTGATGAGAGTATGCCCATGAGGAGGGAGAATATGTTGATACCTAGGCTTCATTTTTTATCAATCTGTAGTTCTTTTTAATTCTTCGATTAATTTGTAACTATAATGCTAGACAATAATGTTAGATGACTATAAAACCTCTAGTTTCACTTGGATTTTAGTCTTTTGAGCTTTGACATATGAAATGGAATTTTACATAGTTCTTATATATGCGGCACAAGCTTGACTGTTTTTATTGGTATTATAACTTCAGGAATTGAAAAATAATGTCTCTGCAGGTTGCTTTTATTATTTATATTTGCTTTCTTTGTTACTTACTTGTAGATAGAAACCTTTTATAATCTGTAAAAATATAGCTCTGTTCATGTGATATTTAATTCTATCAGTTTTTGTATTTTGTTTTATGCAGGCACTTCTAGATCAAGGAGCATAAATATGGTCATTCAACAAAGTCAAGAGCAAACTTCCTCAAGCCAAGATGTTGCTTTGCAAGCCACATCATCTAAGAAGAGGAGTAGGGGGCCATCAAAGGCAATACAATCAAGTAAGCCTATGGTGCTTGAATTCAATGATTATGACTTGCCTACTGGTGAATGGGAACCCGTTTATGGAAAACAAATTGGTGCATGTGCTAAGAGATTAGACATCACTGTGAATGAGTATGCAAAAATAGATAAAGTGGATCGGGAAAATATATGGGAGGAGACAAAGGTATAAACTATTCACTTGCTAGTTAGTCATGTTGCTATTCAAAATATTAGTTAACTTTTTTTTTTTTAATCCACAGCGAATGTTCCACATTGAGGATCCAAGTGGAGAAAGGCAAAAAAGGTTTCATAGTGCTGTGGCTTCGCGATTCAGCTGTCACAAGTCGAATTTAAGGGAACGATTCATCACTTTTAAAAACCCATACCCGGCCACTTCTCCTAAAGCAAATATGAAGCCATGGGAAGTGTATGAAGGTTACTTTACAGAGGAGAAATGGAAGAGGTTCGAAATATATAGTAAATTAGCAGAATTCAAGGTAACTACATATTCACATGCACTGTTAATTAATCAAACAAAAACTGATTGTGAAGAATATGATAATGTTTAACTCTCTTTTCTTTTTTTTTTTTTTAAAAACAAAAAAACAGGAAAAGAGTGAAAAGGGGAAGGAAAATGCAAAGCTAAACAAATGTCGCCATCACTTGGGTCGAAACAGTTTTCAAAGAGCTCGGATAATTTGGAATAAGCAAAAGAGACTTGAAAATAGATTTCCTGCTCTGGTAGAATCTTCAACTACTGGCAACACTTCCCAGAGCAGTACATCAACTGGTTCTATTTTTGATCGTCGAGCTCTTGAGTGGGTTTTAGCTCATGAAAAGCGGTTGCCAGATGGAACATGGGGCATCGACCCAAAAGATACGGAGACTATTCGAATTGCCAATATAGTTGTATGTCATAGTTTATCAAAACAAAGAAATCTACTGGCATTACAGATTTCTGGTCATCTAATTAACTTTTTCTATGTTTTTTCAAACATGAAGAGAACTTGCAAAAACAAGCAAAGGAATCTGAGGAAGGAGAGTGTAAACAATCAGAGCGAGGCGTTGATGCCCTTACTTTGGCATTTGGGAAAAAGGACCATCGTGGATTTGTGAAAGGACTTGGTGGATGTGGGATTGGTGTCGGCTATAGAAAAGCATTTGGCCCGGTAAAAGGTAAAAACATGTCTAAAAGTGGTTGCTCATTACAAGAACTAGATGAATTTAAAGAGAACTTAACTCGGGAATTTGAAGAAAAATTAAAGGAAGGCATTGCAGCAGCTGTAAATTCTTATCTTTCTGATTTCATACCACACATAACTGCTAATGATTTGCAAGTAAATGATGCTCAACCTTCCCCATCTTCCTCAATCAATCCAACAGAGCTAAGTCCTCGCTTGTTAGAGGTAAACCTTCATTTGATAAAGATTGAACTCTTAATTATCATCACATGAGATGAATACAGAATTGATAATCAAAACTGAATTCAAAGTCGAATTTCAGAACTGAATGCAGAATTGATAATCAAAACTGAACTGAATTCAAAGCCGAATTTCAAAACTGAATTTAGAACTGAAAATCAGAACTGAATTTAGAGCCGACTTCCAGGATTGAATTCAGAACTGAAAATCAGACCTGAATTCAGAGCTTAAAATCAGACCTGAATTCAGAACTGAAAATCAGACCTGAATTCAGAACTGAAAATCAGACCTGAATTCAGAACTGAAAATCAGACCTGAATTCAGAGCTTAAAATCAAACCTGAATTCAGAGCTTAAACTCAGACCTGAATTCAGAGTTGAAAATCAGTCCTGAATTCAGATATGAAAATCAGAATTGAATTTAGAATTGAAAATCAGAACTGATTTCAGAGCTGAAATTCAGAACTGATTTCAGTGCTGAAACTCAGAACTGATTTCAGTTCTGAAATTCAAAACTGATTTCAGAGCTGAAATTCAGAACTGATTTCAGATATGAAACTCAGAACTGATTTCAGTGCTGAAATTCACAACTGATTTCAGAGCTGAAACTCAGAACTGATTTCAGAGCTGAAACTCAGAACTGATTTCAGAGCTGAAATTCAGAACTGATTTCAGAGCTGAAACTCAGAACTGATTTTAGTGCTGAAATTCAAAACTGATTTCAGAGTTGAAATTCAGAATTGAATTCAGAACTGAAAATCAGAACGCAATTCAGAGCTGACTTTCAGAACTGAATTCAGAACTGAGTTAAGATGGATAGTTTGTTCAGCATTGTTTAGTCTTCTTAATTTTAAGATTGTGGAGTTGGTTGGTATTGTTTGCAGAATTTACTGTTGGAGTGGTATTCTTTTTCTTGCTATTTGATGTATATGTCTCAGGTTTGCGACTCACAATTGACCCTTGCTGTCTCTGTTTTGCGCATTGTTGCTAATATGCTTCAAAAAGTCCTCTTATCCGGAGATGTATGAGTCAGCAGCTTTGTGAGTTTGGGTTAGAAAAAACTTTGTTAAATTTTGATAAGACAAAGAGTGGTTTTGAGAGTAAAAGTGTAGCAAAAGCATTCTCAGTTTCATATTCATAAATGGAGAGTTGGAGATTGTAGCAGGTCCAGTAGATTGGATTAGGGTGCTAGTGTATGTTAATGTTACGAGTAATTTCAACTTAATTCCTGAGTTTTATTATTAATTTGAACCAAGAAGGATGACTTTGATAAATTAAACATATGAGGTGTGACAGAGTGTTTGGAGTCTATCAGATTGGAGGTGGAACAGGGTCCAATGGATTTAATTAGGGTGCTAATGTTTGTTATTTATGAGTAATTTCAATGTAAATCCCAGAGAAATATTATTATCTGGAACCAAGAAGAATGACAAGGATATATTATGCACATGAGGTGTGAAAGTGTGTTTGGATTCTTGTCAGGTGTTGGAAGATCATATATCATGCAAGATACTGCTCTCATATAATTAAAAGGCACATTCAAGAGCTGTCAGATTCTCAGATAGACCATATCAACATGGAGTAGGTTTGGTGTATTCTTCTGATGATTTAACATTAAAACCTGAGATATATTAGCAACAATTGTGACATGAGCTTGTCATTGTTGCTCATTGTTGCTTCTCACAGATGCTCATTGTTGCTTATCACAATTGACCCTTGGTGTATTCATGCTGGTTTGCCATTTCATGATGAGGGTATTTTAAGTTTGGCATGATATTAGCCAGCTTAGATTCTTTTTTTCCTTAGTTCAAAGTTCCTCTTGCTTTGTGATATATATATATGCTGCAAATACATCATACTGTGAATTTTGCGGAGGTTGTCCATTAAGTACCCCTGCCCCCTTCCCCCCCGCCTGACCCATATGTTCCTCCCAAAACCCATTTGCCAGAGGTCAATTTAACAAAACATCAGTTTTTGTACAAAGAATCTTACCTGCTTTTATTTCTCATACTTATTAGTTGTTAACTATAGATTATGCTTTCATGTTTCTTACGACGTGATCAATTATGTAGGTCCCAACTAAATGTCGTCTTGCTTTAGTTGATGAGTTCAGTGGGAACTCAGTGATTGTGGCCGATGGAACGGCAGAACCTTGTCCTAGTGGAGTGATTCATAACAAAAAAATGAATTGTGACATTTATAGAGTTAGTGTTGACCATGTTTACAGTGATTATTCTCACCTAAATCTCCCAGAAGAGACTGATGACGGTATCACCACGTTGGGTGAGGCGAAAGGTTATTTTTTGGGGTGGCCGGCAGATTTAGTCTTCTTTACTGACGAGGTAATTCATTGATATGCTATGTAATGATCTAAGATATTTGTAACTAAATTATATTAATATTTATCTTTTCTTGAAGGTTATGACTTTGGCAAAAAAGACGGATAATTAATTGGTGCAAACCAAAGAGAAAGTTGATAGTTGCGGACCTATCAACTCAGAGCATTCAACTATTAAAGGCAAAGGCATAACTATTCTGGAAAATATTGTTGAGAGTCTTGGTGAACAGTGTTCTATGTTGTATTATTGCATGACTTCAGGAAGTGGAGATTATGATACTACGACAATTCCATTGAAGGCTCCATTGTTTTATCAAAAGGAAGACACACAAATTTATGTTACTAGTGATGATGTCTCTGAATTACTACGAGGAGCATGGGCTAATATTTCATTAATCCATGTCTACATATTGTAAATACTAACATTCATTTAAGTTATTTGAATTTGTTTTACTATGAAATATATTTCATTAGATCCATTTATTATACTAATTATTTATTTTTTCTATAAAATGCAGGTACTTAATTGAAGAGCATATCTCATTATTTCAGAAAACTAAAATCAAATTCTTGTGCCCCCAAAAAATTTCTGCAGCTGAAATCAAGAAAGATTTCCTTGAAGTCAAAATGTATTTGAAAAATGCTTTTCTTACTGAATTAAGGAAAAAGGATGCACAATGCAAATTCATTTTGGCTCCATATATGGAAGCGTATGTACTACTGATCCTTAAAATCTTTACTTTTACATAATTTTATTATTTTAATTATGTGAATAATACGAACAAGTTTATTAAAATGTAGGAATCATTGGGTACTCTATGTGATTGATTTGTGTATGAGTCTTGTGTATGAGTTTGATTCTGTTATTCAATCACCTCCGAACGCTCGAAACTCAGAGTTGTCCAAAGTAATGAAGATGTTAGTACACAACATTCGTAATACTACGTATTAATATGCATGTGATTAAAATTTATTTTTCATTCGTTTAATCTAATGATTTTTATGAATTTTTTTTTAGACCTTACAATGTATATAGGTCACACCTTAAAGGAAATGCTTTCAAAACGAGTAAGCCACAATTACTACACATAAGAAAGGAGGTAAGCGTATAATTTTTGCCTTTTCGTTCTATTAGTAATGAAAGTATTATTTAATATATTAAATAATTGTACTATGTTCATTTGAATTAGTGTGCTCAACAATGTGGTGGTACCGAATGTGCTTATTATGTGATGAGATATATGTATGAGATAGTATCTTTCCATAGCGATTGCAAGGGTAATTTGAAAGAGGTTAGTGATGAGATATATTACGAGTTTTAGTTGATGTTTTATTTTTATAAAGTATAATATATATACAAGTATTTTTTTTCAGGAGTATTTGGCAAGACTTGCAGCCTACAACGATGTAGAATTGGATGAGATTCGAGAACAATGGGCTAAGTTTTTTAGGCTTAATTTTTTGTTGAAAGACTAGTTATCTTATTAATCGATGTTATGATTTATCGCATTTAGCTTAATAAAATGATATAACACATTTTTATATATCTACTTTAATTTTATTTAGCCCATTGGTTATTGTTATTACATTTCTACATTATAAATCAATGCTTTTTTGATTCAAGTTTAATTGTTTTTTGGAAATTACAGTATAATTAATTTTTTTTGTATTGTATGGTTATGGATGAATAATTCGAGTTGTGCGGAACTATTTAGAGTGTTTGTATTGTATGGAAGTATTCGTAGTACATGTTTTGTTGGTTGAATTGTAACAGGTTATAACTCATTTGACGATGGGTCATTTGGTAGGATATACTACCATTTTTGTATTCGAATCAAATATTTTAAAAAAATTATATTTATTAGTAACTGGCGTAATCTAGTGCTACTTACTAATAGTATTTTTTTTTTTAAAAATAAAAAATATATTCGTAACCGGCGTTATGATTTGCCAGTTATTAATAATACCCTTATTGTAACCGACGTAACCTAATTCCAGTTACAAATAGTGTACTGTTTTACTTGAAAAATAGACTTTTTGTAACTGACGTTGGGTTATGCTAGTTACGAATATACCCTTATTGTAACCGACGTAACTTAATGCCATTACAAATAGTGTGATTTCTTACCTGGAAAATAGACTTTTTGTAACTGGCGTTGGGTTATGTCAGTTACGAATAATACATTATTTGTAACTAACATGAGCCGGTTACGAATAATTTTCACTAGTTGTAACGGTGGCATTCGCAACCAACAATGCCAGTTATAAAAAGTCAATTTCGCCAGTTACAAATAACACTTTTTCTACTAGTGAAAAGCCCCACAAATCTTCGTCATCTTCATCATGCTCTACATTTATGATTGGATTCTCGTTGGCCTTGATTCTCATTGGAGAAGCATCAATTGTAATAGGAATTCCTCAAACTATAGCCTTAACTTGTTGATGAAGGGATGAAGGAACGACCTTAAGGTCATGAAGCCAAGGGCGTCCCAACAATAAGTTGAAAGATGCTTTAATGTCTACCACTTGAAAAGTAGTAGCATGTTCTATGACTCCTGCAGTTACATTCATGGTGATTGTTCCAAGGGCTTGGCAGCGAGTATTGTCATAGGCTCTTATTCCCTGTGTAGATGGGGACAAGTCTTCATCCCTTATTCCTAACATTCTCGCAGTTCAAAGTGGACAAACATTAATTGCTGATCCATTATCTACAAGAGTCATTGGGACATTCATTCTCTTGCAGATTACTGTGAGATTTAAGGCTTTGTTGTGTTTTTCACCCTTTGAAGGTAGGTCCTTGTCAGAAAAGGAGATCAAATTGATGGGACTAGGAACATCACTCATGAGGAAGTTAGCCAACCCCTTAGGAGTGGTTTTAAAATCTATTCCTATCTTAGCTTGAGCATCCATTTCTACTACCCTATGTTGATGGGATGTAGCTAGTAGTTTCCATACATTCATCTCCACCTTAGTCTTTTTGAGTTGTTTGAAAACATCATTGTCTTCTAGATAATATGGGAACTTGTTGAGTAGTAAGAATAGGTTGTTGTGCGGTAATGGGAGGTTGCATTCTCCTAGGTCTTGTGAGAACATCTATGGGTGAATCTTCTTCATCCCAAATATCGTCCACTGGATATATTGTGGAGAGTGGGGTTTCCTCCATGTCTTCCTCATCATCACTTTCCTAAATTCCATTGATGGTAGCATCTTTCTCTTGAAGAATTTGGACTAACTTTTTATTATCAATCAGTTTTTGAATTAAATCCTTGAATTGAAAACAATGTTCTATAGTGTGTCCCCCTGATTGATGATATGGACAACGAAATCTGTCTGTCCTCTTTAGTAATTCAAATGGTCTCGCTTTGAGAGGTTTTATCTTGCCACTCTTGGAGATCATTTTGGACATATTTGCTATGTGGTCCCAATTGGAGTATAAGATTTATTGCTCCTTTTGGGTGTTTTGATTATTTGAAGAGAAAATGGCTTATTTTTAGTAGTCTCTATAGGTGTCACCTCTTTATTGACATGCTTACTTTTTTTTAACTTTGTGCATTCAAGAACTTTTCTACACATGTATATTGTTTTCCCCATTGTTTCTATGAAGAGCAAAACGTCTTCTCTAGTGGCCTGTTGTTGATTTGGGGCCCAATCACTCATAGCATCAAAAAAGATTTCCTCTTCTTCTTCAATGGCATGAGTTTCTTGGACTTGTTTGATTAGAGAAGAGGGGTCAACATAAATTTCTTCATCAGAAATAGCCAAGGAGTCAGAAAGTGGTGCACTGTTAATACTTGGCTTCTTGCTTGTAGGAGGCGTTGGGAGTTTATTGCTATCAATCAAGTCTTGGATATCTTCCTTTAGCTTCTAGCAATTCTCAGTAAGATGGCCCCTACCTTGATGGTATTTTCAGTGTGCATTGAGATTCCAATTAGTTGTTCTCCTTTCGACTAGTGGATCTCTAAATGGTCCAATAGGAGTTAAAGACCTTTTGCATGAAGACGGTCAAATGCGGTGTCATAACTTATACCAATAGGAGTAAAAAAGTTTCTCCTAAATGGTTTATTTTGTCCTTGATTATTCATGGCAAGGACTTAATTCAGATTAAAGGTGCTAACATTATTTGAGTGGGTGGTTTTGGAAGAAGAAGGGTTGTCGTTCTTCTTTCCTTTCCAGCCACTGTTGGAGTTATTGTTAACAACCTTTTGCTTCGCAAGGTCGTCTTCAATATTAATTCCAATGTCATAAACGGCCTTGAAAGTATTCAAGTTGCATTGCTACTTAAGATGTTTGGAATACTTTTCCTAGAGATTCTTTATGAACAATCTCACTTACTCTTTTTCAGTAGGCACCTCAATCATCTTAGCGGAAGTTTCCCTCCACTTATTAAATAAAGAAGTGAAACCTTCATTCTCATTTTTCTTAAGTATCTCAAGCTCCCTATGATCGGTTTCAACTTGAATATTACATTTTTATATATATATCAATGAAAGTGTTTACAATAGTATCCCAAGTAGAGGTTTTCTCTTTGTCAAGAGAAAAGAACCATTGTTGACAAACAGTTTTGAGAGATAGAGAAAATAGTGAATGAAAGACTTTCCTATCAATCTCCTTTATATTCATTATGGTCTCGAAAGCCCTTAGATGGAAATAAGGATTGTCTGTTGCCTTGAACCTAGGGATGTCATTGGCATTGAACTTCTTTGGAGGAAGCTCCTTGTCCATTGAGACCCCTTGTGAGCTAATGCCCTAGAATCTATAGTCATTGGAGAGTTTGCTCAAGCTTTCTTGCATGAGCTTCATTTGTTGTTGCTTCACAGGGTCATTAATTTGAAGGGCCATAGCCTTCATCAATTCAGTTATGTTGGCCACGTCCTTCCTAAGTTTGTTGACTTCTTCTTGAGTTGTCATTATCTTCTTAGCTTTTCATTTCCGACTAATTGGTTTGTCAAAAAGTAGTACTTGAACGAAGGTGTTGTCCTTGATTAATCGCCCTTCCTTTCTTGATAAATTAAACCATTTATTTGTTTTAATGACTTGACTTAAATTGAATTTGACTTTATTGGTTTTAAAAAAAGCAAAAATAGGATGAATATTTTGGGAATGAAGTAAGGGTTCAAACAAGGTTTCAAACAAGTATGGTTTAATTAGAGGATTAATATCCGACTTACCCCCTAAAAAATGACGGAAAACACGCGCATACAAGACTCTCTAGACATGGTCAAAGTGTGACATACATATTGGGTGTGTTCTTTAATAGTGAGTGCGAGTGACATGCTTTGACTCTTGTGTGAGACCATGGGACTATGTGCTTAGAATTAATTAAAAACATGACTACTGTCATTTATAAACTGATTAAACCGTTAGGCAAACTGATTAATTAGACTCGTCATGAGGACTCGAGCAAAAACATCACTAGTAGAAAAATACAATAAGGCACCCGCATAAAGGCACCGGTTCAGGCCAAACCGGTGCCCTAAACCGGCCCAAAATTGGGCGCAATTTTACACAAATAGAAAAGGCACCGGTTCAACCCAAACCGGTGCCAAAAATAAAAAGAGCACCGGTTTTAACCGGTGCCTTTTCGAACCGGTTCATTTAAATATTAAAAAAAATCGCCCTTATAACTATCCCCAAACCCTAATTCATTCGGTCGTTCTTTCTCCTCTTCTCTCCTCTTTCTCTCTCTTCCTCCTCCTCTTTCTCTCTCCTCTCCTCCTCTTTCGCCGATCTCCAACAATCCTTCATTCTTTATCTTTCTGGATCTCCTCCTCCTTTCTATCATCACTCGAAAACCACCAACAAATCGAAGACAACAACATGCAACACTGATTTTGAGGTTTTTCAATCGATTTCTTGTTTTTGTTTTCCATTTCAATCGATTTCTGGGTTTTTCGATTTCAATTTTTTTTTATTTTCAATTATTTCGATTTTGATTGTTTATTCCGATTTCTTGTTTTTTATAATTCAAATTAAATATTTTTTCTTCGATTTTGATTTTTTTTAATTTCTATTTCTGGGTTTTTTTTTCGATATCTTTTTTTATTGTGTTTTATTCGATTTTGATTTAGTTTTTCGATTTCAATTTCGATTTCTGGGTTAATTTTCTGTTAAAATAATTAATTAATTTGGGTTAATGCATGCGGTTTTGGGGTTTTTATTTTCGTGATTTTTAGGTTTTTTTCCTGAGTTTTTTTTCCCATTTCAATTCTCTTCAAATTGGGTTTTTTTTCGATTTTCATTTTTGATTTTGGATCTCTGGGTTTATTTTATTTTCGATTTCATTTTTGTTTTTCGATCTCTGGGTTTTTTTTTCAGATTTCAATTTTTTTTCGATTTCAAATTTTTTTGTTTTCTGGGTTTTTTTAATTTATTTTCTAGATTTTAATTTTTTTTATATTTATTTTCTAGGTTTTTTTAATCGAATTTAATTTTATTTATTTTCTGGGTTTTTTTTTATGAATTTCGATTTTGATTTTTATTTTATTCGATTTTTTTTCTGGGTTTTTTTTTATATTTTATTTTTCGATTTTCTTTTTGACTGATGTTCTGGGTGTTTTTTTCTTTTCAACTGCTTTTCTTTTTTATTTTTTTCGATTTTCTGGATTTTTTTTTTAAAAAATTTCGCAGCTTAATTAAATCATTTTATTCAATTTATTTTGGTTATTTTAATTGGTGCAGGTACTTAGATCTTAAATTGAAGAATCAAGATGCAAGTATATTGATTTAGATGTTGTATGTGTAAAGTTGTAAATTTTTATTTTGATTTATATTGTTTTTTTTTTTTGATTCATATGTTGTAATTTTTTTTTTTAATTTATATGTTGTAATTTTTTTTATTGATCTATATTGTAAAATTTTTTTTGTTATATATTTATTGAACAGATTTGATTTATATATTGTGATGTTCGATTTATATTGTGTATTCTCATTTAATTGTAGTTTATTTAATTTTTAAGAAAAAAAAATAATAATTTTTTTGGCACTTCTGGCACCGGTTAACCGGTGCCAAAAGTGGTGAATTAATTTTGTTGGTACTTTTTGGCACCGGTTAACAGGTGCCAATTTCATGTTTTGGCACCGGTTTGAACCGGTGCCTTTTTATACCCCTTTTTGGCACTCCCCACATTGGCATCGGTTCAAACCGGTGCCTTAGGCCGGGTTTAAACCGGTGCCAAATTCATTTTTTCACGTAGTGCATGGATTGTCGCCAAACGCTAAGGAACATTGCCAGACGACAACATTGTCGCCTGGCGCTAATCACTAGCGCATGGCTCTACAACCCAAACTTTTGCACCATTGCTGGAACATTGGGCTGGGACTATTTCCAGTATTTTACTCTAAAGGGACAATCCTAAAGTTGTACTAAGTAAAGTTCGATCAATTTATATAGATTTTAATCATTTATATCAATTAATTAATTTAGCAAAGTCCTTTAGTCATTAATTAGTTCATTTAGACTCATTCACAAGTCAAACAAACAGTTAGTGGAAACAAATATAAGTTATGCACAAGCAAATAATGCACAAGCATTCAAATAGTCACGATATGATGCAATGAGTTTGCAACCTAACCATGGCTTTAGCTCTCTAAAGCTCAAGGATATGGGTTAGTTAAAGAGGGTCCATGGTTATGAGTCTGGATGCACCGTGCGGAAGCCTTACCTTTGGAAGGGTTGGCGCGAGTGGATGGGACCCCGCGAGTTAAACTCGCTTCCACGGTTTGGTGAATTCAACAAACTCGGATGTACCCTTCGTTGCCAGGAGCGTTTGATTTGGTAGATGGAGCGTGAATTCCCGGAGGGTTATGGTCATATGTAGAACACGTATGGGTTTTGGAAAAAAGGGAAAAAACTCAATCAGGAAGTAAAACTGAGCAAACAGTACTAAAAACTAGTCGAAACAAGAAGGTAGATTTCTGGCTCAGTATTGGAAGAATTCGGCGTGAGACAAAAGTGCCTGTTGACAGGGTAAAGTCGTATCCCTAATCAAAAGTAATTCCTAAATCCTCTAACTAATGTAGATAGGGAAGTAGGGTCGAATCCACATAGAAACGAGTCTTTATATTCCTAATTATAAAGTAACCAAAATATAATAATCGAAGGAAACTAAACTACTAAGAGTAAAAGTGGGAAAGAGTAAAAATAGGAGGAGAAATAATGAATAAAAGACCTAGGGTATAGGTTCACCAATAAATAATATTCCAGGGTAAAACATAATAATCAATCATCAATGCATACATTAATCAGATCATAAAGGGCTTTCGCTACGTATTACAATCACACAATTAATTTACCGATATTAAATCTCATCTTTCGAATCTCGACTCAACCATTTATAAATTAACCTGCCTATTGAAACTAGACCTAAACATCAATTCTCATCTGTCGAATCTCGAATCAATATTGTTAAACTCATGCATAAAAGATATGCGCAAATCTAGTCACAGGGCATTAAATCAATCAATAAGAAATTAATCTAGCATTGACAATTAACAACCATAAATTACCTCTTCATATTATTCATGGATCCCCATAAACCCTAGAAAGAAAACTACTCACACATAGTAAAAACTAAACTAATCAAAGTAATAAAACAAGTCATGATGGAAGAAGTAATATAAATAACTAAGATTAAGAGAAGATAAATAGTTACCAAACTAATCTGTATTAATGGAAATTATTAAGAACAAGAGTTGAGAGAAAAGTTAAGAGAGAGAAAAATCCTAAGTAAAGAGAGAAAGTCTAAGAAAGAAGATCATCAAACTTCCGTACAAACCTCGTACTTAAACATTTCCTAAAATAAAAATTAAAACTAAACTAATCAGGCTATATAAAAACACGCACCCGATCGGGCGAAGGGCCGCCCGATCGGGCCCGCCTTTTTCTTCGCGTTCTTTCCCACCAGCATCGCCCGATCGTGCTAGACGCTCGCACGATCGGGCGCGCTATAAGCATGCACAACACCAAGCAACGCCGCGCCCGATCGTGCTAACCTTGCGCGATCGGGCCCTTGCTTCACTTCGAGGCTCGGACTTCGATTAGGCTTGATTTCTCGGCCCAATCCGAATTTCCTCTTCGGGTCTTGAATACTCGGTCCAAATACCTCGGGATCCCAATTATCGAGCCCTTAATCACTGGCTCGATGACTCTAACCGGCCTTGGTCTTCAAAGGTGGTCGTGCACTTCTAATTCTCGTAGTCGCTTCATGAAAAACCCGAGAAAATGCTTCAAAGGTGCAATTTCCTACAAAACTCAACAAAGACTACGAAAACACTAGAAAACACAAATTAGTAATAAAAGTGGCTCGAAAGAGCCAAAAACACTACTAATTATGACCAAGGGAAGGGGGTAAATTACTATATAAAATGGACATATCAAACTCCCCCAAGCCAAACCTTTGCTTGTCCCTAAGAAAAGATCTCATCAATGAATCAATAAATATGCTTCACCCCAAAAGTAAAAATCAAACACAAACGATTCAGGGTAAATCAAATAAACATGCTTCAAAATCAACCAATCAAATCCATCTAATACCAATCTTCCCTAACAATTGTCAAATAGAGTAAACCATAAGAGCATATAGAATTCAAGACTAGTGCTCACGCACTCAACTCTCATTTTTGTGGCGAGTAAAAGATGTACTCGATCGCTCTCCATCCAACCCCTTTATGTGAACAATGCCCTCCCAACTCACACTCTCGTGTGTATAAAAAGATGAACGCTCAATCCTACTAGTCGACTCAAAATATGCCAAATCATAACTTGCATTGATAAACAACACTTTCACATTCATACAATTCTATGCACAAAGGTCGGAAGGTCTTTAAAGCTTGTAATGTAAGGCTAGGGTAAAAGGTAGGATAAATTTGAGAGTATGTGAGAGAAAAGCTATGCATTAAGGGAGCCAAATCCTATCAAAACCCATGATCAAAATAAATAATGATCAACATCTCCTACATAACCAATTCTAACATCAACCAAATATACTCCAATCATAATAAACAATCCCAACACTTACAATTTCACTCATAAAAATATAATAATGAAGAAATAGAGTGAATAAACAAACTTTATTTTCCAAACTTGAATTTTTCATTGAGGCTCAAAATTATTTTTCTTTGATCAATCTCCAACTATAACATTTGAACACTTTTTTTTCTTTTGAAGTTCACTTATTTTTTCACATTTTTTTTTGAACTTCTCCTTTTATTTTTTCATAACATCATGCTTTATTTTTTTTCAAGAAAATATAACTCTCAAACTCATCAAAAATAAACATGATCAAAAACAAAACAACTTTCTCAAAACCCACCCAAATTATGCAAATAATAAGCACACTACAAACTCCCTCACCTTACTCACTAATAGATCCCCCAAGCCAAGCTTGGGACTAGTAACCAATGGGGCAAAATAGGCTTGTAATATGGCTAATAAAACAACAAAAAGTCAAGGCAACAACATGGGTAGCAAGAAGGGAACAAATGTATCTACAATGTCTGGAGGCTACCTAAAAGAACAAATGCCTTCGTCCTCCACAATGTGCATAATAATGAATCATATAAATATTACTAATAGTTGCAAACCAATACTCAAATTCATTGACATACCAGGAAATATGGAACTATCACACATTTCCTAACCAAATCAACTAGTCAAGCACTATATTCACAAGTAGTTGGACAAAATTGACGCATGTTAAAGTTTCAAGGCAATCAAACATCAAATCATGATCAACTAATCCATAATGCCTATCATCAAATACCAAGAATCAAAACAATTTTCTCAAGTAAGGGGCACAGGGAAGCATAATTTACAATTCATTGGAACGTATTTTTATTTTTCAATTTTTTTGTATTTTTCATATATAAGAAAGCAATAAAAACTACACTAGGAAAACAATAAAACTATACTAGAAAGCAAATAAAAAGAGAAAAAAAAAAGAATTGCCAAGCGAAAGAACACCCCCCCAAGCCAAATCAAGCAATGCCCTCATTGACTTGGGAGTGTAGCCTACTCCTCATCCTCATCCATCCTCGAATAGCCCCCTCCGTGGCTAGAACTGGCTCCTCCATGGTAGAGCCACCACCTCCATAACCCGAAGCACCTGCAAAGTAGTTAGGGTCCACATTCCCCCCAAGCCCACCAAAAGGTACATCGGTCCCATAACCATGGACCGATGAGTAGTCGACATAGGTATCGTAGGCACTTGGGTTCGTATATCCACCTTGCGGATATTGGAACCAATCGGGAACAAGTGAATCGGGGGGAATAGCCCCCCGACGGGCGTAATCATCATACATGGGGTATAAACCCCTCCCTAGGTTCCTCTCCACATACCCCACCCTTTCTATCTAGAGACCCTACTCTAGTGTCCAAGTCCCTAACCATACCCTCAACTCTCCCTTGCCCCATCTCAATCCTATCTAATTGGCTCCTAAAAGCCGAGAAGTCATAAGGGGCGTTGGGGTCAATGTTGTAGTTGGTTGAGGAAGTGGGAATATCATATGTAAAGGATGGAGGTGGTGGGTAGTGTGGTGAATGGTGATGAGGTGAGTGGTCTATGGGAGATTGGTGGGGTTGAGGTGAAGGGTGAGGTGGTTGAACCTCACCTTGACCGTTAATCTCGAAAGTGTAGGAAGGCTTCCCCTTCTCAAATTTGGTCAAGGTAGGGTTGGGTAAAGTGAAAGCATTATCCCTCCTACCCGATTCCCGTTGAATCACCCACCAAGTCTCACCTCCCATGACATTAATCCAATTAAGGCCACCTAAATAAGGTAGGTCCATAATAGTTGGGCCGGCTACCTTACCGTCATCGTTAGGGACAAAGTTAAGGTGTTTGACCGCTATGTGTGTTACTAGGCCACCAAAATAAATGGATACCCTAGACCTACCCGCCTCGGCCGCATTGGCCACCCATTGGAAGTGGTTGGCCATTTTGTGGACTATGTTGAGCTTTTCACTCCTAGGGATCATGTATGACCCTAGCAATTCAAGCTCATCCCGCCTAACATTAGCGAGTTCATGCCTTCCAAAGATGGTAAGGCCAACAAACCGTTGCCAAAACTTTGGCACGGGATGTTGTATCCAAGTGCCCTTGGCATGTTGGAGGTTCAAATTAGGATCCCCAGTAAGGGATTGATAGACAACGGCAATGTTGTCTTGGGGAGGTTCAATTGGCCTATCCGATTTTAACTCAAAAGGTTTGCCAAATTCTTTCAATGTCAATCTAACATCATTATTTAGTAATATAAATTGAACATGAGAAATTAAATCATTGGAGTTTATGACATTAAAACTAGAAACGAATTCTAAGGTTAAGTAATCATAAGTATCGTAATGCATGTTAAAGAAACCACTCATGCCAACTCCCTTGAACAACTTTTCTACATGCTTATCAATTACTAATCTAATAAGGGTGGGGTGATGAACAAAACGAGTGGGAATTACCTGCCTCAAAGTGAGGTTGATCATCCTTTGTTTTTGCTCTTAGGTGGTGATGACCATCCTCTCCCATCCCGAAACTTGCAAATCCGGGTCAATTCTAGCCTCTTGTTGCCTTGAGCTTTCCCCCCTTACAGTTCTTGATCTCTTGAGAGCCATTGTGATTAGAAAATATAGGAATTGAAGACTTTCTCTCTCTTATGGTTTAGAGAAAATTGAGAGAAAGTGGTAGAAATTAGGTGTAGATTGTAGAGAAAGATGAAAGGATTAAAAATATGCAAAAAATTTTGAGTTTTGATGGAAGGATTGGAGAAGATCTTGAAAATAAGTGAGTTTGAAGGTGTAAAAATGGAGGTTTTAGAGAGAGAAAGTAATGGTGAAGAAGATGGAAGAAAAATAAAGTGAGGAAAGAAAGAAGGGGAAAGGATATAGGGGATGGCCAAATAAGGCGCGCCCGATCGGGCAAGCCTCGCCCGATCGGGTGGACAATGCTGAAACCCAGAACCGTAGTTGCGCGCCCGATCTCCGCCCGATCGGGCGCGAACACGAACGAAAATTTTGCCCTTTCACTCGCCCGGTCAGGCGAGCTTCGCCCAACAATTCTTTTCCTTCACTCGATTTGCGCCCGATCGGGCAACCTCGCCCGGTCGGGCAAAATAAGCTTGAGATTCTAACTGCTCTTGCGCGCCCGATCGGGCAACTTCGCCCGATCGGGCTAATTTAGCTCCGATTTGCAACTCTACTTGCGCGCCCGATCAGGCAACCTCGCCCGATCGGGCGAATTAAAAGCTGAAAATTATCCTTGCTTGCGCGCCCGATCGGGCGAGCTTCGCCCGATCGGGCCCATGCCCAGTCAGATGTCCTTAGCTTTTTCTTCGTCTTCAAATCTTTCTAAGTCTTTTGACCTCTTAAACCTATACCTGTACAAAAACACTTATAAACGGTAAAATTTCACTCTCCTCGCCTCTCTAAAATTAAAAATAAAAATAAAGAAAAAGGAAAACTAGTCTAGAAAGCAAGAAATACGGGTTGCCTCCCGCAAAGCGCTGGTTTATCTAGGTCCCGCACGACCCTTTTACCACAGTGAAATAACTAGGACCCTTGGCCTAACATTTGATTGGGTGGTTTCTCACCCGGTCTAGCGGTGTTTAGGCTGCGATGCGGCTTCCTGACATACCCTGTGGGACGCCAAATCACCTTATCTTGTGGATCCTCCTTAACTTGGACTGGGGGATCTTCAATGCTACGCACCAAAGATCCTTCATTGATCGAGGATTGCTTCAAATTTTCATTGCATTCAACACTTGCAACTCGATCTGGCGAGGTACCTACCGTAGGCTCGATTTGCACAACTTGCTCGATTGGTTCCACCTTTTCATCTTCGAAACCAAGACGAACGGTGTAAAGTGCTCTTTCTATTGCATCGACTTCCTTCTGCCATTTGTCTATCTCATCTGAAAGGGATGCAACACAAGATACCGCCTCCAAGGGATCTTTTTCAAGAGCTTGGGGCTTGTTAGAATAATTTTCAACCACATTAACACAGAAACATTTATCCTCAGTCATGGAGCTTTTAGGGGCATTATTCAGATTAAAAACAACTTTATCATCCCCTACTGATAATGTTAACTTACCACTTCTTACATCTATGACTGCTCCTGCAGTGTTAAGGAATGGTCTACCTAAAATAATTGGGGTTTGCGCATCCTCAGCCATACCAAGAACAAAAAAATTAACAGGTATATAAAATTGACCTACTCTGACGGGGACATCCTCAAAAACACCTAAGGGGTATTTGAAAGAACGGTCGGCCATTTGTAGAGTTATATTAGTAACTTTTAATTTACCCATATTCAACTTAGAACACACAGATAATGGCATGACGCTAACACTTGCACCCAAATCACATAATTCATTATCAATCAAGAGATTGCCAATATGACAAGGGATAGAAAAACTACCCAGATATTTTAATTTAGGTGGAGACTTATTTTGAAGTACGGCACTACACTCCGCAGTGAAAGCTACTGTCTCTATCTCACTAATAGACCTTTTCCTCGTCAATATTACTTTCATAAATTTTGCATACGAGGGGATTTGTGTGATTAATTCAGTGAAGGGAACTGTTACCTTCAAATCTTTTACCACCTCCAGGAACTTACCAAACTGCTTATCCAAATTTGTCTTCAATTGACGATTGGGGAATGGAAGTTTGATAATTGGCTTAGGAGCATTGTTGCTCTTGTCTGGAGTAGCCACCTTCTCTGGAGTTGTACCCTGCAATGTAGAATTAGATATGTTAGTATTATCCTTTAGCCCTGCAGGGCAATCAACTACATTGTTTGGTTTAACGAAATCAAGATTAGCATTATTTAATAAAACAGGTTCATCAACTTTGGGCATAGGGGGCCCTTCATAGTTTGAACCACTCCTTAGAGTAATTGCAAATGCTTGATCCGTAGGCCGGGTCGGCTGTGTCGGCAGAGCTCCCTGTTGGCGGGCTTGTAGAGTAGCAGAAAGTTGCGCAATTTGATTGTCTACAATTTTATTGTGTGCTAGAATTTGATCAATTGTCGCATCTCTACTCTCCATGTGCTTTTGCATATTTACCAACATTGCTCTAATTTCCACCAGAGAAGGGTCGAAAGATGTGGAGGTTTGTTGTGGTTGGTTCTTCTGGGGGATGATAATATTTCTGTTGTTGTTGCTGTGGCGCCTGTGGTTCTTGTGGTGGTGAATTTTGAACATTAGTACTCCAGTAGGAAAGGTACGGATGATTCCGATACCCAGGATTGTAGGTGTTGGAGTATGGGTTATTTTGCCTATAGGCTTGAAAGGCATTAACTTGCTCTACGAGACTCCTGCAATCTTGTTCCCAATGACCTATAATACCACAATTTTCACAGAAAGCCTCATTAGAATTATTATTAATCGTAGAAACATTAGCTACATTAGCAGTGCTCAGATTATCTAATTTTTGGCAAATAGAGGTCAGTTGAGATTTCAAAAAGGATACAGAGTCAACACTATGCTTCCCCTTGTTAGCAAATCCTCTAGGAGTCCCATATTGGGAATTGTGTATCGCCATGTCTTCAATAACCTGACATGCATCATCAACATTAAGATTCATAAATCTCCCACTAGCTGCAGAATCTAAAATTATTCTAGAGGAATTTCCAATGCCATTAGAAAAGGCTTGAATTAACTGCCATTGTGTTAAATTATGGTGAGGGAATTCTCTTTGTAAGTCCTTGAACCTCTCCCAAGCCTCATATAAAGATTCATCGACTTCTTAGGAAAAGTTCTGAATCGCACTCCGTAGTATGGCTGTTCTCTCTGCAGGATAATACTTGTTATAAAAATTTAAAACAAGAGTTTCCCAGTCAGTTATACCAAGTGCAGTTCTTTTTAAACCATTAAACCACAATTTAGCTTTTCCAGTTAAAGAAAAGGGAAAGAGAATCTCCCTGATTTGGTCTTGAGTGACCCAGGCTTGCCTGATGGTGTTACAATATTGACAATAGTCGGCAATGTGAAGATTCGGGTCTTCACCCTTAGCTCCACTAAATTGCTTCCTCTCTATCATCGTTATAAATTGGGGCTTAATTTCGAATTGAACCCCATCAAGAGCCGGAGTAGGGGTGAGATGTGGAAAATCTGTAAGCTTTGGCTGTGAATAATCACTAAGCTTCTTTGGCGAGTAATGTAGATAGGGAAGTAGGGTCGAATCCACAGAGAAACGAGTCTTTCTATTCCTAATTAATTAATATAATCTAGATTATAAAGTAACCAAAATATAATAATCGAAGGAAACTAAACTACTAAGAGTAAAAGTGGGAAAGAGTAAAAGTAGGAGGAGAAACAATGAATAAAAGACCTAGGGTATAGGTTCACCAATAAATAATATTCCAGGGTAAAACATAATAATCAATCATCAATGCATACATTAATCAGATCATAAAGGGCTTTCGCTACGTATTACAATCACACAATTAATTTACCGGTATTAAATCTCATCTTTCGAATCTCGACTCAACCATTTATAAATTAACCTGCCTATTGAAACTAGACCTAAACATCGATTCTCATCTGTCGAATCTCGAATCAATATTGTTAAACTCATGCATAAAAGATATGCGCAAATCTAGTCACAGAGCATTAAATCAATCAATAGGAAATTAATCTAGCATTGACAATTAACAACCATAAATTACCTCTTCATATTATTCATGGATCCCCATAAACCCTAGAAAGAAAACTACTCACACATAGTAAAAACTAAACTAATCAAAGTAATAAAACAAGTCATGATGGAAGAAGTAAAATAAATAACTAAGATTAAGAGAAGAGAAATAGTTACCAAACTAATCTGTATTAATGGAAATAATTAAGAACAAAAGTTGAGAGAAAAGTTAAGGGAGAGAAAAATCCTAAGTAAAGAGAGAAAGTCTAAGAAAGAAGATCATCAAAATTCCGTACAAACCTCGTACTTAAACGTTTCCTAAAACAAAAATTAAAACTAAACTAATCAGGCTATATAAAAACACGCGCCCGATCGAGCGAAGGGCCGCCCGATCGGGCCCGCCTTTTTCTTCGCGTTCTTTCCCACCAGCATCGCCCGATTGTGCTAGACGCTCGCACGATCGGGCGCGCTATAAGCATGCACAGCACCAAGCAACGTCGCGCCTGATCGTGCTAGACCTTGCCCGATCGGGCACTTGCTTCACTTCGAGGCTCAGACTTCGATTGGGCTTGATTTCTCGGCCCAATCCGAATTTCCTCTTCGGGTCTTGAATACTCGGTCCAAATACCTCGGGATCCCAATTACCAAGCCCTTAATCATCGGCTCGATGACTCTAACCGACCTTGGGCTTCAAAGGTGGTCGTGCACTTCTAATTCCCGTAGTCGCTTCATGAAAAACCCGAGAAAATGCTCCAAAGGCGGAATTTCCTACAAAACTCAACAAAGACTACGAAAACACTAGAAAACACAAATTAGTAATAAAAGTGGCTCGAAAGAGCCAAAAACACTACTAAATATGACCAAGGGACGGGGGTAAATTACTATATAAAATGGACATATCACCTGTCTCCAGACGATGGCACCGTCGCTAGACGAAAATTACTGTCGCCATGTGACAAAGCTATCTCTTTGCGATGGCGCTATTTTCTCAGCGCTAATTCCTACATGCCTTGACATCTTTCTGTTCTTGAAATTTCTAGTTTTTTGCAGCGTTATTTTGATTTTAGTTGTGAAAGATATTTCCCTAATTTCCTACGTGTAAAATCCTATGTTTTTAACGCATTACGGATGGTCTTTCCAATGCAGACCTTTTTATGCATATGCCAATAATGCTAATCAAAATTACGCACATGAAATACTTAGAACTTTTCGAGTCTCATCCACTCATTCTAAATTATTGCCAAAATAAATTTTAGGAATTAAAATAGAAATCCTCCCCAGTGGAGTCGCCAAATAGGGAATATTTCAAGCATCCTACACTTGAGCCCCACTATGATCATACACTTAAGCATGGTGGCGTCCAAAGGGAAAGAAGCTATAGCAAAAAAGTCTCCAACAAGTTTTAGGAACTTGTAAACCGTTCACACGGTGAAGGTTAAACCCCTTCACGATCCATGAGATCGCTAACTCCATAGTGGCCTGGAACCATGACTAGATAATGGGGGATGAAGGTACAAATCCAACCTAAAAGAGATTGAACCTACCCTGAATCTACTTTATTCTTCTCGTATTCATGTGCGCTTTCTGACTAACAAGCAATCAATAGATCAATCTAAACTTGTTTAATCTATGCAGGTTGAATATTAATGCACAAACAAAACTATTATTGGTGATCACTTGAATTATAATCATATTAGCCTAAACAAGATTATTAATTATCTTATAATTAAGCGTGATTACAAGTACAAATTCCCTTTAATCCAACAAGAGAGGGCGTGATCAAGCAATAAAAACAATAATATATATCAGGCAACGTAATAATTATAATCATAATAATATTCTCAATCTCAATAAAGCATAATAATATTATTAGCAAGATCCTGGCATGATACTAACAAGATTAATGACAAACCCTAGCATGTCACTAAACAATAAAGATTAAAGCTTTGGTCCTAACACGATACTAACATGATAGAAGGAAAGAAATAGGAAACATCATAAGCATACATGATATTAGAAACTTTAGTTATTACCCTAAACATGATACTAGGAAGCAATAAAACATCCTAACATGATACTAGGAATTAAAAATCATCAAAGCATGATTTCTATATCAAAATAATAATTAAAGCAATTACTTACTTGGATGCCTCGTATCTCTTTCTAATAACAATATACACACGTTAGTAACTTCAAGGAAAATATATAATAAATCAAACAATTAAATTAAATAATTGAAATAGGGATTTGGGACCAAACCCTCAGTAATTATAAAACTTTCACGTGTAGGGCGAAGGCAACTTTGAACTTAGCTAGGTGTGACTAGAACTAATGTATGTGGAATTTTATGAGAGGGAAGGTTTAGAAAAAGAATAGAGAGAGAGTGACAGGGTAAAGTCGTATCCCCTAATCAAAAATAATTACCTAAATCACTAACTAAGGTAGATAGGGAAGTAGGGTCGATCTCCACAGGGAAACAAGTCTTTTTACTCCTAATTGATTATTATAATCTAAATTATTTAAGTAACCAATATTTATACTTAACTATGAAACTAAACTACAAAGAATAGGAATAGGGAGAAAACAATATATGAAAGGATTTAGGGCACAGGTTCACCAACAAATAATACTCCAGGGTAAAACATAGTAATCAATCATTGACATTGCATAAATAACATGATTAACAGGCTCTCACAATTTATTAATCAACATAGATCTAACAGGCTCTCGCAATTTACTAGATCTAAGTTCTTATTGAAAATAGCCTTTAATATCAAATTAACATCTGCTCGATTCATCAATTTAATATTGCTATACTTTTACAAGCCGCAATTGTAAAACATTAAAACAATCCAATAAGAAATTATCATGCAATACCAATAATCAATAATAGTCAATCATCAATGCATCAATTAACCAGATTGTAAAGGGCTCTCGCTACGTATTACAATCACACAATTAATTTACCGGTATTTAATCTCATCTCTCGAATCTTGACTTAACCATTTATAAATTAACTTGCCTATTGAAACTAGACCTAAACATTAATTCTCATCTCTCGATTCTTGAATCAATATTGTCAAACTCATGCATAAAAGATAGGCCTAATCTAGTCACAGAGCATTAAATCAATCAATAGGAAATTAATCTAGCATTAATAACCAACAACAATAATTTACCCCTTCATATTATTTATGGATCCCCATAAACCCTAGAAATTAAACTACTCACACATATTAAAAAGTAAACTAATCAAAGTAATAAAATAAATCATGATGAAAGGAATAGAATAAATAACTAAGATTAAAGGAAGAGAAATCGTTACCCAAAATAAATCTGGAATTAATGAAAGAATTAAGAACAAAAGTTTAGAGAGAGAGATTAAGAGAGAGAAAGTCTAAGGAAGAAGGAGATTAAGAGAAGAAGAAGAGATCCTAATTAAGCGTCCTAAAAATGTACTTAAACAAAACTAAAAACTACTCCTAATTAGAAACTAATTGCTCGTCAAAAGACCCTTCCAGAAACACGCGCCCGATCAGGCTAGAGGCCGCCCGATCGGGCCCGCCTTTTTTCTCGCACAGGTCTTCTCACAGCACCGCCCGATCGTGCTAAGCCTCGCACGATCGGGCGCGCCTTGGCTTGCTGCGCACCAGCACGCATCTTGCTCTTACGTGCATCCACTCGATCGGGCATATGCTTGCCCGATCGGGCCCGGTCTTCATCTTCAAGGCTTGGACTTCGATTGGGCTAGATTTCTCGGCCCAATCCATATTTCCTCTCGGGTCTCGAATACATGGTCCAATTTCCTCGTGATCCAAATAACCGAGCCCTAAGTCACCGGCTCTCACCGATCTTGGGCTCCGAAAGTGGTCGTGTCCTTCTAGCTTCCGTAGTCGATCCAATAAGGCCCGGGAAAATGCTCCAAGAGTGCAATTTCCTGTAAAATTTAACTAAAACTACGAAAACACTAGAACACACAAATTAGTAATAAAAGTGGCCCGAAAAAGCCAAAAACACTACTAATAATGACCACGGGACGGGGGTAAAACACTATATAAAATAGACATATCAGAGAGAAAGCTTCTAGCTTTTAGAAAGAGAATAGAAAGAGATGATGGTTGTGAATTTTTTAAAACGGGGAGATACAACCCCTATTTATAGAAAAAAATAGTCTGGAAACAAATCAAGTTCTATTCGGAATAAAATACCTCATGTCGCCAACGACAGGAGTTAGCGCCAGACGACAAGCTTAACGCCAGGCGACAACTATTAGCGCTAGGCGATAGACTTGTCGTCTTGTGCTTAGTCAGAAATAAAACACGCTTTGTATGCGGAGTCCTCTTCTTAATATGATTAAGCAGCTAATTCCACGTAGATCAGATTAAAATCAGGTTTGTGATAAATGACTGTTTTTTTATTTAAAATAAAATATAATTATTAATCTTTATCTCATTAAATTTAAAAGTACCTTCTAGATTATTCTAGAAGATTAAAATCAATCATAATAACATTAGATCATTAATAGGAATGATAATTAATAGGCCCTCCACTAGATCATTGGGCCACATATAAAATTCATTTCGGGCCAAATTTAATTTCAGCCATAACTTCCTCATTGTTCATGGTAATTGGGCTTATAATATATCGTTGGAAAGCTCTTTTCGAGCAAAATCCAACTATACTATTAATTACTACTAAAAAATTGGCCAAAGAGACCATATCAACATAGCCAAAGAGACTATTTTAGGGGTGGTCTCTAGCTCACAAGTCTTTTTGGCCTAAGAGACCACTTCATCAAAAGTGGTCTCTTGTTTAAAAACTGAGACCACTCCTTTAAGATAGATGGTCTCACTTTTTGAAAATCTAAGATCACTTAAAATAGATGGTCTTAGTTTTCCAAAAATTTAGACCATCTATTTCAAATAGATGGTCTCACTTTTTAAAAAACTGAGACCACCTATTTCAAATAAATGGTCTCTTTTTTCTTTTATTTTTTTTAAAAATTATTTGTATTTTAATATATACTCCGTATATGATTTCAATTAAACAAAAACATAATTTATTTATACAAAAATTAGCCTCGTAATTTATACAAAACGAATCCCAAAAACTCATTAATACGAATTATTTGAGTACAATCAATATTCTATCCAAATTTACACAAAACTCATACTCCGTACTAAAAAAATTCATTAACGCTAAATATGTTGTTTAGTACGAAGTATATTATTCGAGTATTAAATCTTCTAGAATACTGATTAAGTAAGTACGAAGTATATGTTGTTATATATATTTGCAAAATATTTGTTTCTTAAATACAAATTGTTTTAAAAAAATAAAATAAAATAAAAAATTTAAGTACATACCAGGA
Source organism: Chenopodium quinoa (assembly GCF_001683475.1). Taxonomy (NCBI): domain Eukaryota; kingdom Viridiplantae; phylum Streptophyta; class Magnoliopsida; order Caryophyllales; family Amaranthaceae; genus Chenopodium; species Chenopodium quinoa. The sequence continues at coordinate 1,059,453 of NW_018742292.1, read as the reverse complement.
CATGACACGTAGCATTGGTGGTGTGTCTTTTAATATATTGTTACTAGATTAGCACTCGTGCGATGCACGAATTAGAATAAAAAATTCAATACAATATAAAATAATTAATTAACAAAATGTGGGTTTTTGGAAAGAGAAATATCACCAATATGCTTTTGGTTAGTTGATGTTCACACTTTAATTTATTTAATAAAAGTTATTTTCCTAATTTTGAATTTGGAAGGAAAAAAATTTGATAAAATTGATGTCATAAGCAATTTTGTTGGGAAAAAATTTATGAGCAATTGACATGTGTACCATGGTGATGTAAGCGGTTTTTATTTTAGTGATTGATTGATTGCTTAACAAAACGGATAATAGGTGTGTGGTTCCTACAGGCGTGGGTACCTTGCATGGTACAGACGTTTTAAGGAAAGAACATATTATATAAATGTAGGGAACATATAGTTATAGTGAAAAGAACATACTATTAAAATGTACTGAACATATACCTAAGGTAAAAATAACATATTTGGACCCAAAAAAAGTGAAAAGAACATATGTCCATGTTCTTTGATTATCAGTGTAATATACTTTTATTTGTGATATAATGTTCATTACTTATTGTGAATTGTTCTTTAAATTTTGTCTTAAAATTATGATGGGTATATACAAGTAATGTTCATTAAATAGTAATATCATGTTCTTTATTAATATTACAGATGTTCTTTAGATATTAAAAAAACATAAAATTAAATGTTCTTTATAAAACTGTTATTTCTTTACAAAAAAAACTGTATGTTCTTTACAAAACAGATACATGTTCTTTCCGTATTTTTTTTTGTCTGTACCTAGCAAGGTACAGGCTGCTGCACCTTAAAATTTTCAATGGATAATTGTTCACAAATCAGCCTATCTTAAAGTAGTTTTACATAAAATTTCCTTATTTTGCCGACTAATGCCTAACTTGCGCAGCATCTAGCCCGGACTCTGGACGAGTCTCGTAATTCAATGCTCCTTTTCCCGGCCTATTCTTGTTAACGACGCACACCCAGCAATTTCATCAGTACGCACAGCACTCCTGCCGGCGACAAATCCACCATTGCTGCCTTCCTATATTACTCAATTCCTACGCTCTCAATCTTCTCTGCCAACCATTTTCCTTCTCTGTTTCTACTCCTTCATCTTCTTCCTCTGCTGCATTCTCTTTCTCCCGTCTGTAAATTAGGTATTTCTCCTCTCTCAATTTCTCTATTTTATGGTAAATTTCAGATTCAAATTAGGGTTTTCTATGCTCCAATTCTTAGCTTTGTATTTTTAATTGTTTTGTTCACTTTAATTCAAATATTAGAGTCGATTTTAGATTTTTCACTGCTTCCAAATCAATACTTTCTAGACAAATTCATCTCAATTTTTTGTTTCAGTGTTCAAATCGGTGATCAAGGCAAGTGCGCTAGTTTCCGCAATAATTCCTGGTGTAAAGTTGTTGTGATTTATTAACATGCCAAAGAATTTCCGGAAAAGGAAAGTTGAGGATGAAGCGGCAGACAATGTTTCAGATGACGAGGAGGATAGAAGGTGCTACTATTCATCATTCCGTATCTTGCTTCTACTGTATATATTTTGCATTTGTTGGTTAGTTACTTTGTATGTTTGCGCATTTTGAAACATTATGTGAATGTTAAAGGTTAGAAATTAGAATATGATTATGTTTGTAGGAGTAAGTGCAGTGTTAATTTCATCTTATGATGTCCCGAACATTTCGGATTACTTGCGTATGCATTCACATTGTTGGTTTGAGTGGGAAATTAAATGATAACAATTGTAAGAGTAAAAACAATGTTAATTACAATTGGTTCCGTCTTTGTTGGGTAGTATTTATATGTTATTCCGTATTCCTGTAGTACGTCGCTATGGGCACTGGGCAGGAGGGAGTATTTCTCTTCAAGCATGTTGCCGTTTCTCTATTCTAAGGTTTGACTTGCAAGTGTTGATTTGAGTAGGTTGGCATTAGAGGAGGTGAAATTGCTACAAAAGCAGAGGGAGAGGAGATCTGGAATTCCTGCTAATTCGATACCACAGACATCTAATGAAGCAACAAAGATAGGCGAAAAAGTCGAGGCTGATGGAGATAAAGAAGAGTTAGTTTTGCAGGATACGTTTGCACAAGAAACTGCTGTCATGATTGAAGACCCCAATATGTATGTTACCTGTCTCGTCTCTTTTCCCACTTCATTTAATTCAGACTGCTTTTTAGATTTGAGCATGCAAGTACACGTTAGAGTTAGTGTTCCTTTTCATGTAAGTATGTACTTTGACATCTTTGTTTTTCTAACATGCTTGCATTCATTTGTTTTGTATGTCAATATTTGATTGTTATTAGTTTTGCAATTTTGGAGTTTGTAGATAAAAGTTATAAAACCTTGATAAAACAAAACTTTTAACCTTGATTAAAGGTATACAACCTCGATTTAGTGCTTGTCTTTATGGGGAGCATATCTCCCAGGTTCTCAATAGTCTACATATATTTTAAAAAGACACATTCTCAGCCTTGCCTACTGTCAAACAACAGGTTAAAGTATATCGACCAAGAGTTAGCCAAGAAAAGAGGCAAGGAACTTGCTGCAATAGAACAATCTGAGAGTGAATTGACTCTTGCTGAAGAAGAGTTATACAAGATTCCGGATCATTTAAAAGTACGTGAACTTCTTATCTGTATTCTGAGTTGTGGCTAATAAAATATTTTGGTGGCCTTCCCTTGGCAATTTATCAATCTTTCCTATTGCATCATCTGCTATCATATTTTGTCTGTTTAGGATTTATTAACTGGTTGTTACAGCTTGTAGTCTTGTTGTATCTTTGCAATTGGTTTCATTTACCTTCTTGTTCTTTATTTTTTAATATATAATATCTTCTCTTTGTTGTAACTTGTAAGGTATTAAATTTTCTTGCTTAGAAACACAATAAAAGTGGTCTATCCTATCGTGTTCTTTGTTAATCTGATGTGGATGTTTTTTTTTTGCTGTACACGCCCCGACAATTTATGATAAGCACATGAAATTTATGATAACCTCTATGTATTGTTGGCTTGTTGCATGGACATGTAAATTGAAAAATGATGCAGTATGTATTAGTATGTGTTCATTGGTATCTCATTCAGAGTTGTAAGCTTATTATGGTAGTGAAAGTTTAGGATTCTATTATTTGAAACTATGACAAATATCTGTACAAATATTTTCTTGTTCCAGTTTTTTAATTAATGTACTGCTTACTATGATGTACTATATGTAGATCAGATAATGCTGTCTAACTCAAAGATTATGGGGTATCTTTAATTAATCTTAACGTTACTCACAATTCTAAGTTAAAAAGAAAGAAATTTCACAGGAGGCCTTATCTTTGTTTTTATAACAAAACAAAAGTTCACTTAAAATTTAAGTGGCTTAAATAAGCAAAAATAAGGTTTAATAAGTTTTGACTAGGGTATAAAGTAGCGTTGAATAAGTTTGGATAAGTCCACATGTAAGCAACAATAAGTTAAAAAGAATTGACCTAAGATGTCCAGTAACTTAATCATTGTTGAGGATGATGGGAAAACTTAAAAAGGATTCGGGGAGATTTTTTTAAAGTTTACTTGCATAGCCTAAAGTTGGAAGTAAAGTAGATGTGAATTATTGCAGATTTGAAGTATTGGGAGTTGGGAGTAGGAACAAGAGAGTTTTGATGAATGAGTTGGGGTTTATGTGCATAACAATTAATTAATTTAAATGCTCCATTAAAGCAAAAACAGATTTGAAAGTTTGAATTAAGAGAGTTTTAATGAATGAGTTTGGGGTTTATGTGCAATTAATTAATTAATGTTAGTTTTTGTTGTTGGCCGGTTGTTGCTCCTAATATATATATAAAAAGTCTTAATGTTAATTTTCATGTGTAATTGTAATCTCTAATTTGATATTCTGCATTTTTGCGTGTTACACCGTTAGACTGTATTGCTTGTATTGCTTTTATGCTTGAGAATAATTATTACAAATGTGCTTTTAGCGGGTCTGGTCATGGGCCGTATTGTTAATTACCCGAAAAAGCGGGTACTCGCTATTAGGGACGTTTGTGGCTTCATGTGTTGTAACTCGAATTTTTTGGATTTTTATGATCTCTAATAGAAATTAGATTAAATTGATAGCCTGCTTCTCTGATTTTAGGTTACTGCCATGACTTTTTCCTCAAATCAACCTCTAAAATTGTCCTCCAGCATTCGTAAAATGAAACTGTACGTGAAAGAAAAAATAAATTTGATGGAATCTTCCATTTTCTACAAACTTGTAAAAATTAATAATTTCAAAGAATCAAGTGTGACTTTGATTCTTGCTTTAGCACGCTCATTTGATGGGGAAAACTCATTTAATTTCAATAGTGATGCTACCGTTTGATTTTGTGTTGAGGAGGTTGCTCTTGTCCTTGGTATTGAAAATACATGGTCTCACTATGCTTCTCTTGATAATGCCAAGTCTCTTGACTCTCTTCTCGAATATATGAAGTATCTTAAGATTGAGTCTGATGAGAAAGAGGGTGAGATGAAAGAGTGTGAGGAGAAAGAGAGTGAGAAGAAAGAGTGTGAGGAGAAGGAGAGTGATGAGAAAAAAAAAAAAGAACTGACTGCAAGGTTAAGGGCTTGGTTGAAGGAAAAAAAAAATTGAAACTGAAAATGATAAAATAGTATTTAGGAAGTTATTGAGCCTTAATGGCGAGTTTGAATGAGGGTTGATCACTTTTGACTAAATCTGGCAAAAATCGACTCGCACCGAAATCCGATGCCAATCCAACCCGCAAACAGTGGGTGCAAACAGTGGGTTTTGACAAAAAAAAATAATAATGACCCGAAACCGTTTTGAACCCTTCAAAGACAACCCCTTTTAACCCGACCCGACCCAACCCAACCCAAAAATCAGTGTTATTGTATCAAACATATCATATTATGGTAAATTTTAGACAAAAACACTTCCAACCATTATAACTTTTGATTTAAAATTATTTTAATTGGACCACAACATTAATTATTTGCCTTAAATTGGCTATTGATGACGATATTTCTTATCATTTGTAATTTTTAGAACGTTTAAAGTACATTTTGGTACTAAAATATGAAAAATCATAGGGTGTTAAAATAGATCTCAACCCGCTGGTCAACCCCACACGAACCCGTTGATACCCAACCTGCTACAACCCGAACCTGAAACTGTTTTACACTAACCGACCTCGGTTGACAACTTTTGACGGTTCATTTTAATTAGATTGAATTGCTAATTTAAATTATGGGCTGGGTTGAATTGTTAATTGTTAATTTATATTTATTGCTAAAGAATTAGATCAAGCAAGCTAATTTGATGATTAAGCAATAAGGCCAAAAGCATACACATTCCACTTGAAGTTTTCATCTCTTAATAATATACCTTTTTAGAATATTTCCCAAACTTGTTAACATTGATTCTTCTAATTTAAACAATAAATTGGCCTGTACAATCACTATCACTCATGCCTGTTAAAATGTGAAGGCCTTCCTTGTTTTACTGACTCTCACCAAAATATATATAGTTAAGTTTGTTGTCATATGAATTGGCAATGTAAATTAATAGTTATGCATGTCAAATCAAGTTGGCATATATCAAATATAACTATGCCAATGTAACTAATCTTTCTATATAAGTCATTGTAAACTCAAAAAAAATATATAACATTATCAATAAAATCTTTTATAAACCCATTATACATATTTATATTTTTATATATATTATGCACAATTAGCACTATATCCTAACAGTTGTATCAAGAGCTAGTACGATCTAGAAGGCTCTAGCACTATTTCCGCGAAGTTAGAAATAATTCATAAAATATAATATTATTTTCCAAAAAAAAAAGGCATTTACAAGCATGATAAACCAATAACAAGTTCCATTATTCAATGGTAGCAACTACGAATATTGGAGCATTCGAATGAAAACTGTCTTACGTGCGTTTGGCATATGGGAAGTTGTTGAATCTGGTATACCAACAACTAAACCAAATGAAGGAGAATCTAGTGTAGGAGGAGTTAATTGGCAAAAGAAGGATGCCGAAGCATTAGCCAAAATTCACCTCGCTACTACAGACTCAGTTTTTTCTCAAATAATGAATGCTACCTCAGCAAAACAAGCCTGGGATACTTTGAAAAGCGAATTTCAAGGGACCCAGAGAATGAAAATTGTCAAATTACAATCTCGTCAACTTGAGTTTGATAATTTGCAAATGAAAAAAGATGAAAGTATAAAAGATTACTATGCAAGAGTAATAGAAATTGTGCAAAAAATGTTATTAACTTTATCAAAAAAGTTTAATCTCATTGCACAAATAATTGAAGAGTCAAAAGATATTACAACATTATCTCTTGCGGATTTTCTTGGTTCTCTACAAATACATGAATAAAAGATGAATATTAGGGATAATGAAACAGAAGGTCCGGAGGGAGCTTTCCAATCAAGGCATAATCCCTCATCATCGAAACTCATAATAATTCAATTCAAGAACAAGAATTCAAACAACAATACAGAGAGAAATCAACAAGGTAATTTTCCTCCTTGCAAAATTTGTAAGAAAACAAATCACGAAGAAAAGAATTGTTGGCACAAGGGAAAATCGCAATGTAATTATTGCAAGAAACTTGGTCATACTGAGAATGTTTGCAGGTTTAAGAAACAACAAGCAAGCGTTTAAGAGACAATTGATGAAGAAGGCTATCTATTCTATGCTAATCAAAATAATACTATAAAAAAATGATTGGCTTATAGATAGTGGATGCACAAATCATATGACAAAGCAATTTGATATATTCACCAGACACATCTATTAAAATCCCTATGAAAATGGGTAATGGATCAAATGGTGAAGTCTGAAGGCAAAGGCACAATTGTCGTTGAGACAAAATAAGGGACAAAGTTCATTAAAGATGTTCTTTATGTCCTTACTTGAATCAAAATTTGCTAAGTGTTCCTCAAATGGTTCAAAATGGATATTCTATCCATATCAAGGATGAATCATGTGCCATATTGGATAAAAAAAAAATCAAGTTGCTAATGTTAAAATGCAACATAAATGTTTTCCTTTAAATTGGCAATATGAAGGAAAAGAGAAGGCAATGCAAGCTCAAGGAGATGAAGCTACATAGCTATGGCACAAACGCTTTGGTCAGAGTAACTTTCAGAATCTAAAACTTCTTTCACAAAAAAAAAAAAATATGGTGTAGGGGATACGAACTATGTCAAACATAATCGGTGTTTGCACTGGTTGTCAATTGGGAAAAATGACAAGACAACCATTTCCCAAGGGACTTGCAAGAAGAGCAACAAAGAAATTATAGCTCGTACATACAGATGTATGTGGTCCAATGAAAACTCCTTCTCTTGATGATATCAAATATTTCATCTTATTTATTGATGATTATTTTAGAATGACATGGGTTTACTTCATGAAAGATCGTTCCGAGGTCTTTAAAACATTCCACAAATTCAAGAATTATGTTGATAAAGAAAGCTCTTCTGAAATCATGAATCTCAGCACATCAGAGTTTAACAAATTTTGTGATAATGAAGGCATACATCAACTCACTGTTCACCACAACAAAATGGTGTGACTGAAAGAAAGAACTGAACCGTTTTGGAGATGGCAAGATTAAAGCTCAAGGATAAGGCAATGCCTAACAAGTTTTGGGCAGAGCAGTTTATACATCCGTGTATCTTCAAAATCGACTCTCAACAAAAGCAATAGAAGGTCGAACACCAATTGAAGCATGGTCTGGATATAAACCATCTTAAGTCATTTAAGGGTATTTGGATGCATATGTTATGTTCATATACCTGATCAAAAGCGTCACAAACTTGATGATAAAGCTGTAAAAGGAATTTTATAGCTCTCAATCTAAAGGATATAGAGTATATAACCCATATACTCATAAAGTATAAGTTAGCACGGATGTAATCTTTGCGAAGGTGCATCATGGAATTGGGAGGAAAATGACATTGATAAAAGATGTGTGACACTACCATTACAACAACAACCACCTAACCTCAAATATCAATTCCAGATAATCAAATAGGTCAACACTCGGGTCAACACTTGCAGGAAGAGCTCGAAAATAATGAGCCGATTTCTCATGGTTTTGAGTATGGTAGCTCTATAGAATCACCTCCAAGGAGGACACGCAAAATCTCTGAAAGAATTCCAGATCTTGATCTCGAAGAATATGAGTTTTGTTGTCTTACAACTCATGAACCAGTAAATTATGAGCAAGCTTCTCAATACGAAGAATGGAGAACTGCTATGAAAGAAGAAATTTGCATGATTGAGAAAAATCAAACATGGGAATTGCAAGATAAGCCACCTAACAAAGATGTCATTGGTGTAAAGTGGATATTCAAAACGAAACTCAATCCAAATGGCTCAATTCAAAAGCATAAAGCCAGGTTGGTAGTAAAAGGATATTCACAACAATTCGGCATCGGTTACAATGAGACATTTGCTCCGGTTTCAAGACAAGATACAGTTAGAGTAATTCTTGCTCTAGCCACACAACGAAAATGGAAAATTTATCAACTTGATATCAAGTCAGCTTTTTTAAATGGATTTCTTGAGGAAGAAATTTATATTGAACAACCTCCAGGTTTTGTAGTGAAAGGTAAAGAAGATAAAGTACTGAGGCTAAAGAAAGCTCTATATGGGCTCAAGTAAGCTCCACGAGCATGGTATAGTCGAATTGATGGTTACTTTATTCAACAAGGATTCAAAAGGAGAGCAAATGAAGCAACATTATACATAAAAATGGATGGAACTTATATCATAATCTTATCACTTTATGTGGATGATTTAATCATTACAGGAAACAATCCAACAATGATAGAAGCATTTAAGCAAGACTTGAAGAAGCAATTTGAAATGACTGATCTTGGTCTAATGAATTACTTTCTTGGCATGGAGATTGAGCAAACAGAAGAGGGGATTTTCATAAGTTAAAAGAAATATGTTGAAAACATCTTAAGAAAGTTTAAGATGGAAAATTGCAAAAAGGTGTCCACCCCTTTAGCCAGAATGAAAAGTTGAGCAAGGAAGATGATTCTGAAGATGCTGATGTCTAACAATGTAGAAGCATAATTGGAAATCTAATATATCTAACAGCTACAAGACCAGATATGATGTATGCAGTAAGCATGCTTGCAAGGTTTATGCAAAAACCAAGCCAGGCACATTTACAAGCAATCAAGAGAGTTCTTTGTTATCTAAAAGGAACCTCATATTATGGAATATGGTACAAGCCCATCAAAAATTCTGAACTAGTTGGATATTCAGATAGCGATTGGGCTGGATCCATAGATGATATGAAAAGCACCTCAGGATATGTATGGAAATGGATATTTTCTTGGTTAAGTCAGAAGCAAGATACTGTGGCTCAATCAACTGCAGAAGCTGAGTATATTGCAGTATGTGCAGCAGCAAATTAAGCAATTTGGCTAAGAAGAATCTTAGCAGAAATGGGTGAAGTTCAAAACAGGCTACAAAAATATTCTGCGATAGTAAATCTGCTATTGCTATTGCTAAGAATCCAGTGCTTCATCGAAAGACTAAACATATAAAAATAAAGTGCAGCTTAATTCACTGTGCCGATATATTCACAAAAGCTCTTTCGAAAACAACTTTCGAGCACTTGAGAGAAAAGCTTGGGATACAAAGGAAGTTCTTCAAGGAGGAGTGTTAAAATGTGAAGGCGTTCCTTATTTTACTCACTCTCACCAAAATCTATATAGTTAAGTTTGTTGTCATATGAATTGGCAATGTAAATTAATAGTTATTCATGTAAAATCAAGTTGGCATATATCAAATATAACTATGCCAATGTAACTAATCTTTCTATATAAATCAATGTAAACTAAAAAAAAATATATATTATTATCAATAAAATCTTTTATAAACCCATTATACATATTTATATTTTTATATATATTATGCACTAGTAGCACTATATCCTAACAATGCCATATCCTTTTGAAAATTCTGTGCTATAGAATAAAATGCATTATAGAAAGAAAAAAATAATCAAAATTCAGATCTAAGACAGATTATTAGTAGGTTTGTGGTAAATTTCCTATTTTCTTTAATAATAAGGATAAAATAAAATAAATTGGGTATAACTAATTGTTACTCTAACATTACTCAATAACCTAACCTTTTTCAATATTTATTTATATTATAGTGATTATCCTAAAAACTTTTGTGTTTGCATGTATTTACATTTGCCTAACTAATAAAAATGATTTACATGTGCTTAAACAATAAAAATCAAATTAACGAGTAAATTTCAAAAAATACCTCCACGATAGGAGCAGCATTATCAAAAACATGTTGGTCCAAGAATTTTTTTTGTAGAGTTCAGCGGTAACAAGGTGGTCAAGGACGGCTTTTGTCCAATTAACCGTGTTGACCACCTCTAAATCATCCTTGGGCTATATAAATTGATAATGAGTAGAGGGGATTACAATTGGTCAATGATGTAAAGGCTTAATAACTTCCTAAATACTATTTTATCATTTTCAGTTTCTATTTTCTTTTCCTTCAACCTAGCAGTCCTCACTTCTTTTAATTTTTTATTCACATCACTCTCTTTCTCCTCACACCCTTTCTTCTCACACTCGTTCTCTTTACACTCTTTCTCATCAGACTCAATCTTAAGATACTTCAGATACTCGGGAAGAGAGTCAAGAGACTTGGCATTATCAAGAGAAGCATAGTCGGTCCCAGTATTTTCAATGCCAAGGACAAGAACAAATCTTCAACACAAAATTGAACGGTAGCATCACTATTGAAATTAAATGAGTTTTCCCATTAAATGAGCGTGCTAAAGCAAGAATCAAAGTCGCACTTGATTCTCTGGAGTTATTAATTTTTACAAGTTCGTAGAAAATGGAAGATTCCATGAAGTTTATTTTTTAATGCTGGAGGACAATTTTAGAGGTTAATTTGAGGAAGAAGTCATGACAGTAACCTAAAATCGGAAAAGTAGGCTATCAATTTAATCTAATTTCTGTGAGAGGTCATAAAAATTCAATTACAATACATGAAGCCTCAAACGTCCCTAATAGTGGGTACCCGCTTTTTTGGGTAATTAATAATACGGCCCACTAAAAGCACATTTGTAATAGTTATTCTCAAGCATAAAAGCAATACAATCTAACTTGCAGAATTGCAAATTAGAGATTACAATTACACATGAAAATTAACATTAAGATTTTTTTTATTTATATAAGTAGCAACAACCAGCTAACAATTAAAACTAAAATTAATTAATTAATTAATTGCACATAAACCCCAACTCATTTATCAAAACTCTCTTAATTCAAACTTTCAAATTTGTCTCTTGTTTCTTTCGCTTTAATAGAAGCATTTTAATTAATTGCTTGTTATGCACATAAACCCCAACTCATTCATCAAAACTCTCTGGTTCCTACTCTCAACTCCCAATACTTCAAATCTGCAATAATTCACATCTACTTTACTTCCAACTCTAGGCTATGTAAGTAAACTTTAAAAAAATTCCCTGAATCCTTTTTAAGTTAAACCATCATCCTCAACAATGATTAGATTAAGTTACTGGATATCTTAGGTCAATTCTTTTCAACTTATTGTTGCTTACATGTGAACTTATCCGAACTTATTCAACATTACTTTATACCCTAGTCAAAACTTATTAAACTTTATTTTTGCTTATTTAAGCCACTTAAATTTTAAGTGAACTTTTGTTTTGTTATAAAACAAAGATAAGGCGAAAAGAGCACATCCTCCGGTGAAATTTCTTTCTTTTTAACTTAGAATTGTGAGTAACTCTAAATGAGATGCCATGAACACATACTAATGCATACCGCATCATTTTTCAATTTACATGTCCATGCAACAAGCCAACAATACATAGAGGTTAATAGTCATCTAGTAAAAATTTCTGTACAAAACCAAGATCAAATAAAATGAACCAAACCAACCACATGAAAACATTATGTGCATCTCAGTTAGCCCTTTATAGCAACCTAGATTTTTCAGCAAATATTAATCACTTTTTTTTTGCTGATCATGATTTATCATAACCCATCATCCTTAGTTTAAATTCTTATTCTTAAATCCATCTCCATCCTTATCAACCCCTTTAATCATAAGATTACACTCCTTAAGACTGCAATCAGCAAAACCTAACCTCTTTAGTACATGATGCAACCCCTCTTAATCCATTCCTTTCCATTACATTTAGGATAGGAAAAATTGATTCTAATAATCCCACCTTTGGTCGGTTCGTTGATAATAATCCCACCTATTGATTATTATTTAATAATCTCACCTTTTGGTGTCATATTCTTCTAATAGTCCCTAACCTATTGGTAACTGGTTAGATAGGTTAACATGACACATGTCCTTTCGTGATTCGTCCAAATATATAATTTTTATTTATAAAAAAATTAAAACTTAATTCCCCTTTCCTCTTTCCTTTCTTTCCCATTAATCCATTATCCTCCATTAATGCCGGTGAAACCTTCATAAAAAAAATAAAAAATAAAAAAATAAAAACCAAACACTCAGCCACCTCACCTCCTCCACTGAAATCGGGCACCCACACGTAAAATCCGACCCACGATACCCCCCCATTGACCCACCCACAAAAGCCCCACCCACGTAAACGGCCGGCCATCTCCACCTACAAACCAACTTCCCCTACCTACGAAAAACCTTACCCAAGATCGACCAGCCACCCACGAAAGACGAAACTCCTACCCAAGACCGACTAGCCATCCAGCCCACGAAACCCTCATCCCCCGAAATTTCTTCCCCCAGGAAATTGATTTTATTGCTTGAAACCCGACGACCGACGCCTACAAGTAATGAATTTCCTTGAGATATAAGTACACTGCTACCATTGTTGTAGGAAGAGAGAGAAATTAAGGTGGGATTGGAAGGGGAGGGGAGGAGAGAGAATTAGGGCTAATTGACTATGGAGATGATGGAGATAAGAGAGTAAAAAAAATTACCTATTCTTTAGGTTAAAGGTCACTAAGGACCATTAAAAGAAGATGACCCCTAAAGGGGAGATTATTAGATAAGAATTAATAGGTGGGATTATTATTTGTAAACCGGATAAAGGTGGGATTATTAGAATCAATTTTTCCTTTAGGATAACCATACCAAACACCCCCTAAGGTTACTAATTGAACAAATTTGTTCAATTACATTAATTCTATAATTCCAAATCACTTGAGAAAACCAAATCATATATAAAAAAAATACAAGTAAAAAAAACCACTATTGATTACAAAATACAGAAATCAAAAGAAAAAAAAAGAGGCCATAAAATCAACAAGTGTTGGGTGCTCAAATCTCTATCTCTCTCTCTCTCTCTCTCTCTCTTTTTTCCCCACATAAATATTACTTACTACCTCCGTTTCGTATTAGTTGCAACTTTGGAATATTTTATATCTCACAAATAATACCCCAAAGTTGCAACTAATAAGAAACGAAGGTAGTATATTTTTTTAAAATATTTTTTATAAGGAACATATATAAATTTTATATATAATATGGATAAATTTTGTGTCCTCATGCCCGAGTCCAAATCTCGAATAGAGTCCCATGTCCTAAATTTTTGGAATTGCCTTACCAGACACTAGGATCTGCCCCCATATCCATACTTGGCACTATTAGGCGAGTCCTTGTAACATAGCTCAGTGATCACTTTGCTTGTGGCAGTAAAAGAAAGAGAGGAAGGAATATGTGAAGTGAGGAAGAATAAAATAATCCACAACAATTGCCCTTTGAACTACATTTTACGTTTACTTTATTGTCCTTTTGGTTGCTACTCTGAACTATACATTACTCTTTTTTGATCCATTTGGGGGGAGGGGGAGGGGTTAAAGTAGAAGCTTTACCCTACCCATTAACCACTTGTTCATGGCTCCCTCATCCAATCATCCTCCTAGGCTCCTACCGTCCTTTCTCAAATCAACGACCAATTAATAAAGCCTCACATAACCAATAGAGCAATATTTCACTATTTCATGCCTAGTGTCGGCTAAATCAATCATCTTTCAAGTGCACATTTTCTTAATGTTCATTTGATTGATTTTTAATAAGCTTTCAAAGTGGCAAATTCTGTTTAGTAATTAATCCTCCGTCTTATGTGGAGATTATGATTTTGACAATGAGATAGGTCTACTGGTCTTGTGATGATTGGTGGGGGGAGGAAGGTAGGGCTAGACCAACTAGTTTTTGTGTACCAATAAACCATTTATCTTAAGTTTGGGTAGTTGTCTCCTTTACTTTCAAGTTTATCCTCTTATTACCTAATATTATGATTAATGTTTCTCTAAGATGAAATCTGTTTGTGTTAGATGTTTTCATGTTACTTGGCTTTTTTCAACCCAACATAAGTTCAGATTAGTTTCAGTTAGGACTACTCCTTATAAATTTACCACAGAAATAAACTCATATTTCAGGTGAATAAAATCAAATTCTTAGGGGGCGTTTAGTATGGGGTATTTAGGAAATGGTAAGGGAATCAAAATGGTTGATTCCTTTTGCTGGTGTTTGTACTCCCATTATGTCATTCCATTTCCCCTCTCAGTTACTTTTTAGGCAATGCTTGGATTGGTAGTAATATATTAAGGGGGTAATAAAAGTCCAACTTGAAAAAAAAAAATTAATTAGAGGTGTTGTAGGAGTTAAGATGTTTACAAATGAAATAGGGTAGTTGTGCCATGAGGAAAAGAGTGAGATGGTGGAACTATTACCCTCATAATCAAGGTGATAGATACACACCTTACCCCTAGTGTAACTATTACCCCCAATTGGGGATAATAGTTCTTCTTTCATCATCTCATACCAAACAATCACTATATAATTTTCCTTACAATCACACCATCACTATCTCCTCCTTCCTATTCACTTTCATTTTCCTTACTTTGTCTTGTTTGGCAAAACTAGCGCTAAAAGGGGCAAGTAGATGTTAAAGTAGCGAGTAACCTTCAAATAGTAGTGGGTAGAGGTTAGTTGTTAATGTACCGGTTAATAGTATGAGTGTTTGGTAAAATAGCTGTTGAAATATTAAATACGATAAAAATACAATATTTATAAAAGTAAACAAAATATGTCAAAAGCTACCAGCTACCTTCAAATGCTAATATTATTAAAATTTGACAAAAGCTACCTCTACCGCTAGCTGCCACATGAATCGCTAACTTACTAAACACACATATTTTTTCTTACTAGTGTTTTGACTTGGTTCAAATGCTAACCACTACTTAAAACGCTACTGCCAAACAAGGCCTATGACTTTTATTACCCTAGTAATACATATTCTTCAATCCAAGCATGCCTAGTTTTCCATGTTGATCCCTCCCTCCCAAGGGTATTAGGACTCCCTTTATTTAACCGCCACCACGTCACCACTACTGCCGCCTTTACCAATGCACCACTGGGTTACTCGGACATGGCATTTTTGCCGTCATACTCGGGTCCGGATCCGGGTATGAAATCCGTTCCGGACACGTCACTTTGCTCTCGGGTGCGGCAAGGTTGTCGTGAAAAGGTTTTTCATAGCAAGGAGACCTTGAAAGCATTGGTTGAAGCTGTTGGAGGAAGATGAAGGATTTGTTTTTTTATTCTTTTATCTTTAATTAATAAGTTTTGTGGTTTCCCTGTACATTTATTTTTTAAAAAAAACTGTGGTTTCCCAAGGTAAGCTTTTTTGTACTGTATAGCAGTACAAAGATGGTAAGAAGGCTTTTTTTAAAGGATATAAAAGCTTTGTGTACTCATGTTTTGTTTTACTCCGTAATTGTTATTTTGGTTTGGCTTCCTAAACAAGCTTTCCCACTTATTTAAAAAATACGGTGTATGTATTAGTTATGTAATCAATTTTAATGAATATGTTTAATTTTGTTGTACTAATTATCTGTTATTATTTTTCTCTTAAAAAATTCATTGCCGTATCCGTGCCCGAGTCCAAAGTTAAGCCAGTGTCCCCGTGTCCTAAATTTTTTAAAATGACGTATCGGACACTCGGATCCGTACCAATATTGGATACCCGTACCCGTGTCAATGTAACATAGACCACTGCCTTATGCCTGCACCCCATTGCCACCACCTCAGTACGATATTGTCGTTGCCTCGCCACCCATCCACCACAAAACTCACTACCACCCTAGAATATTTACCCCCACTTATTGAAACCACAAATTATCCACCCCTATCACCTGAAACCCAATCCCCACCAACCGAAAAGCCACCCTACCCTCGAAAGCATAACCCTACCACCCAAAAACTACTCCACCCCTGAAAATACAACCCACCCTCATAAACTTAACCTACCCAAAAACCCACCCTACCACCGATTAGCGATTACACCCCAAAACCAACCAAAAAGCCACCCTAACCACACCCTTAACACCCGAAACCCCCATAACCTAGCTTAGATTTAGAAAAAAAAAAAAAAAGTTTAAAAGAAAAAGGGAGTGAGAAAAGTAAGGTGGGTGGCGGTGGCAACAAGGGGAGGGGTGGTGAAGAAGTCGGTGATTTAGGAGGGAGGGGCACCGGAAGAACCGAAAAATTAATGGGGCAATGATATTTGTATGGTGGTTTTCTGATTTTAGAGTGTTGTCGTGGTTGAAAGGAAGGGAAATGGTTGTTTATAACAAACAATTACATTAATCTGAGTGTTTTTGTTTCCATTCTCCTTGTTTCCCTTTCTTATGCTCATTCCCATTCCCTTTGTTAACCCCAAAGGCCCCTTAATGTTTGTTTCTTACATTAACTAATGATGGAAGTCATGGAATGATGATAATGTGTTGTTATTCAATTTCCAATTTGATGAATACTTTCTTCATCATACATATATGGGATTGTAAAAGCACCTATTTTAAGTTTCCTTAGGTTGTTGTAGTTGGAGCTAATCTTGATAGAATTTATAGGTGATTGTAGGCTTGTAGCTTTTACTCCTTTGTTATTTCTATGGATCTAGCTCATTTTCCCATTGAAATTATCTTTGAAGTATAATACTACATCCTACTAGAAAGTTAGCCGGTCCTTTTTTTTTTTTGACAAAAATCAAGATCTCCACTTTTTCAAATGAAAAATATAGGAATTGTGTCGGGATTTATGCAGAAAAAGAGAGTTTAATTATCGATAGGTGTGTTGCGTATCTGACGAAAATAATCTTACAAGACCACTATTAGGTAAATAGGCAAGTAAGGATTGAATCCCAAGAGACTATGGTTTGACGGATTAACCAGACTCAAGTAAATGCTAAGCAAGTAACTAAAATAATACTGGAATTAACTAAAGAACTAATCAAAACAATTTAATCTAAGTAATAAAATAAATCAAATGCTAAAAACATCCAAGATCAAGCATCACCACGAATACAATTAATGCAATAATCGCTCTACCCCTAACACATAATACAATCAACGAGAGGAAAAGTAATCCCTGGAAAGTACCAAAGGTCTCTCGTTTTATCAATGGCTTCCCTAATCACAATCAAGCCTACTCTGGTGGAATCATGCAAATTAGAGACATTAAACACATTACTCTAACTTCCTAATCATCCATGCAACTATTCTCGTGATGAACTTCAAACTCTTAATTGATCTATTCAAATCCGTTAAAACCCAACTCTCGCTGCGATTAAAACAAAGGAACAATGACAATACTAATTATCTTTAATCTAGTATTGGCATAATCACAATCACTTAAGCATGTCAATTGTAATTATCATTAAAGAATTTAAAGAAATAATTCATACATCAATCATATTCGGGTTTTGCTAGATCTTAGAATAAGAAAACTACTTACTCATGATAATAAAAAGAACAAGAATTAAAGAAAACATAATTAATAATAAAAGAAATTTAAAGAGAGTAAGAAAATATCAAATCTTGAATTGTAATGGAAAATAAGTAATACATAGAAAACTAGGTCTAAGAGTTCATAAAATAAATTTAAGGAAATAAAGAAGTATTTATACTCAAGTAGAAAAACCTAGACAAAAGATAGAAATTTTCATAAATTCTAAAATAAGAGTCCACGGACATGCCAAAATAAGGCACGTCCGTACGTGCCTGACCGCACGCGTATAAATCTTCTTCGATAGGGCACCTACGTGCCCGCATATAGGCACGTACGTGTCCGCATATAGGCACGTACAACAACTCCATGAAATCTTCCGCAACAGCACGGATGTGCCCCCTTCCAAAGTTGAGGCAGTAGCTTCACAAAATTTTTCATCAACCCGTGCCTGCAGTCCATGCCCGCACAAAGGCATGGACGCCTTACTCGGGCACGGACGTGCCTCCATCGAGCACGGACATGCTTGGCTTTTTTCTTCTTTTCTCAGCTTCTTTACTTCCTCTACTAAGCATGTCCATGCCTTATCCAACATGGAGGTGCTTGACTAGAATACTGCTCCAAATGAAAACATTATAAAATATCCAAATTAGCTCCGTTAACCCTACCCATAAAAGCACAAAATCATTGCAACTAAATCTTATCATGCCAATATGAACCAAAATCAACTAAACTAGACTCAAAAACTAAATAAAAAGACTTTAAAAATACGCATAATACATGATATATCTATTACTTTATTGCCCGTGTAATTAAAGGATAAGGAGAAGAGAGAACCTGTTATTCTAGTATTTGAGAGCCAAAACCCCACTTCCCCTTGGCCTCCTACAACCAACACCCTTCCCAAACTGACCATGTCCCTGCCACAAAAGCACCACTCTACCCTGCGGTCACAACCACACCACTTTCATTGGCCTACATTAACCCCCAACACACCCCCACCCCATAATGAACCTTGCCATTCCCACTACCATCAGGCTCACTTAGACCCTTACTCAAAACCATCGCCACCAGCTTTTAGAAATCAGCTAATAGGAAACAAATTATTCAACAAGTAACAACAAACAAAAATAAACAAACCTAGATCTGAAATTTACAGTAATAGCAAGCTTCTACCACTGGATACCTAAGGTGCTTCACCTGGGTTGCTTGGGTCTCTACCGGCGTTGTGGGTTGCTTGGATTTTCAACGGATGAAATTTTCATGACCTTTTGATGAATGGCAAAATTGAAGGGGTTTAATGGTGGAAAATTGAAGGATAGCCCTACAAAGGCAATGCCTTTTAAGTTTAATCTTAGGAGCAATGATGCTAAAGATTAAAAACTAATTGGGAACTTGATAAAGTTTGTTCAAGCAAAAGCTGAACAATCTACTTTTATTTCATACATGTCCCGGTTTAATTGTTGACACATGACTAATATATAGGAAATATAAAACTAACTTGCTTGCCTTGCCAACAAACTAAATAAGAAAGCCTTAATAATAATATTTAATGAACCTTGATGGCCCACTAACTAACCATATGAAGTATAACTTTGAAAGCCCAACATTCCATAACTAATACTAATACAAGATAAAAAAATAAAATAAAAAATAAAATAATAATACATGTAAAACCTTGGCCCCACTTTAAGAGTAAGGCAAAACCAAGAGAATACATAAATAAAGTAATAAAGATCGATACTTATAAGAATAGGTCTTGATTCACTTCATTGTGTGTGCATGAGAGAAAGAGAGGAGTGAGAAAATTTATGTTACATGGACTTGGGAACGGGTGTCGAACACGGATACATGTCCAAGTTTCTAATCCGGCAAGTTCCAAAATTTTAGGACACGAAGACTTTGTCTGATATTTGGACACGGGTACGGGGACACTTCAATACGTTACTTAAATTTATGTAAATAATTTATACATTAAAAAAACTTTAAAATTTTCATTACGTCCACCCTTATGTTTTTATTTTAATTCTTTCCTTGGTAAATTCTCCCAATATTACAGTCTTCTTCTCCCCATCTTCTCTATAGTAATGGTGGTCTTTGAACAAGATGTGTTTTTCTTTCAAGTTTCTCTTTTTTCCTCTCCACTTCTAATGGAAATGTCCGAGTGCACAATAAAGGGTTGGGCACGTGTCTTGTGTATTCACGGACACTTCGCAATTTTAGCCGTGTCCGATTAACATAGGAGAAAATTAAGGGCCAATTAGAAACTGATGTTGTGTTGTTAGTTTTCATTGTGGCAGTGGAGAAAACATGTAGATGATGGTGGTTGTGGTTTGATGTTCAATTTTGGAGATAGCTTTGGTGGTGTTTAGGTTTCTTTGTGAAAGTCCCTTGGGAGGAGAGAGAATGAAACAGGAGTTGGCCTGGTGGGTTAAAGATGAAATAATGGGCGATGGTGTTTTTGGTAATTAAAATTAAAATGGTTGGAGGTTGAAGATGTAGAAATCAGCTAGGTTGCACAGAAACAGATACGGGTACAAAAACGAGTACGGATACAGGGATGAAAAATGGCAATTACAGCTACTTTACCTTTCACCAATTGAAATGTTAGATAATTTTATAATTTAGTTTAAACAAAAAAAAAATATAAAAAAATTAAAAAAATAAAAAAAATAATCTTCCTCGGTTTCAGTTATGGCTGCTTGGAGATCGCCGACCACTAGTGCCCTCTGCAAGTGGTCGCCTCCAAGGAATCGTGAGTCGCAAAATTGTAGGTGGCTTCTTCAATTTTTAGGGATTTCAAGAAATCAAAATCAGGTAAGTAAAATTGGGGTGTTTTTAAAAAAAAAGTGGGTTGGACTTCTATTGGGGACGTCGGAAATGGAGGTGATCCGTCCCCGAAACGTTTATGAAGGTGCTCCAAGCCATCCCCAAATTTTCTTCCCGTACCACTTTTCAAGGGTACGCCTTGGGGACGTATCCAGGACATACCCGTACTGTGCCCGTCCCCGGTACGGAAACGGCAGGAGGTTGGTGTACCCATGCATCATTGGAAATCAGTGGTTGTGGATTGATAAGATAAGTCAGTAGGTTTGTTTGATAAGTTGGGTAATTCAATGCGTGTGGTTATATATATTGATTGAAGTGGTAACTTGATGTTTAGTTAGATGGCAATGGGTATTTATAGCAGGATAATCTTGGTTATCTACGGCTATTAAATGAGGTAATTTTAGAAGTATTGCATGACTTGCATCTGCTTCCAAACTTTACTTGTAGGACAGTTTCATTTTGTAAAACAGAAGATGTATTATGTGTGCTCCTGCAAACGTTTGATTGAATGGAATTGTAATTTCAATGTTTTCACAATCATTGTCATTTAGCAGAGAAAATTAATGAGAAATCTGTAACAATCTCATTTCATCTCAATTCTGCCTGGTTAGGTGAAAAAGAGAAATTCGGAAGAAAGCTCTACTCAGTGGACCACTGGTATTGCAGAAATACAGCTTCCTATCGAGTATGTTAACTCTATTCTCCAAATACCTTGTCCATCTGGAAAACATCATCTTATGTGTGATTCATTTTCTAATTGCAGGTTTAAGTTGAAAAATATCGAGGAAACTGAAGCTGCCAAAAAGCTTCTGCATGAAAAGAGATATACAGGTCAGACCAAGAAAGAATCAACCAATTCTTTGAATCACAATGCTGATTATTTCCAGCGTGGGAAAGATTATGCTGAAAAACTTAGGAGAGGTTTGTCACCACCACTTCTGTTATTGATACTCTGTCAGTAGTTTATTTTCTTAAGGTTTTCACACTGTAGAGTTAATTCAGTGGGTTTTTTTTCCCTGTAACTCTGTTGAAAAGTAATAGAGCTTTTTTAAAAACAATAAATTTTTTCACCTTGGTTGAGACAGGAGCCAAAAGCCCTTTCCTTGAAATGTTCTTGTATAATTGCTGTCAGTATTTAGTTTGAAAGAACTTTTCTAAGCTAAACTGGCTGGATTTTTTGCAGATCATCCAGAGCTGTACAAGGATAGAGGAACAGAGGATAGTGGAGCGGGTTCAAGGCCCAGTGACAGTGGTGCAGAACCAGCTGGGAGAAGGCTTGCAGCAACAGATGAGCTTATGCTTGAACGCTTCAGGAAACGAGAACGACAACGTGGAATGAGGAGATGAGATTAGCTAGCACGGCCAAATTCGTTGATTTAGTAGATCAGCGAGTGTTGTGTAACTTGTAGTGTAAGGATCATCTCAAGTTTTCTTTGATAATTCTTTTTTGGGCCAATTATTTGTAACATATGAGATATGACCTTTTTGCTAGTTTGTAATTTTTATTGCCATTTCAAGCTTATGAAATCATGATAGACAATAAGAAACCACACTTATAATTATCTGCTAACAATATCAACGACTAATATCTCCCTTTGCAACATTGCTTTAGAATACTCCAACCTTTTGTTGATTGTCTGAAAATAATCCAATCTTTAGATTATTCTAGAATAATCCGACCTTAAAGGGGTATTATCTCATAACAAACCTTAATAACCGATTACCTAGAATCCTAGATTATTGTTCTTTTTTTTTTTTTTTTTTTTTTTTTTCTTTTTAAGTTGAAACAATTTCTTATTTTTATTCCCTAAAATAAAACCCAACACCACCCCCATTACCTTCCCATGCCATCATCAAGCATAACCGTTGCCACCTTACCAAACTAACCACCTCACCACCCTTCCTACCGCCCATAGCACCCTCCAAACACCAAAGCCACATTCCAACCACCACCATAACCAATATCTGAGCCGCATCCATTGAAGCATACTGTGAGGTTTTAACAACCTACACCTTTTTGTCCACTCCATCACAAAAACCACCTCCACTTACACCTTTTGACCACCACCAACACCATTTGACCATTCCATAAAAAAAAAAAAAAAAAAAAAAAAAAAAAAAAAAAAAAAAAAAAAAAACTACTTTAATTCTCTTTTCAAGGATATGAAATAGCGCGATTAACCTTGAACCTAGCCCTCCCCTTTTTCATCATCACCCGTTCTCTCTCTCTCTCTCTCTCTCTTCATAATTTCTTTTTCCTCCATTAATATTTCTCAAAGTTCCTTGAAATTAAGCAACAAAAAATATATTATAGAAATCTAGTAAAAGATGATAAAGAAACCGTTATCATCGATAAGTTATCTAGTGAAAATAGGCTTTTTGGTGGGGCTGTGGAGGATGAGATATGGGATTTAGACGGACATGGAGGAAAGAGATGATTTTCTGGCGGAGATCAAGGAACGAAAGAGAAAAAGGAGAAGGTAATATTGTACTATCAGTCTACGTACCATTGGAGGGGAGGAGAGAGAAAATAGGAGAGGTTTTTTTTTTTTAAAAAAATATTAATTAGTAAATTCAGAAGGATAAAAGTAAAAATATAATTAAAATTAAAATAAATAAATAAATTAAACCAATGAGAAAGTGACACATGGATTGGTAACCGATTAAAATGGGTTGGTGACATGGGCTGAGGTTGCTACGAGCTGAGTAAATGGGTATCAAGGGTTAGGTTATTCAAGAATAATCGAAATGTTAGATAAGAAAATGGGTATTATGAAGCCTAAAGTTCCTTCAAGGTAGACTTATCTTTCTTAGCAAAATTTTAAAATGAGCCCTTATTTTCTTCCTTCTTTCTTGAAATCTTCGTGGTCACCGAACTAGTTGTTAGAGACAATGTCTCCTTAGTTGAATTTTTTGAGGACTTGTTACTTCATAGCACTCTTTTTCTTTCACTTCCCCAATCTAAAGATATCCCTTTATTCTTTTTGATATAATTAATTGAAATATTTAAACTTTATACCCTATTGGATATAACGAACATAAATCTCAATTTATACCGTTACAATAGAGATTTCAATCATGCATTATTTACACTCCAAATTTGGAGCATGCTAATGTTGATGTAATCAATGACATGCTATTTTGTCCATTCACCCCTACCACCTAAGGTAGCTAGCAAATTTGCATCCAACTAGCCCTACAAATCAACACAAGTTCTTCAGGTGCATTTTGTCCGTACTCTTATGCATCGTAGGAAACTTCCTAGAACGTCACTCATGACCTCCCTTGCTAGGCGATTGACCTCAGTATGTGGTCGTAAGGTTACTCTGATATACCATTTGTAACACCCCAACCACCTAGGGTAGTAGGGTAGCTACCAAGTGCTCGTCAAGGATTGACATTATCCCTACAAAACCAACAAAAGTTCTTCCGGCTCATTTTGTCCTCACTCATGCACACCATGACAACTTTGTAGGAGGTCACTCATCCTAAGATTACTACCAACCAAGCACGTGTAATTATGGAATAATATCTTAGCATTAGGGCTCTCTAAATAAAATATGCATCATGTTGATGTAAGTTGTACACCAAATCCGGTTTCAAAAGCAAAGCTGAGGCATCACACTAGGTGATTTAAGTTAGCTTAGTCATGCAAACCATCCACAAGCTCAGTGCTAAAGAACTGACTCAAAATTTCCATTTCCCATTTGATGCAAACTGTGAATGGATATAAATTGGCATACCAATAATAAAAGTGGTTTCCTTGAGAGCGCAATCATTGTTTAACAACCAATTCACATGTGGTACCATCTTTATTGAAAATCTATATAA
Organism: Chenopodium quinoa; assembly: GCF_001683475.1. Classification (NCBI taxonomy): domain Eukaryota; kingdom Viridiplantae; phylum Streptophyta; class Magnoliopsida; order Caryophyllales; family Amaranthaceae; genus Chenopodium; species Chenopodium quinoa. The sequence goes on along the minus strand of NW_018742292.1, from coordinate 1,034,922 downwards.
AATGAGCAACATCATGTTTTATTTTACCTTAACTATTAAACAATTGAAATTAGTTGGTATTCGAATGGCGTTCTCAAATCATCGATTCTCTTAAGGTAAGACATATAACATCGATTATCATGTGTATCTCCTTTTCCAAGCCGAATCTTGAATGTCTCGGCTATTAAAGCATGAGCTTGTTGACCATTTATTAAAACATGAGAATCATTTGGCTTACCTCCCATCAAGCTAATTCGATCCTTCGAAATATTGTCATCACTTTCAATTTAAAAATGGTTCAACAATGTGTTGCGTGCTTGCTAAAATTCTTTGCAACTTTTTTGTACTTCCTTCGTTGCTCAAATATTGCAACAATTAACTTTATAAAAAAAATTAATAGATTAATTATCATATTTGCATATGATTTCTTTCTATCTCTCTTCTCACCACACGAGTTTTAATATTTACTTTTCTCCATTCCTTTTCTCATCTCGAATTCCTTGTTTAGTATTGAATATGCATATCTTCATGTGCATATGTCAATTTTGAAATAAAAGATAGTTTTCTCGAAGCTTAAGATAATATGCACATTCTATTAACATAAAATGTACGTGATTAATGAAAACGATGCACATTTAGTTTAAAAATATGCACAAAAGTGATCCGTTTCTATTTCATTATGACCATTGTTTAAAAATGAATGGTTATGTCCTTCTCATGTTAAGCATCCTTCTGATTTTGGCACAATTTACATTAATCACCCTTATTTGAAGTTGAGGTTAACTTGCAAGATTTTGACTTAGACACCATATTGTGGGTTTGACACATTGTAGATGCATATGTTTAATTCGGTTCGAGTTAAACCGAGCCAAAGTATAAAATCTCTTGCCAAACCCACAAAATATATAGTGTCAAGTCAAATCTAGCTTTTCTTGCATTGTCATATTTTGAAAACTAAAAAATACTCGTATATTTTTACAGCTGTCCAAACTACTACTCCCTCCGTTAAACATTTAAAGTAAGGACCTGTTCTCATTTACTTAATTTCAGTTCATTTTAATTCAGGTCCAATCAATTCAATTCAGCTCAGTTAGCTCCAATCAGTTCAGTTCAGTTCAGCTCCTAATTTTCCTCTCTCATAAAATATTCAGTTCAGTTCAGTTTAGTTTAGCTCCAATCAGTTCATTTCAGTTCAGTTCAGCTCCAATCAGTTCAGTTCAGTTCAATTCAGCTCAGTTCTGTAAATGTGAACTAACCCTAATTCATCGATGTACATGACAAGCCAAAAGTGTATCAATCATTATTGCATATACGCCTTCACTACTAACAAGAGTTAACTCAGGTGGTAAGCAACTTTGTGTAGCTCTAGGGAGGCTTCAAGTTCGAGCCTATCGGAGAACTGGATGGGTGTCTTAAAATACTTATACGCCTTCACCTTCTACGAGGAGTATTAACGATACGATTAAAAAGAAACCAAAAAGTTTCTTTTAAAGGGTTGAAAAAAGAGAAATGAAATAAATTAAAAAAAGAAAGGTACCCCGCCTAAACCCCAAAAAGATTCCGTGTCACTATCGTGTGAGCCCTTAACATCTCCCCACCACCACCATCACCATTCTACCATTCTCCCCTTCTCTCTCCTCTATCTTCCTCAACCTCCACTTTCTCTCTCCTCCTCCATTGTCGTTTTAGAGAGAGAAAGCTTCATCTCCACTTTTTACTCGTACCAGAGAACAATCATCAACTTGCTCATTTCTCAGATCTGCTCTTTTCAATGGCGTCTACTAAAGAACGTGAGAACTTCGTCTACATCGCCAAGCTTGCTGAGCAAGCTGAACGCTACGATGGTGATGATTTCTTCCTTTTTTTTTTTTTTTTTATTTTCTGGAATTGTGTTGTAAAATGATATCTAATTTTTGTAGTTTACTGTACTTTGACTTTTATTGTGAATTTGAAAAATTTAGGGATTCTTGATCTACTTATTGTTTGAATCAATACTGTTGATTTTCCGATTTTTCGGTATTAATTTGGAGGATTTTGCGTTAGATTGAGCAGAATTTGAATTTAGATTGATTAATTGGAGTTAATTTCAATTTTTGAGGTGATGGAATTTGATGAATTGTGACAGAAATGGTGGAAGCGATGAAGAATCTTGCGAAGCTTGATGTTGAGTTGACTGTAGAAGAGAGGAATTTACTTTCAGTAGGATATAAGAATGTTGTTGGAGCTCGGAGAGCTTCGTGGCGGATACTGTCGTCGATCGAGCAGAAGGAAGAGGGCAAAGGGAATGAACAGAATGTGAAGAGAATCAAGGAATATAGGCAGAAGGTGGAATTAGAGCTTACAAACATTTGTAGTGATATTATGACTGTTATCAATGAACATCTCATTCCTTCCGCAACTGCTGGCGAATCTACCGTCTTTTATTATAAGATGTGAGGGTCGTTTTTGGGTTTTATGTTGATGGAGGTTTTTTTTTTATGTATAATGTATGAATGTGTGTTTATGAATTTGGATGATTAATGGCGTGTTTTCGATGGTTTAATGTTATTGCAGGAAAGGTGATTACTATAGGTATCTTGCTGAGTTCAAGTTTGGTAATGAGAGGAAAGAGGCTTCTGATCAGTCTATGAAAGCATATGAGGTGAAATTAATTTAATGTTTGTTTTCTTGTACTTCGTATTATATTGTAATGAATCTATGCTTTATTGTAACTTAGGGTCTGATTGACTCAAATGGGATGTGATTTTGTGCTACATTTGATCGCTTTAGACTCTTTTGTATACGAGAGCCTTTAAGTGGCACTAGGTTAATGGTCTGTTTCATGTGTTAAATTGTTGATCCATGACAAAAAGAAGCTAGTTTTTTTGCCAGTGAAAAATGACTGATGAATACAAAATATTTAGCTATCATATTTTAACACCAGTATTCTTTATGTTTACAATCATAATTATTTTTGTGGGTGTATTCTAGAAATATCTGATATGTACTTGCGAATGTAATCAATGTATACCTTTCTACATAGATTTAGTAATGTATTTCTTTGTCTGCATGTTTTTTGATCTGTTGGTTTTCGTGCTATTATATTTCAAGGTTCATTTGTATATGGTATATATTTTTACCTTTGTTGCTCAAAAGGTATCTATGACACTGATCTGGTGGTTTTCTGTATATGTTCCCCTTTGCCTTTTGCCTTTCGCACTTATAATATGGCTATGAACAATTGATCATAATTACTGTGTTGGTGTTGGAGTTACAACTTTCATATTGTACAGGAAGTGTGACATTCACACTTTAATATTTGGGTGTTATGGGGATTACATGCTTGTATAACATATCAGGATACAAAATATGGATAACTATGCATTTATAGTGCATCTCAATTTATGGTGGTGGTTTGTCTGCTTATTTCAATACTTCCATTTTCACAGAGTGCCACCACAACAGCTGAGGCTGAGCTACCTCCTACCCACCCTATACGCTTGGGATTGGCTCTCAATTTCTCAGTATTTTATTATGAGATTATGAATTCTCCTGAAAGGTTTGTTTTCTTGTATATTTTTGTTCAACTTGAAGAGCTCCGCTCCTGTCAAAAAGAAAAAAAAATATGGAGAGGGCTACTTCTTGTGTACCTTCTAATTCATTTTCCTTCTTGAAATGTGTCCAGGGCCTGCCACCTTGCCAAGCAAGCTTTTGACGAAGCTATCTCAGAACTTGACTCTCTGAATGAGGATTCATACAAGGATAGTACCCTAATCATGCAGCTCCTTAGAGACAATCTCACCTTGTGGACTTCTGACATCCCCGAAGAAGGAGGTGATTTTTTTGCAAAAGTTTTCAACACAAATTTTTGTTTTCTATATATTATATAGGTTCTCAAGCTTAATATATATTTCGTGTCTTTTCTCTTATGTGAATTCCATAATGTAATCAATCATGTTTCCTTTGTCTCAAAGTCCTGACTAATATTTGGTTTCTGTACAAGCAAATTAAATATTAAATTGATGAAAGGGTAGGAGACTTGAAGGATAAAAGAAATATGATTAATTTAACTTTTGTAATCGGATGAAAGGAAGAGGAGGATTGTCTAGGCTACTTTTTTACTGGAATTTGCGTAACTTAGTATGCGGTGAATAATTAAAAGCCTGGCATTGCATGTTCACAGGTGCTTGAAAACGAAATTGCTAGGTGAATTCTTTAGTTGTCATGCCTCCCATTTTTTCTAGTCTTTAAAAAAAACCTATTGTAAAAGAGAAGCTTTGGAAAATGTTTGCTCCAGAAGTAATATTTACAAGTAGTATTCTTATCAGGAGCTATAAATATCAAGAAATTGTTTTATTACTTGTAAATATTTTGCGGAACCATGAGATGTACTTAACAAGGATGGTAAGTCAATGAATATGAATTGCCTCCTGGGAAAAGAAATAAGCATTTGGTTTGCTGTCAAGTGGATGTGGATCAGTCCATGACCCCATTTAAGTGGGATTCCCATTGGGTTATTGCTGATTGTGGAGGTATCAAATATTAACTTAATTGATTCAAGATGTCATGTGAAAGTTATCAGCATTAAACAAGGTCAAAATAATCCATAGATGGTTTGTGGTTATGTATTTAGGTTAAGTAGAAATTTGCGCACCTGTTAGAATTATCTTTCAGCATATCTATATAACGTTGGTTACCTTATCAGAAAAAGTTCCTTTTGTGGGACGTACTAAGTTTGATCAAAAATCTGGCACAGCTATTAGCTATATTTGGCCAAGTTATATTGCATTAGCTTCATGATTTGTTTTGTTATTATCTTTAGCTGCTTCTATCAGTTCATAAGCTCTGATACTCTTTTATCCTGATCTTAAAACAGAAGACTTCCTCCAAAAGGGAGATAATGCAAAATCACATGCTGGTGAAGATGCAGAGGTTAGTTGGTTTACGATCCATAATTTGCATGTTTTTTTCTCCTTTTTTTTCCCCCTTCTGATCCATCTATGACACCGATTGTAATTGTTGAAATACTCGTTCTTTGCAGTGAAGAGCATTGGCATGAACCTTGGGCTCGTGGTGTTTTAGTTAAGAAGTAGAGAAGATGATTTGGATCTTTCTTTTCTTTTGCTTTTTGTAACATGGCGTTGTGCCATGTGGGCTATTAGAGGCTTTGATGCACACAAAAATATGATACTCCCATTTGTGTCTCCTTGCTTCTCTTGACAGCCCTGGAAGATAAGGTTTGAGGCGTGGCTGATGATGCCATGAATCAGTTTCGACCATTTGATGTCTTTTAAGATTGATAGTAGTTCTTTTTTTCTCCTCCCTCCCAAACGATATTCTCTATTCCCATACTTCTTTGTATGTGTATCAGACCTCTTAACTTCATTATGGCTGCTCTTAAGGTTATTGAGTAATATTTTTCGAGGCCTTGTGTTGGTTTTATTTTTCCTTCCCCAAGTTATGTGTTTTATTGAAGGAGTAAAATTATTGTTTGTAATTCAAGGGACTGCTGCACATTTAGGGTTGAATGTGTTTCCTAACTCCAGCAATTCCTTTCTGGCTCACAGGAACAAAAATGAGAATAAAATTGGCTGATGTTTCCATAATATGCAAGAAACTGTGAGATGTCTTGGATTGCATCGTTGTTCAATTGCCTATTTCTTTAGTAAACAAATTATTGGCTTAGGCCTTGAGCATGCCATTGCTGCATACTGTTTATTTAATCGCCTATTTTCTTTAGTAAATAAATTATTGGCTTAGGCCTTGAGCATGCCATTGCTGCATACTGTTATTGTGGACTCGTGGTTTTTCATGCATTTAATTTTTTTAGTTGGCAAGGGCAAAATGTTTGTGAAAAGATTTAATTCATGCTTTCTTGTCAATTTGTCATGGTATAGTGTCCACCTTTGATCATGTTAATTGTTAAGTCAATTGTCTAAACTATTTTTTATTTTATATGAAGTAGTCCAAACTATTTTGATAGGAAATATAATATATTTTCTTTGAGAAAGAAAATATAATATTTTTATATAAATCTAAATACTGTTATGAAATATATTTGTGGATGTCTATTATACCATTGTATTACTCTATAACTTTGTAGATTTTAGGGATATATATATATAAAGCTAAACTTTTTGCCAAGTGTCACGCTACCTTAGATAGATTTTAATAGACTTCATACATAAAAATCGCCAAGTGTCGCACCACCTTGGATATATTTGGATAGATTTCATAAGATGAAAAATTAGTTTAGAATAAGATTGTTGGTTTAGAGTTTTATTTTCGATAAAATACCAAATAATAAACTTATAATTAGGCCACAAGACATCATTTAGCGTTTTAATTTTTCACGCACCAAGTGTTGTATCACGTTGGATAAATATAGATAGACTTTGTAGCAAAAAAAAAAGTTAATTTAAAATTCTATTTTCAATTAAATTGAATCATAATATAATTATATATATATATATATAGAGAGAGAGAGAGAGAGAGAGAGAGAGAGATTGGATCATGTGAAAACAAACCTAAAGCTGAAAACTGAAAACAGATGATCTAGACCATTGAATTTTCATCTGACGGATTAGATTACATTCGCGTTATTTGTAATCTTGACCGTCCATTCTCTCTGCTCTATTTTTATCTTTCTTCAATCTCACGATATCACTGGTTCTCTATCCTTCTCCTAAAAAATCATCAAATTTCAGAGGAATTTGCTTCAATCTTCATCAATAATTTGCTTCAATCTTCATCAATTTCGTCTTTAGCTTCAAAATTAAACCTGAAAAGTGAGTTTTGCGTTTCAACAATCAATTATGTGAGTTAATCATTTTCGTCGCTGAATATTCATCCCATTGAAGCGAGTTTTGAGCTTTCTCGATCCTCCATTGAAGCGAGTTTGAGCTTTCTTCTCCATTGAAGCGGCTTCTCAGGTAGTATTTCTTAAATTATCGACTATCAATTTCACAATCTAGGGTTTATTTCTAGTTAATTGCTCGAATGTTTTTGTTATGAAATATAAATTGTTGTTTGGATTCGAAATTTGTTGAATAGCATGCGAATTTTGTCGATTCAAGCATTTAATTGTTTTTAGATTTTATGTGTCATGTATTGTGAGTTTGTGACCCTTGAATTTATGTAAAATTGGGGGATTAGAGCAATCTTGAGCTCTTCATTGTGCCTTTTGCTTGGTCGGTTTGTTGTCAAGGATTCATGGGGGAATTCGAGTAGTTTAGCATCTGTTTCTTGTGATTGTACTGCCTTGCATTTTGATGCAGAGTAAAGATGAGAAATAGGGTTACATTTTTGGGAACTAGCAAGCTGAACTTGGTGAAATTGTATAATTTCTTGGATTATATTTTCTTTATGTTTAGTACTTTTAAGGCTTTATAAAGAGGCTTCCATTGCATATATTGAGGCTTCCATTGCAAATATTAAACAGATTTCTACATGTGAAGGAGACAGAAAATTGAAGTATGGCGATCATCATGGTTTTCTCGTAATTACACTTATTGACACGCCAAGAGCTTATGCTGATCTCAAATCTGAGGAACTTGGTCAGGTGAGTAGACAACTACTAGTTTATTTTAAGTTTATATTGACTAAACCTGTGGTAATGAGGATGAAATGATTTGTCTCTCTGAGCGCAGGGTGAAGCTATAGCTCAAAACATAAGGTCTATGTTTGGACTGAGAGTTCCTGTCATCTCAATAGTCACCGGTGAAGGTGGTTTTGGGGGAGCTCTGGCCATCTGTTGCTGCAATAAATTGTTTATGCTTGAGAATCCTGCTTTCTATGTTGCTAGGTTTTCTTCGCATCTATTGTCTATTTTTGGTTTCTTATTATTATTCAAATTCCTTCATCATTTTCCAATACATGCTTACCTTATTATTTCCCTTTTGACATTCCTGAAGCATCTATTGTATATGAATTTTTCTCTTGCTAGATAGTTAATAAGCTTTCATGGGATACAGCCTTATTAATTTCAGAAGAATCTATCTTTTTCATGAAAAGGCTGCTGAAAACATGAGGATAACAGCCCAAGAACACCTTCGGCTAAAAATTGATGATGTTATCATTCCTGCAAGCTTTTCTAAATTCTCAAATTTCTGCCTGAAATCAACATGATTTGTTTGGACACTTGGAATGCGTTCATTTGGACTGCATGCTTATTCCACATAATTGGCAGGTGTGATACTTTTGTGTTCTTTGTGTGATATTCTTTCTGATTATTTGTCTCGAACACTCTTCTTTTTTCTTTTTGCTGTTATTCTGAAATGTTGATTTGAAGCAAATTTCTTGTAGAGACATACTTCGTATACCTTAAAAATATTTGGGTCTAAATTATGTGATTTTGCAGATTGGTGAGTGTGTTGCTAACTGGTGGAGGCCCAATTTTGAAACAGTGATGTATCCCTACTGCCCTCCTCACATCACAATGAGTTAATAGCTATGGAGTATATTGTTTTTGTGTGCCGGAAGCCTATTAGCTTAATTGGTCGAGCATTGTGCACTTGCATTGCACATGATGTGGGTTCGAATCCTACATAGGCTTACATGTAGTGATCTTTTTAAAATGTAGTAAAAATGAATATAATTAACTTATTTTTATTTATAACGACTTTTATAATTACCTGAAGTTTATATATAGTTACCTTATTTTCGTATATAATGACCTTTTTGTAAATGTCATATAGTTACCTTATTTTTATATATAATGACCTCTGTGGAAGTGTCATCAAAATTGATATATATATATATATTGACCTATGTGCAAGTGTTATCAAAATAGATATAGTTATCTTATTTCTATATATAGTGACCTTCGTTATTTTTATATATAGTGGCCTCTGTATAAATGTGGTCAAATAGATATAGTTACCTTATTTTTATATATAGTGACCTTCATTATTTTTATTTTTATATATAGTGGCCTTTGTATAAATGTGGTCAAAATTGATATAGTTACCTTATTTTTGTATATAGTGACCTTTATGTAAATGTGGTCAAAATTGATATAATTATCCTATTTTTGTATACAGTGACCTCTAAGGAAATATTTTAAAAATTGATATAGTTACCTTATTTCTATATATAGTGACCTCGATGTAAATGTCATCAATTTTTAATATAACTCGATATAATTACCTTATTTTTGTATATAGTGACCTTTGGGTTGTTTCACACCATCAGATTATCTAGTGAATATTCAATGGCTAAGATTGCTTGTTTTTAGTTTTCACCATAAGCACTGTTTTCAGCGGAACCTCCCCGTATATATATATATATATATATATATATATATATATATATATATATATATATTTTATGTAGATCATGATTTATTTTTATCCTATATTAATAAGAAAAGGTCAATTATAAAGCATTGATTTCCTACAATTGAAAGTTGATGTGGAATATGAAAGTGGAAGTGTATTCGACAGAGTTTTATAAATTGGTTGTATTATTATTGTAATAAATTGTTATTGCTAACTAAGTAGATTTGTTTAGTGTGGGCGTGTGGCCATCAAAAGTGGTAAGAAAAATTTTAGGGATCTGGTCGAGCCGAATTATATTTGACAGAGTTAAACCGTAACTCTACGCAATCAGTCCAATTGTAATTAAAGGTACGCGTATACTATACTATATTATTTTATTATTGATTTATATACAATTAGCATGAATATTTTGAATAATAATTACTCCCAACAATTCATATTAGACTAAATAAGTACAATACAAATTCAATTACAAATCTATTATTTTTGTGCCCTGCGGATTGTTGTAATTATATACTTCGTATTGTTTTGTTCACTTTGAATCAATGCCATCGGTGCTCTTACAGTCTTACAAATGAAGTATATGTTTCACATATAGTCCTGGAATCATACTTTGAACTATGTATTTGGTTTGTTTTAACAATTATTTATGTATGATATCACATATTGATATTATGTGAGCAGTACTTTAAATTATCTAATTAAAATATAATGATAAACAAAATGTGTCATAAAATTGTATTATGTATCTAGAATCTAGATCTAACTTTCTTAGTAACTTGACCTCTATTATACATGATGGTTGCAATTATGTATGAGTCATTATATATACATTTTTGTTAATTTCTCTTATGAGTGAGATTGCTAATATATGTATGATGCCATATATTTAATATAATTGACTATTGGATATTTTCTAGTTGACCTCAAATTAAATTATGATAATATAAGTATACAACCCCGGCCCTTTGGCTTCAAATGCAATTTGAATACTTTAAAAACAAAATTATGGACAAATCCATTATTTTGTTAATCATATCAGAAAAGGATTATAGTTTAGAATAATAGTAATAAGTATGATATGATATACATATGAAATGGTAAAGACAAGTAGTGTAATACTATTAACTTGCAAACTAATACTCTATAAATGCGAACTCCTTATCAATTTTAGGACTTGAAATCCATATTTTGGTCTTAGACACTTAGAAATATTAATTTGTGTATGATTGATTTTGTTTATATGCCTATATACATGAAGTTGAATTGGATTATAAGAATAATGAATAAATTGATTTTGTTTATATGCCTATATACATGAAGTTGAATTGGATTATAAGAATAATGAATAAATTGAATATGAAATACTTACACATATATATGAACCTGAAGTTCCTTAAATTTATAAAGGTTTAAAAACCATAAAAATGATATAAAGATACGTATATGACTTAGAAAATTCTATTAGTTTCTAATAAAGTATGTTGCTAAAAAGCATCCGCGATACTAATGCGTCTATATATAGACACAATTCCATGAGAAAGAATATACAAAAGATTTTGAATGTATTTTAGATATTGAACTCTAAGTGAGTATTGAAGATACATAAATTACTATATTTACTCACTCCATACGTGAATGAGAGTTCATGTGATTGAAAGGAAGCATATTTTCATTATGTTGGTAATTACAAATCATTGAAAAGCTCAATTAGAATTGCAAAGATGATTACATATTAACTATTGGACCGAGAAATAATGTTTGTAAGTTTATAAATTGCAATATGACATTGTGAGAAACTTTACATAATCAATGTTTTATTATGCCTATAAATGTAAGAGGTTTCGTTATTATACAGATGAATGTAATTGGGCATGAGGAACATGATAAGTGTTCGATAAGTATAATTTTATATAAGCATGTTTTTGCTAAAAGGAACACGTTACTTGATACATGACATTATCAAAAGAATGCAAGGATTTTAAAGGTTGTTCGATTGATTCATTCCATACCCCCATATGCAAGGATTAGGGGGAGATTGTATGTAATCCTTGCATATAAATAATAAAATATATTGATGGTCAGTTTGATACATACAATAACTTAAATATCAACGATTTATTTAATTGAAGTGGCCACATGTTAATTAAATATTTTGAAATGATACCATCTTGAAGATGGATATAAACAAATGACATTTATCATATACTAGTTGCAAATGCTCTAATTTAAAATTGATGTCCTAGAAGTACAACATCAATTGTTGATGAACCTATAGCATGCCTGAAGCGTGATAAATCAATAGGTTGAAGATAATTAAGTATCTTTGAAAAGGAAAGGAGTCACTATTGACAATGACAAATTTAAGGAAGTGGTAAATTTCATTACATTTTTAGAAGAAATCACTTTTAGTAAAGTTCATATGTTTCATGATTATATAAAAGACTCCAGAGGAGTGTGAAATATCCAATAAGACTATCATGTATCAAGTTTATAGTTAAACTCCAGTAGAGTATGAATAATTATTGGATAAAATATTAATTGATTGTCTTGCCAATTGTATAAGGAAACACATATTGGTGTTATAATATCACATCATATTTCATGACCACGCTTAAAGTAAGTTTAATAAAGTAATCACTAGTGTTAGAAAACTGACCAAAGTTCAAATTTAGAGAAGTGACTGGATGGGATAATTAAATTAGGCCATCTGGGTTTAATAATTACCCGTTATGGAAACCTGATGTTTCATTCGATACTGTGTTGACGGTCTCTCAATGTTAGATATATGAAATGAATTGAACGGCAAAACATAACACTAAGATTGAGCTATATATATTTGGATTGTGATTCATACTAATTTGTATTGATGAAAATTTCAAGAGGTAATAGGTTATAAAAAAAAGAGTAATGGGTGATCAAAAGTTCATCAAAATAACGTATATATTATTGTAAACTATCAGAGGACCAGAAGCTCACCAAATACATTATGTAAAGCTTTAATCTAGAAGATCAACGCCTAGTAGAATTACAAGCAAGTGATCTATGCTTGTATAACAATTCTTTTGATTGGGGCTTGTAGGCGTCGCTCGAAGTGCGCCTACGTAAAAGCATGTGTGAATATGCTTGACACTCATAGGAAATGGGAATTGACATATACGATTAGGGACAAGGAAAGCAGGGAGCCGCCAACAAGTTTTTAAGGAACTTGTAAACCGTTCACGGATCATTATAAGGCAACCACGAATAAGGGACAACGATAGGTGTAGACACCCATTTGTGTCTCCCCAAAACCAAACCCAGTGATGAGTACCTTTCACGTCGAATCATAATCGAATGAAACAAAAGTGTGGAAAGTCTAGTGTTGCGGAAAGTTTTTATTTTCTTTTTCTCTCTGTTTTTGAAAACTTATTTTAAGAAAACAGCCAATCCATTTTGGTTGGTCCATGATATGGGTCCAATAATAGTGTAGTTGGATGGGGCTTGCAAAGACCTTTCCAACGATATATTATAAGCCCAATTCTGATGAATATTGAGGAAGTTATGGCCAATTTACCAAACTGGACCCGATTTGAGCTTTATGTACGACCCAATGACCTAGGGGAGGGCCTAATATGATTTATCATTCCTAATGCAATTAGGAATGGTTTTAGTCTTCTAGAATCTTCTAGAAGGTTCTTTTCATTCCTAATTCAATTAACATTGATAAATTGACTTTTGTTGACTTTTCAGAGTTTTAATCAAAATCAAATAGCATTTTCGAGGAAATTATATTATTTATCCTCCAGTACGGTAAACTTATCGGATTTTCGAAAACGCGTTGGAATCAGGCTTGGCGCCTAACCCCAGGCCTTGGCGCCTGGAACCAGGCCTGGCGCCTGGCGCTAGCCATTGGCGCCTGACGCTAGTGATGGTGCCTGGCGCCAGCTAGCCAGGGTTGGCGACAGTTCTGTTTTCTGAGCGTCAGATTCTGTTTTGTTAATTTATCTTTTTTGGCTGATTTTCTCTATAAATATTGTATTAAAAACTCTGTTTTCATTCACCATCATCATCAATTATCATCTACATCTATCATTCACCAATTCTCACCAATTGTTTTCAGTAATCATCAACAATCATTAATTCTTTAGCATTCTCTAAATTATTCATCTCTCTTAAAACATTCAATTCTTTTTTTCTAAACCTTTGCTTTTTCATACAAAATTCCGCATTCACAAGATCTAGAAACACCTAGCCATATTCGAAATTGCCTTCGCCCTAGACGTGAAAGGTTTAATTTATGAGGGTTTGGTCCCAAATCTCTATTTCAATTATTTAATTTAATTGTTTGATTTACTATTTTCCTTGAAGTTACTAACGTGTGTATTTTGTTATTAGAAAGAGGTACGAGGCATCAAAGTAAGTACTTTAATGGTTTTTATTGTTGTTATGATGTAGATATCATGTTTAGATTGTAATTATGATATTCTTAGTATCATGTCTAGGGTAATTTTAATATTAAATATGATTGTTATGATGCTTCCTATGTTCTTCCTAAAATTTATGATTGTTAGTATCATGTTAGGGCTAAAGATTTGATTTTTATTGCTTAGTGACATGCTAGGGTTTGTTATTAATCTTGTTAGTATCACGCCTAGGATCTTGCTATTTTTATTATGCTTTAATATTAACATGAACATGATTATGATTATGATGATTATAATTTATGATGATTATTATTATTGTGATGATGATATTTATTGTTGTTATAATTATAATTATTATGATTTTATTATTATGTTGCTTGATATTTATTATTATTGCTTGATTACACCTTTATGCATGTTTAAAGGGAATCTATACTTGTAATCATGCTTAATAAGATATTTAATAATCTTGTTTAGGGTTAATTGTGATTATAATTCAAGTGATCGCCAACAATAGATTTATTTGTGCATTAAATTCAACCAACATAGATTAAACAGGTTTAGGGTTAATCCTAATGATTGCATGTTAGTCAGAAAGCGCACATGAATACGATCAGAATAAAGTAGAGGCCTATTATTAGGGCAGGTTCAATCTCTTTTAAGTTGGATTTGTATCTTCATCCCCGGACCCTTATTTGGTTCATGACCTTATGGAGTTAACGATCTCTTGGATCGTTAAGGGGTGTAACCTTCACCTCGTGAACGGTTTACAAGTTCCTTAAAAACTTGTTGGCGACTCTTTTGCTCTATCTTCTTCCCTTTTGGACGCCACCGTACTTTAGTGTATGATCACAGTGGGGTTCAAGCTAGTGGGATTAAGGCTTGAAACTATTCCCTACAGAATTGTACCTTCATCCCCGAACCTTATTTGGTTCATGACCTTATGGAGTTGACGATCTCTTGGATCGTTAAGGGGTGTAACCTTCACCTCGTGAACGGTTTACAAGTTCCTAAAACTTGTTGGCGACTCTTTTTGGTTTATCTTCTTCCCTTTTGGACGCCACCGTACTTAAGTGTATGATCACAGTGAGGTTCAAGCTAGTGGGATTAAGGCTTGAAATTATTCCCTACAGTTTTTGGCGACTCCACTGGGGAGGATTTCTATTTTAATTCCTGAATTTGTTTCGGCAATGATTTAGAATGAGTGGATGAGACTCGAAAAGTTCTAAGTATTTCATGTGCGTAATTTTGATTAACATTATTGTCATATGCATAAAAAAAACCTCATTGGAAAGACCATCCGTAATGAGTTAAAAACATAGGATTTTACACGTAGGAAATTTGAGAAATATCTTTCACAACTAGGACCGAAATAACACCGCGCGAAGCTGGAAAATTTTATCGAGCACAGAAAGCTGCTGAGGCATGTGGGAAGTAGCGTCAGGGGCCAGAGCTTGGCGCCAGACTTTTAGCCGTAGCGCCAGACGCCAGTACTGGCGCCAGGCGCTACAGTTAAAATCTGACGCCAGTCTTTGTTTGCTGGCGCCAATTTCCCCCAATACCGAGCCAGAAATATGCGTTCTAATTTCGACCGGTTTTTCGTATTGTTTGCTCGATCCTACTTCTTGATTGAAATTTTTCTCACTTTTCTGAAACCCATATGTGTTCTACATATGGACATAACCCTCTGGGAATTCATGCTCCATCTACCCGATTGAACGCTCCGTGCAACAAAGGGTACATTCGAGATGTTGAATTCACCAAACCATGGAAGCGAGTTTTTTCTAAAAACTCGCGGTGTCCCATCCACTCGCGCCAACCCTTCACGGTTAGGCTTCCGCGCGGTGCATCCGGACAATTAACCGTGGACCCTCTATTGACTAAACCATATCCCGAACTTTAGAAAACTAGAGCCATGGTTAGGTTGCGAACTCATTGCATCATGTTTTTCCTACTTGACTAATTGTGCATTATTTGTTGTGCATATATATTCTATGTTTCTCTTAACCGTTTGTTGACTTGTGTTGAGACTAAATAAATTAATGGCTTAAAGAACTTTGCTTAATTAATTAATTAATTTGAGTCAATAAAGTCTAATCGGAATTGACTTAGTACGACTTTAGGCATACCCCAGTTGACTAATAACACCGAAAACAGTCCCAGACCGAAGCTCCAATACTGGCGCCAAGGTCTGAGCTATAGCGCCACACTATGGAGTGTAGCGCCTGACGACAGCTATGTTGTGTGGCGCCAAGCTCCACAGTGTGACGCCAGTCCTGTCGCTTGGCCGACAGTTCGGATTATTGGTCGAGTCATCACTTAGGGTCTAATTAATCAGTCTTCTGTTTAATTCGATTAATCTTGCTGTCAATAACACCTTGTCGAGTCATTAATCAAGTCTTAGTCACATAGTCTAGCCACATGGTCATGACACGAGTCTTAACGCACCATCTACACTCACTAGTCTTAGCACACACTTTGAGTACATCACCATGACCATGTCTTAGGTCCATGCATGATTCGGTCTTTCCGTCATTTGAGTTGGGGGTACATTTTATTCCTAATCCTTCATATCCCTCCATCTAAATCTTCTTCACATTCTATTCCAATCTTTTTTCACTTCCTCTATCCATTGCATGTTGAATAAAGTTTGAGTCAAATAATTAACAATAAGTATCCCCAAATTCCTTTTCCACAGTACTTGGTCAAGGAGAGAAGGGCGATTAATCAAGGATAACCTCTTTATTCAGGTCTCACTTTTTGATAAACCGATTCGTCAAAAGAGGAAGGCTAAGAAGATAATGGAAACTCAAGAAGAAGTCAATGATCTTAAGAATCAACTGGCTACTGTGACTGAGACACTGAAGCTTCTCGCACTTAGATTCGATGACTCCGTGAAGCAACAACAGATGGACCTCATGCAAGAGAGCCTAAGCAAGTTGTCTAGTGATTACAAGTTTCAAGAGCTTACATCACAAGGGGTCTCGGTGGACAAAGATCTTCTTCCGCAGAAATTCAACGCCAACGACATCCCAAAATTCAGAGCAATTGACAACCCTTACTTTCATTTAAAAGCATTTGAAACAATAATGAGTATCAAAGGTATCGATAAGAAGGTTATTCCCTCTCTGTTATCACTATCTCTCAAGACCGTTTGCCAACAATGGTTCTTTTCTCTCGAGAAAGAAAAGACCTCTGCCTGGGAGTCTATAACAAACTCTTTCATTGATAGGTACAAGTGCAATATTCAAGTTGAAACCGATCATAGACAACTTGAGATGCTAAGACAAAAAGAGAATGAAGGTTTTACTTCTTTCTTTAATAAATGGAGAGAAACTTCCACCAAGATGATTGAGGTCCCCACTGAAAAAGAATCCGTGAGGATGTTTATCAAGAATCTTCAAGAGAAGTATTCGAAGCATTTAAAATATCAACACAACTTGAATACTTTCAAGGCCGTTTATGACATCGGAATTGAAATCAAAGAAGACCTCGCAAAGAAAAAAGCTACTAACAATAGTAACCACGGTGGCTGGAAAGGAAAGAAGAGCGACAATCCTTCTTCTTCCGAAAATGCCCACTCTAGTAATAATGTTAGTACCTTTGACCATAATGATGTCTTAGCCATAGAAAATCAAGGATCTAAAAGGAAACCCAGGCGAGAGTTTACACCCATTGGAATGACCTACGATGCTGCTTTCGGCCGTCTTTATGATCGAGGACTAATCAAACCTATTGGCCCTACCAAGGATCCAACACCAGAAAATCGATCTTCAAGATGGAATCCAAATTCCTATGCAAGTACCATCGAGGGCGCGGTCATACTACTGATAAATGCTATAGGTTTCAAAACCTCATTCAAGATCTCATAGAGGCAAATAAGATCCCATTGCCTCTAGCCAGCGAGAAGACTGGATGATGTCCGAGCAAACAACACAAGACAGAGGCGAGCTTCAACAACAAGACTTCATGACCTCTTTTTCTATTTCTTTTTCATTTTTTCCTTTCCCCAACAAGTCTAGCATAGTGATAAGTGGCATTTATGCCACTATTTAGATCCTCTAATCGCGGTATTTTTCTACGTTTGTCCCTTGTTTGTACCCCTTTTGCTCCGTTTCTCTCTTTATTATGTTTTTGTGCTTTTCCTCGTGTTTTGTAGGCTTTTGGAGTTGATTTTGAGAGAATGAAAAGCTTGGAGAATTGGAGTTCATTTGAAGAGCTACAAAGGAAGTTAAGGAGCAAGCAAGCAAGGCCATGCGGACAGCGCGGGTCGCGCTTTCAGAATGGCGCGGGCGCGCCAAACCCAGCACGGGCGTGCCTAACATTGGGGTCGAAAATATTGGAGGCAGAATGTAGGCGCGATTTGGGCGCGGCTTAGGCGCGGGCGCTCCTAAGATAGGCGCGGGCGCTCCTAAGATAGGTGCGGGCGCTCAAGGGCCTGAACTCCAAAACTAACCTTTGTTCACTCTTTTAGCCATAACTTTTGATATACAAATTGGATTGAGGTGATTCAAGTTGCATTGGAAACTAGACTTAAAGAGGTTTCGAAAGGTAGGTCGCACGCCCCCAGAAGCCTCCTAGAACCGAAGTTATGGCCGTTTGAAAATGAATGTCGCTGCCAGGCCAATCCCAGTGCGCGGGCGCGCAAGAAAATATCGCGGGCGCGCACGAGCAGCTACGGGTCTTTTAAACGCTTCTTCCTCTCCTCTTTTTGGAAGTTTTGATGGTGGGTTTCTTTGGGGTTTTCTCTCTCCTCTTTGAGGGGTTAAACCCTAACATCTCTCCATCAATCTTCACATAAATTAGGCTTAGATTTAGTTTTAATCTTTGTTTTTATACTTTGTAATGTAGATTAAGAGTAATTTAGGGTATTTTAGAGAGAGAAAGTGAAGAGCTTCAATGGTGGATTGAAGAAGATGAAGATGCAAAGTGACATTGTTTTGGATTCCTTTTCAATACTTCAATGAGCATTCTAAACTCTATCTCATTTATTGTTCTTTCTTAATTTCTTGCTTGATTAGAGTAGCTGTTTAGTTTAATTGCTTCTCTTTGTTCTTCTTGCTGGGTTTTGTGTTAGTTGTTCATGATTAGTGAGTAATTCCCTTTACTAAGGGATTGGTGACAGCATGTGGTGAATCTTGAATGTATTAGGCTAGACAAATGTTGGTTATATGTGATTAAATATACCTTGTAACCATGTTTTACTAATTACTCCATGTGAATGGCCAATCATGTGTTGTAATTGGGTGGATTGAACTAAGTTATGACGATAGTGTAACTTAGGGATATCCATTAGGTGATCGATCCTATGCAAAAAACCTTAACTTTCATAGCTTATGACGATAGTATGAGCATGTGTTAAGTTGGGAAAGCCTTTGACCCCGATAGGTGGTTAGATGGTATTGTTGGTATTGCCTTATATGAGATATTTGGTTTGCATGTAAACTCATTTCCATTGCCTAACTTTATTGAAGATCATTGTCATGTTTGACCCTCTCCCTTGGTGCTAGTTTAACTTAATATTAATCTCATTTTGTTTATTGTTCTATCCATCTTATCTCTTTGACCTAGCTTAATTGGTGGTGGTGTTGATAGTGTTTATGTCTTCTCCGTGGTTCGACCCTCTACTTACCACTAAACTTGTTTAGTGTAGGTGTAGGTTTATAAATATTGTTTGGTTGAGGGTAGTTAGTCCAACGACCTAATTATCCTTCACCACATAGGCACCCTTTTAATCTCCTTAGATTTATTTTGTAGGATCATTATTTATTTTCTTTAAATAAAATGAGCATTTATTTCCTTGCATATGATCATTGCATTGCGTTAAAAAAAAATCCATGTCGAATCAAGCACAAGGTATACCAATGATTTGAGGCACCCCTTGTAGCCACATCATATCTCCTTTCACCATTCAAATATACAATCCTTTCTTCATAAACCACTTTGAGCCTCGTCTAACGATAGACCCTTCTTTTTTCAACCTACATCTACCTAACCTTGGGATAGGATGGTGTGTAACTTATGCAATTCTAAAAAAGCTTGAGTGATTTCAAAAGATCAAAATAAATAGCAAAAATAAGCATAAGCAAAAAATGAAAACAAGTGTACAAAAGGGAAAGTGTTCCAATGTCTTTGATATGAAAATATCTTCGATAAGAACACGTCTCAGATTGCGTCTCTTATCGAGTGCTCGGTACCGTACCTGAGAAACATGAATGCCAAGTGAGTGATAGACCGCATGATCGGGATTGCCCACACTTACAAAAATAAAAATAAATGCTAAAGCAAAAGGAGCTAATAAGAGTAGAAACTCAAGCATAAAATTATAAAGATGCAAAAGCAAAGTTGCACACCTTGGGGGCTTATCTAGGGTCTTGAGCCTTTATCCCCTTCTTCTATAAAATTTAGCCTAACCGCGTTACAACCCTTAAAAAGACCTTTTGAGATATACACACGTGTGCGAGGTTCGGCTAGAGCTACGTTCGGCCTGATTCCTAACGGATACGTAGGCAATCTCACAAAGAGGTGCGGCTGTAATAAACATGCACTCATATTCACATTCACACACTTACACCATGATCATATCAAGGGATCTCCAATGCTCATCCCTATTCACTTAGAGCTAGACTTGGGGGCTTGATCCTTATACTATTAGCTTATCTAGCCTAGGATTCACCATCATTTGACTTTTTTCAACATATCTTTCCACACTTAGCTCTTGCGGCCTAACTTCAGTGTCACTTTCACACACATCACAGATACATGACCAAATATACTTCCCTTAGGAACCAACGTTGAAGCATGCCTTGTCATATCAACATCACTCATCAATCATAATCATCATAGAATCGAAGTATGAAGTGCTTAGCCTCCGTGTCTAAGTTACCCAAATACTTTCATCATTGGGTCAACCATTGAGATAGCCTAGGATGAATTAATCCTTGCACCCTGAGAGATAGCATCAAACAACATTTGACTAAGCTCATTCAACATGCACCTTCAAAACTTCGATTCTTTTTTTTTCGCGTCTTTCTTTTTAGGGGAGAAAGTCGGTACCCTCCACAAAAATGACAGAAATTTTTTGCTTTTTTGCTTTTTTGCATTTTCAAGTTGCACGAGTCATGTTCACATTGAGTCATGTCGTGTCATATCACTTTGATTTGAGTCTAACACATGTGTCAAACAGTTTGACTCGAGTCAACTTCGAGTCAATCACAGAGAGTCAAGTTTATACCTTGAGTCGTGTCAAGTCGATGAATCAAGCAACATTAAACCTTAAGTCAACCTAAGATGATTAAAAGATTGGCAAAGTTCTATAGTCAAAAATAAATACAGGTGTAGCAGAACAGGGAAAACCCTACCCCAATTTCAACCAACAACGACAGAGCTCGAAGCCTCTCAAAAAGGTGATTTCGACCTCATGCAGCAATTTTGGGTTCCTTGGTACGCCAGTTAGCCCCTATAAGCAATTTGACATGATTAAGTAGTCAGTTTGATTACAACCACAATAAGTGGTCGACCTGATGAAAGATCGTCTCACTTAGCTTAAGCGCCTAAAACACTGGCTCATTACAATCGGTTCAAAAGCAAGCACTTAAACGACAATATTTCCAAATATGGATTGTCGCGCATTCTTAATTAAACGACAAAGTTTTCCAAAAATTGGATTGTCATCCCAAACTGACAATATTTCCGAAAATGGATTGTCGTGTATCTTCTTCATCGACAATTTTTCCAAGATTTGATTGTCATCTCTGGCAAAGTTTCCAAGCGTGGATTGTCGTGCTCCTTCTTTATTGGCAAGTTTTTCCAATTTCGGATTGTCATACATTCATAGATCGCTGGCAAGTTTTCCGAGATTGGATTGTCATACACCCAGTTCCCTATGGCAAAGTTTCCTAAAGGATTGTTGTAGGTCTCTACTCATCATAAATTTCGGCAAAGGTTCCTCAACGTGGATTGTCTTCAGCAAGTGGCAAATTTTCCCGAAGAGGATTGTCGGTCGACTCTTTTTTGCAAATGTTCCAAGACGTGGATTGTCAATAGTGGAAATATTTCCCCAAAAGGATTGTCGCATAGCGTTTGGCAAATTTCCAAGGTGGGTTGCTTTCAAGAGTTATATTCCAAGACATGGATTGTCGATCGTAGCAAAGTTCTTATGAAAGATTGTTACAAAGCATTGGCAACTTTTCCAAAGATTGGATTTTTGGCAAATTTTCCGAGATACGGATTGTCGCTTCATCGTGGCAACATTTCCAAGGATGGATTGTTACGAAGCATCGACAACTTTCCCTAAATCGGATTGTCATACATTACACAAGAGTTGTGTTGACAACTATTCCCAAATAAAAGAGGATTGCCGACATACTGGTTCACAAGCAGCAAAGCGCCGACGTACTGGCATAGCAAATATTAAAAGGCAGTGATCTTTTCGAAGACTATCACAGCAGGAAAAAAAAAGCTCTTTGTTCAGAACGTCAAAGCAGCAAGGTGGCATTCCCTAGCTTGCAGAGAGTTGTCACAAACAATTGGAGGTAATTTCGGGCGAAGTTATCTTCGATGGTATTCCCTAGGATGTGGAATATTATCAATGCGGATGGAGATTGTTTCAAGAGAAATTATCTTCAATAGTATTCCTTAGGATGTGGAATATTATCAATGCGGATGAAGATTGTTTCGAGAGAAATAATCTTCGATAGTGTTCCCTTGGAAATGGAATATTATCATTGCGGGGAGGATCGTTTCAGGCGAAGCAATCTTCCAAAATTTGGAAGCAGTTACAGGCGTAGCGGTTTTCAAGCAGGATAGCATTCTCTAGCTTGCAGGAGGTCATCAAAACAATTGGTTACTTTCAGAGACGTGTGCTGGACGGTGCAAGATATGCGTTTCTTAACTCTTTTATCTGTTTAAATAACGTTAGTTTTGTAGGTATCGGCGTTACAAGATTGGTTTAGGATCGCAGAACGTTCTGAATCATTTTTCGTTACTATCGCTACTTTGGCTTTCGTTTTTTTGAAACTTGCGTTTCTCCAAACTCAGTCAAAGTGGGGGCTTTTATAGACACCCATTTGTGTATTCCGAAAACCAAACCCAGTGATGAGTACCTTTCACGTCGAATCATAATCGAATGAAACGAAAGTGTGGAAAGTCTAGTGTTGCGGAAAGTTTTTATTTTCTTTTCTCTTCTCTCTGTTTTTGAAAACTTATTTTAAGAAAACAGCCAATCCAGTTTGGTTGGTCCATGATATGGGTCCAATATTAGTGTATTTGGATGGGGCTTGCAAAGACCTTTCCAACGATATATTATAAGCCCAATTCCGATGAATATTGAGGAAGTTATGGCCAATTTACCAAACTGGGCCCGGTTTGAGCTTTATGTACGGCACAATGACCTAGGGGAGGGACTAATATGATTTATCATTCCTAATGCAATTAGGAATGGTTTTAGTCTTCTAGAATCTTCTAGAAGGTTCTTTTCATTCCTAATTCAATTAACATTGATAAATTGACTTTTGTTGACTTTTCAGAGTTTTAATCAAAATCAAATAGCATTTTCGAGGAAATTATATTATTTATCCTCCAGTACGGTAAACTTATCGGATTTTCGAAAACGCGTTGGAATCAGGCTTGGCGCCTAACCCCAGGCCTTGGCGCCTGGAACCAGGCCTGGCGCCTGGCGCTAGCCATTGGCGCCTGGCGTCAGACTCTGTTTTGTTAATTTATCTTTTTTGGCTGATTTTCTCTAAAAATATCGTATTAAAAACTCCGTTTTCATTCACCATTCATCATCAATTATCATCTACATCTATCATTCACCAATTCTCACCAATTGTTTTCATTAATCATCAACAATCATTAATTCTTTAGCATTCTCTAAATTATTCATCTCTCTTAAAACATTCAATTCTTTTTTTCTAAACCTTTGCTTTTTCATACAAAATTCCGCATTCACAAGACCTAGAAACACCTAGCCATATTCGAAGTTGCCTTCGCCCTAGACGTGAAAGGTTTAATTTCTGAGGGTTTGGTCCCAAATCTCTATTTCAATTATTTAATTTAATTGTTTGATTTATTATTTTCCTTGAAGTTACTAACGTGTGTATTTTGTTATTAGAAAGAGGTAAGAGGCATCAAAGTAAGTACTTTAATGGTTTTTATTGTTGTTATGATGTAGATATCATGTTTAGATTGTTATTATGATATTCCTAGTATCATGTCTAGGGTAATTTTAATATTAAATATGATTGTTATGATGCTTCCTATGTTCTTCCTAATATTTATGATTGTTAGTATCATGTTAGGGCTAAAGATTTGATTTTTATTGCTTAGGGACATGCTAGGGTTTGTTATTAATCTTGTTAGTATCACGCCTAGGATCTTGCTATTCTTATTATGCTTTAATATTAACATGAACATGATTATGATGATTATAATTTATGATGATTATTATTATTGTGATGATGATATTTATTGTTGTTATAATTATAATTATTATGATTTTATTATTATGTTGCTTGATATTTATTTTTATTGCTTGATCACACCTTTATGCATGTTTAAAGGGAATCTATACTTGTAATCACGCTTAATAAGATATTTAATAATCTTGTTTAGGGTTAATTATGATTATAATTCAAGTGATCGCCAACAATAGATTTATTTGTGCATTAAATTCAACCAACATAGATTAAACAGGTTTAGGGTTAATCATATTGATTGCATGTTAGTCAGAAAGCGCACATGAATACGATCAGAATAAAGTAGAGGCCTATTATTAGGGCAGGTTCAATCTCTTTTAGGTTGGATTTGTACCTTCATCCCCGAACCCTTATTTGGTTCATGACCTTATGGAGTTGACTATCTCTTGGATCGTTAAGGGGTGTAACCTTCACCTCGTGAACGGTTTACAAGTTCCTAAAACTTGTTGGCGACTCTTTTACTCTATCTTCTTCCCTTTTGGACGCCACCGTACTTTAGTGTATGATCACAGTGGGGTTCAAGCTAGTGGGATTAAGGCTTGAAATTATTCCCTACAATAGGAAACAATGATTGACCCGTGAAAGGTACACCCCATTCATAATCCATGAGATTACTAACTCCATATGGTTCGGAACCACGAAAGGAGGATCGGGGATGATGGTACGAAGTGAGTCATGGAGTCAAATTCCCTCGTATTGGCCTCTACTCGATTCTTATAGTGAAAAGCATTCCTGCGATCTCAAAGGCATACAAACAGAGATTCAATTTGATCCAATCTATTATTAAGCTAAATTGGTTTAATATTAATGCAACACATAATTCTAAAATATTTGTGATCACTTGAATTAAACAACAAGATTAAACGGAACCTAAACCAGTCGTCCAAATTATCTTATTAGGCGTGATTTTCAATTACATATTCCCTTTAAACATGCAATATGGTGATCATAAATATAATAGTATAACATCAATATTGGAAGCAATTTAACCATAATTCCAACAATATAAAATCGTTAGAAAAAATAATAGAAATAAAAGGAACATAATTCTTACTTTGATTTTGTTTGCTTGCAACTACAAAATAATAAACGAGTTAGTAACTTCAAGGAAATAATAATAGAACAATAATTAAATTAAATTAAATAAAGTAGCGTTGATTTGGGGCCAAACCCTCAAACAGTTCTACCTTTCACGCCTTGGCTTAAGGACAGAACCACGAGTAAAGTACGGACTCCTTGGAGTTCTTGAAGAAGGAATTTTGAAAGAAAAAGGGTAGTCTAGTGTTTAGGATAGAGCATAGAAGAGAGAGAAAAATAGAGAATTAATTGATGCCCCGTACATCAGAAATGAGGGTGTATTTATAGAAAAAATGTGCTGAGGGAACACACAGAACCCTAAAATGATAAAAACCTTAAAAAAGTATACCGCGACACGGCACTGTGTACCGTGACACGGGAATTCCCACCGTCAGACGGGAAAAATTCCCGTGACGCGATGAACAGTTGTGTGACGCGGGAAATATTTTAGGGTACATCGAATAAAATGCGTGAAGGGTTTACGCGGAACGGACACGGAAACTCCCGTGTCACAGCAGGTTTCCCATGTCACTGGAAATCCCACCGTCAGACGGGACAGTTTCCCGTGACACGGTGGACTATTGCCGTGACGCGAGAATTTTTTGTCCGTTTTTCCGTCTAAATTCATTTTTAACCCTAATTTCGTTCAGCATTTTAAGTGGCGATTGATAATTTCGGGCCATTTGTGATTTATTATTATTTGGGCTATAAAAAAGAAAATAAGTAAATAAAATAAATAAAAGGTTTGGGCCAAAATAAATAATAAAACAATAAAATAAAAAAGGTTTGGGCTTGTAGGGAATATTTCAAGCATTATCCCTAGCTTGAACCCCACTGTGATCATACACTTAAGTACGGTGGCGTCCAAAGGGAAAGAAGATAGAGCAAAGAGTCGCCAACAAGTTATAGGAACTTGTAAACCGTTCACGAGGTGAAGGTTACACCCCTTAACGATCTAGGAGATCGTCAACTCCAATAGGTCTTGAACCATGACTGGTAGTTCGGGGATGAAGGTACAAATCCAACCTAAAAGAGATTGAACTTGCCTAATAATAGGCCTCTACTTTATTCTGATCGTATTCGTGTGCGCTTTCTGACTAATATGCAATCAATAGGTTTACCCTAAACCTGTTTAATCTATGTTGGTTGAATTTAATGCACAAATAAAACTATTATTGGCAATCACTTGAATTATAATCATATTAATCCTAGCTAAACAAGATTATTAATTATCTTATTAAGCGTGATTACAAATACAAAAATCCCTTTAAACATGCATAAAAGGCGTGATCAAGCAATAGCAATAATATATATCAAGCAACATAATAATAATCATCATAATAAAATTAAAATAATAATAATATTCATAACCATAATCATGAATCATAAAAATAATCATAATCATAATTAATAATCATAAATCATGTTAAAGCATAATAATAGCAAGATCCTATGCATGATACTAACAAGATTAATAACAAACCCTAGCATGTCACTAAACAATAAAGATCAAATATATAGCCCTAACATGAATATTAGGAAAGAAAATAGGAAGCATCATAGAAATCATAATTGACATTATATTCTTTACCCTAAACATGATACTAGGACTTTATTGTTGTCACCCTAAACATCAAATTAAGAAAAACATCCTAACATGATACTAGGAATCATAATAACAACCTAGACATGATTTCTATCATAATATCAATTAAACAATTAAAGTACTTACTTAGATGCCTCGTACCTCTTTCTAATAACAAAACACACACGTTAGTAACTTCAAGGAAAACAATAAAAAAAACAATTAAATTAAATAACTGAAATAGAGATTTGGGACCAAACCATTTGAAATTAAAACCTTTCACGTCTAGGGTGAAGGCAACTTCGAACTTGGCTAGGTGTGTCTAGTGCTAATGTATGAGGAATTGTGTTTGTAAAAGGCTAGGCTAGAAAGAGGGAGAGAGAATCAAGAAATTCTTGATGAGAGTTGGCGATTGAAAAAGGGGAGATATGACCTCTATTTATAGAGAAAAAAGAGAGTCGAAGAATAAGAAAAGAATCTGAATTTGAATCGAAATAGAACTTGATGGACAACAGTTTTTGTGGATTTTGTTTTTATCATATCTTTTGTTCCAGAAGTCCAAATATGACATATAATATTTTGTTGTAAAGCTCTTGAAGTCTAATTTCCAACCCAATTAGAATCAGATTAAAATATTTTGTAGATAAAAAGATATGGCCGAAATAGTAGGACGGTATCAGTTTTGGATAGAGTTTCATATCTCATTCATGTCTTTTTCGCTATAACTCGGATTTAATATTATAATATATCATTGGAAAGATAATTTAAAGATCTATCCAATCATATAAAATTTGGATAAATATTATGAGGCACGAAAATAAAATCTGACTGTCTTTGAACATCTTTAAATTCAAATAGAATTAGGATTTAAGAAAAACGAAAGTTTTTATTTAACTCAAATTCTTTGATTTTATCTTTTCAAAAAGGATAATTAAGATCTTTTAGAAACTTATAGAAGCTTCTAATTAATCCTAATTAGTTTAGGAATAGGATTAAACTTTTGGACCCTCCACATGATCATTGGGTCGTAGGTAAAATCCGGTTTGGACCCAGTTTAGTATTTTGGCCATAACTTCCTCATTATTCATCGGAATTGAGCTTATAATATATCGTTGGAAAGGTCTTTTCAAGCCCCATCCAACTACACCATTATTGGACCCATATCATTGAACAAACTAAACTGGAATGCACATTTTTCAAAAATAAGGTAAGAAAAGAAATATTTTCAAAAACAGAAAGAAGAGATATTTTAATAAAAACATCCTCATCACTAGACTTTTCACACTTTCGCGTTATTCGATAATCAAATGACATGAAAGGTATTCATCACTGGTTTTGGTTTTGGGGAGACACATTTGGGTGTCTACAGGGTTGAAATTAAAAAATCTATGCTTTGACCAAACATCAAGACTGGTCCATGGACTATCAAAAAATTGAATTTAATTAAATACGATTTTTTAAGTACTCTTAAGATTAAATACTGAACCCGACCAATAGTGACGGTGAAAGGTTGTTTATCATCGGGTTTGGTTTTGGGGAGACAGTTTTAGGTGTCTACAGAAGCCCCCACTTTGACTGAGTTTGTAGAAACATCAGTTTTGAAAACGATAGTCAAAGTAGCCGATAGGGATGGAGAATGATTTAAGACGTTCTGCAATCCTAAACCACTCCGTATACGCCGATACCTGCAGAAAAATGTTAATTCCACAGATAAAAGAGTAAAAGGATAGAATACGTATCTAGCACCAGTGTATCGGTGACAAATGAGTTTGGCAGCTTCCTATGCTTGAAGGAATCAACCGGATGACGTTTGTTGAAACGTTTTCCATGCCTGAGGAAAGCCGACTGATGAATTTGGTAACATCCTAAGCCTGAAGAAATCTACCAGATGATACTTTCCATGCTTGAGGAAAGCCGACATATGAATTTGGCGGTTTTCTATGCTTGAAGAAATCCACCGGATAATACTTTCCATGCTTAAGGAAAGTCGACAGATGATGAGATTGCAAGTCTCTGTGTATCGAGAACCTTGAACCGTGAAATGATGGTGGTTCGATTGTCCCCAAACGTGGGCTGTAGTTGGTTCGCTTGTCCCCGAACGTGGCTGTAGATGGTCCGCTTGTCCCTGGACGTGGGCTGTAAATGGTTCGCTTGTCCCCGGACGTGGGCTGTATATGGTCCGCTTGTCCCCGGACGTGGGCTATAGATGGTTGATAAGTGTCATTTATGTCGCTAATTTTAAGAGTTTTCTAGTTAGTTTTTCATAGTTTTTATATCTTTTTACTTGGTTTTAATAACGTTTTACTATATTTGTCATGATTGCATGTGAAATGTCGCTATTGCTCAATTTTGGCTTTTCTTGCATATTTTGGTTGCTTATGGCATTACATTAAACTTTATTGGTTTATTCTTATGTTTAGGAACACTTGGATAAGTTCATTGCTCAAGATTGAAGAAATATAAAACATAAAAGAACAAGTAATGAAGAAATGTGCACTTGATTTGCAATGATCGAACTTCAAACGCCTATATCTTTAGATCTACAAAACATTTTTGGGAGATTCTAATTAGAGATGAAAGCTTATCTCGAGAGCTTTCCAACAACAGGTCATATGCCCAATTCCGTTGTAAAACGTGGGAGATATGCTCATTTGAAGTTGAGCGGTTTGCCCAGTCCGATAGGAGCGGGCGCGCACCCTTTGAGAAGCGCCCGCTCCAAACTTTCTGGAACGATTCTGCCATATTTTGCTGAAGCTAGGAGCACCTGTGCACGAAATTGGAGCGCCCGGTCCTTTGCGCGCTGCTCGACTTTTTGCGGGGCTTCCTAGGCAATTTAGTAAGGGGTATAAATAGATTTTTTGCTCATTTTAGAGGGAGGAATTCATTTCTTTAGTAGTTTTTAGATTAGTTTTAGGTTTTTAGAGAGAGAAACTCTCAAATTTAAGAGAGAGAAAGTGAGAAACACAATGGTTTTCATGGATTTTGGATAATCAAAGGAGGAATTTGATGATGTGAAGATCTCCATCTTATATCAATGAGCATTCTTACTCTCTTTTCTCCTTATGCTTTCTTTAATTGCTTTGTTAATCATGTTTTAGTAGGTTTCCTTCTACTAGGTGTTGAGTGAAGCTTTGTAATGGTTAATTGAGTTATTTGAGATAAATTTGATGATAATTGTGTGATTAAATTGATTGAATTGATGATGGCATGTTATTTGTTTTAGATTGGATTGATTTCCCATGATATTAGCTCTAGTTTAACAAGGGATTGTGAATTAGAATTGTTATATTTGATTGCATATTGGGTAAATTTCTTCTATGCACCTAGTCAATGAGGAATATAGGCTAGGAATTTGAGAGATTGCTCTTGAGTGTAATTAATTCCCATTTTAATTCTTTCTTTGGATGATTAATTTTCAATTGGATTCTCATTAACTTGTTAATTGTTCAAAGTGGATCTTTGCCCCTAGTAGACTTTATAATATCTTGGTCTTTATATGTGTGTTAGTGTAGTTGTAGTGTCCAATATCCATAAACCGAATTCGACGTAGCTTAAGCATTAGATCGAGAACAATCTAACATTACCGTTCCTTATAGTTCGACTCCGAACTTACCACTAGACTTGTTTAGGAGTTAGTTTAGGATTATAATAAATTTTGTTTGGCCGTGAGGAGGTTAGTCAACGACCTAATTTCCCCGCGCTCAATGGTCCGCTTGTCCCCGGGCGTGGGCTGGTTGTAAATGGTCCGCTTGTCCCCGGACGTGGGCTGTAGATGGTCCTCTTGTCCCCGAACATGGGTTGTAGATGGTCCGCTTGTCCCCGGACGTGGGCTGTAATTGAGACCTGCAAAATAAAATTTGCCAAGGGACTCGTATAGACTATGATTGACTTGACCAACTGACTTGACCAAGTTTGACTTGACACGACATGACATGACATGAGTATGACTTGTGATTGTGTGTATAGTTTGAGTGTGTGTGTGCAGACACAAGCAACCGAAAATGCAAAAGCAAGAAATTTTCCATCATTTTTGTCATGAGATTTTCCATCATTTTTGTCATGAGACAAGTGGAGGGTACTAACTTTCTCCCGAAAAAGAAAGACGTGAAAAATGAAATTTTATTTTCGAACTTCCCTTGATAAAAATTTTGAAAAAGTTTTTGAACTTCCCCAAAATAAAATAATGAAAAAGGGAAGAAGTTTTGAACTTCCTCCTTGAGCAAGACGAAATGAATCGTATGGATTAAATTGCTTGTCCTGAAAATAATGTATGCATGATGCATGTTCTTAAGCCAGGAGGCTAAGGACAATTACATCATGTGATATGATAGATGAATGAACTTAAGTCATGGAGCTAAGCATCATATATGGTGTAAAGAAACGATCTTGAACGTCACTTAGGTCTGGAAGCTAAGCACGTATATAGATGAAGTGATTATGAACGTTGCTTAGGTCAAGGAGCTAAGAACGATATGCTTTGTATTATTACAAATCATTGATATAGAAATGTTACTCAGCACATTATGCGATGCATGAAACAATGAACATTGCTCAAGTCAAGAAGCTAAGCAGGTATACAACTTTTCTTCTGATAAATGTTGTCTTGAAAGATGATGAACCATGCGCAGTAGGGAAACAAGATTTCATGATAAAGGGTTCCTAAGGGAAAGATCATATGGATATGTATGTGTGAAAGAAGTGTGTGAAAGTGATACTAAGGTGAGGCTGCAAAGGTTATGGTGATGGAAATATATGCGTGAAGAGTCAAAGATGATGACTCTTTAGGCTGGGTAAGCTAATGTGATGTGGGTTCATGCCCCCAAGTCTATCTCTAAATGGGTAGGGATATAGAGATAAGCATTGGATATTCTTTGACTCGATCATGCATAGATATGAATATGAATGTGGCCGCACCTCAATGTGAGGTTGCCTACGTATCCGTTAGGAATTAGGCCGAACGTAGCTCTAACCGAACTTTGCACAAGTGTGTGTACACCTCAAAGAGGTCTTTCAAGGGTTGTAATGTGTTTAAGCCGAAGGTTTAAGGATGAAAGGGGTAAAAGGCTCAGGACCCGAGAGAAGCCCCTAAGATATGCAATTATGTATTAGACTTTGCAAGGTTTATTTTTCATATATATATATAGATTTTTTTGTTTTGATTTTTTTTCCTTTCTTTTTTCATTCTTGTGAATCAATATAGGCAATCTCAGATCATGCGGTCCATCACTCACTTAGCATTCATGTTTCTCAGGCACGGTACCAAGCACTCGATAAGAGACGCAATTTGAGACATGTTCATATCGAAGACATTGGAACACTTGCCTTTAGACATTGTTTTTTTTAATTTACTTATTATTTTCCCTTTTTAAAAAAAAAAATTTTGAACTTGCTTTCTGACTGTTACACAAATTGCACACCTTCCCATCCCAGTGTTAAGTGAATGTGGGTTGAATAAATAAGGTCAATCGTTAGACGAGGCTCAAAGTGGTTGACGAAGAAATGGATATGTGATTGAATGGTTAATAGGGAATGATAAGGGTTCCAAAGGTGCCTCCTCAAGTCATTGGTGTACCTTGTGTTTAGTTCGGCAATTTTTTTTTATTTTTGCTAATTACGTGATCGAATGTAAGAAAGAGATGCTCATTTATGAAGAAGGTAAGAAATGTGACACATAGACACATGGATAAGGAGAACCTATGCTAGACTTTTAGGGGGAAGGGTTTGAAACAAAAGAAGAAGAAAACATGAAATCTTGGTAAGAATCTTGCATTGTGCTTTATCTTCATGGCTGTTTATGAGTAACTTCTTGCCGCCTGGTGAGTAAAAAAGTTTCTTGTTGTTGATGCTTTGATTGGAAGGAAAGAAGGAAGGAGTGATGTTCCCCTTATTCTTCCAACTATTGCCTAGTGATTTTAGACTCAAGTAATGTGTAAGGAAGAAATCACTTAATGCATTCACTCAATACTCGAATTGGAAAGGAAGAGTGTATGAAACAATTTTAAAAACTGATGGGATATACTCCACTCATTCCTATTACGACGGAAAGTGATGCATGCATGGTCCTAGTATACGATCATAAACAATATAGTGCATTACTCGAAGACAAAGTTTGTGCAATGACTCAACATGTGTGATTAGGTGAGTTTATTAAGACTCGTGGTATGATTGCATGGCTAGACATGAGGACGTTGTGAAAAACAAAGGACCCAATGACTAAATAACACGGAAGACTAAAAGACAAACTAACTTGATTAATTTTGTCCAATTTTAATGTTTATGCTATTTACTAGGTGAAAACGGTCCATTGGCAATCGTTAGTGATAAATAAGATCAAAAACAATCAAATAAAAAAACACATGTTAAGATTAGCACAAAAAATCACAAGAAACTAGGAAGATGACTAGAATTCTAGAAGAGTTATGACTCATGGGTATAAAAAATAAATAAATAAATAAATAAAAATAAAAATCTATAATCCTGTGTTATATGAGTTGACACGGATTAAAGGATTTGGCTAATACTAGCTTGACACGAAAAGATATACAAAAAAAATTTAAAAAAATAAAACAAACGAAAGTTAACGCTAAAAAGACACCTAAACTGGACAGGCTATAGTATATCGGTTATAAAATTTTATCTGTCACTCTGATTTGGACGAAACCAACTCCAAATGAAATATAAAACTCAGAGCTACAGATCCATAGGTGGTACGACACGTAACTCTTTCTAAAACTTCGTTTATGACCAAAACAAGTTGACTCTTGTGCAGGATACGAAAATAAATATCCGGGTTGACTCAAATTAAAAAAAAAAATCTATGACTCGACTATAAAAAAAATAAAAAAGGTTTTATAAGAGAAAAAAATAAATTAGAAAAAGCTAATAAAAAAAATGCACATAAAAGCACATCGTCAAGCATGATGCAATGAAGTTCGCAACCTAAAGTTAAGATCTATGTTCCACTATGATCAAGCTTTTGGGTGTCAAAGGGTACCATGGTTAAGAGTTTGGACGCGTTAGCAAGGAAGCCTCCCTTGAGGGTGTATGCCAATGGGCGGCTCTGCGATTTCGTGATGAAATCGAACTCGACTCCATGGTTTGGGTGGATTTAAAAACTCGGATGAACCCTTATTGCCATGAGCGTTTTCGGGTTGATAGAGCTTCAATCCCCTGGGCTAGCCACATACGTAGAACACGTACTATAGTGGCAAAATAGGTATTTTAAAAAGCATATGCATATGTGACTATGCCAATTAAATCGCAGGAATACAATTCAAGAATCTTTCAAATCTCATCCACTCATCTTAATTAAATACCGATAACTCAAATCGATAAATAACAAAGAATCCTCCCCAATTGAGTCGCCAAATTGTAGGCGTCACTCGAAGTGCGTCTACCTTAAGCATGTGGTGAATATGCTTGGCACTCATAGGAAGTGGGAATTGACATATACGATTAGGGACAAGGAAAGTAGGTGTAGACACCCATTTGTGTCTCCCCAAAACCAAACCTGGTGATGAGTACCTTTCGTGTCGAATCATAATCGAATAAAGTGAAAGTGTGTAAAGTCTAGTGTTGCGGATAATTTTAATTTCTTTTCTCTTCTCTCTGTTTTTGAAAACTTATTTTAAGGAAAACAGCCAATCCAGTTTAGTTGGTCCATGATATGGGTCCAATAGTAGTGTAGTTGGATGGGGCTTGACAAGAGCTTTCCAACGATATATTATAAGCCCAATTCCGATGAATATTGAGGAAGTTATGGCCAATTTACTGAACTGCGCCCGGTTTGAGCCTTATATGCGGCCCAATGATCTAGAGGAGGGCCTAATAGATTTATCATTCCTAATGCGATTAGGAATGGTTTTAGTCTTCTAGATTCTTCTAGAAGGTTCTTTTCATTCCTAATTCAATTAGCATTGATAAATTGACTTTTATTGACTTTTCAGAGTTTTTAATTAAAATCAAAGAGCATTTTTTAGGAAAAATACGATTTTATCCTCCTGTACGGCAATTTTATCTGATTTTAAGAAAACACGAGAATTTCCAGATCAGCGCCAAACGCCAGCTGTAGCGCATGGCGCTACGCTTGGCGCCTGGCGCTAGCATTGGCGCCTGGCGCCAATAGCCAGCGTTGGCGCTAATCAGGTTTTACGTGCGCGAAAACTCTGTTTTGATATTTTATCTTTTTGGCTGATTTTCTCTATAAATAACGTTGTAAAAACTCCGTTTTCATTCACCAGTTTTCATCAACAATCTACAATCTCTCATTCTCTTCAATAATCATATACCAACTCTCATCAAGATTTTCTTGATTGCTTTCTCTCTCTCTTTTCTAAACTAGCTTCTCTCAAATACAAAATTCCGCATTCGCAAGACTTAGATACACCTAGCCATATTCGAAGTTGCCTTCGCCCTAGACGTGAAAAGTTTAATTTATGAGGGTTTGGTCCCAAATCTCTATTTCAATTATTTGATTTAATTGTTTTGCTTATTATTTTCCTTGAAGTTACTAACGTGTGTATTTTGTTATTAGAAAGAGGTACGAGGCATCAAAGTAAGTATTTTAATGGTTTTTTTTTTTTTATGTTATGATGTAGAGATCATGTTTAGATTGTTATTATGATTCCTAGTATCATGTCTAGGGTAATTTTAATATTAAGTATGGTTAAAAGTATGATGCCTTTTATGTTCTTCCTAATATTTATGATTGTTAGTATTATGTTAGGGCTACGTATATGATTTTTATTGCTTAGTGACATGCTAGGGTTTGTTATTAATCTTGTTAGTATCATACCTAGGATCTTGCTATTATTATGCTTTAACATGATTTATGATTATAATTTTATGATGATTATATATTGTGTTTCTTGATATATTCATTGTTATTGCTTGATCACGCTTTTTATGCATGTTTAAAGGGAATATTGGTACATGTAATCACGCTTATATAAGATAATTTAATAATCTTGTTTAGGGTTAATGTGATTATAATTCAAGTGATCGCCAATAATAGATTTATTTGTGCATTAATATTCAACCAACATAGATAAACAGGTTTAGGGTTAATCCTATTGATTACATGTTAATCAGAAAGCACACATGAATACGATCAGAATAAAGTAGAGGCCTATTATTAAGGCAGGTTCAATCTCTTTTAGGTTGGATTTGTACCTTCATCCCCGAACCCTATTTGGTTCAAGACCTTATGGAGTTGACGATCTCTTGGATCGTCAAGGGGTGTAACCTTCACCCTGTGAATGGTTTATAAGTTCCTAAAAAAACTTGTTGGCGACTCTTTTGCTATATCTTCTTTCCCTTTGGACGCCACCGTACTTTAGTGTATGACCACAGTGGGGTTCAAGCTAGGGGATTAACGCTTGAAATATTCCCTACAGTAGGGAGCTACCAACAAGTTTTTAAGGAACTTGTAAACCGTTCACGGATCATTATAAGACAACCACGAATAAGGGACAACGATTGACCCGTGAAAGTTACACCCCATTCATAATCCATGAGATTACTAACTCCATATAATTCGGAACCACGAAAGGAGAATCGGGGATGATGGTACGAAGTGAGTCATGGAGTCACATTCGCCCGTATTGGCCTCTACTCGATTCTTAAAGTGAAAAGCATTCCTGCGATCTCAAAGGCACACAAACAGAGATTCAATTTGCTCCAATCTATTATTAAGCTAAATTGTTTTAATATTAATGCAACACATAATTCTAAAATATTTGTGATCACTTGAATTAAACAACAAGATTAAAAGGAACCTAAACCGGTCGTCCAAATTATCTTATTAGGCGTGATTTTCAATTACATATTCCCTTTAAACATGCAATATGGTGATCATAAATATAATAGAATAACATCAATATTGGAAGCAATTTAACCATAATTCCAACAATATAAAATCGTTAGAAAAAATAATAGAAATAAAAGGAATATAATTCTTACTTTGATTCTGTTTGCTTGCAACTACAAAATAATAAACGAGTTAGTAACTTCAAGGAAATAATAATAGAACAATAATTAAATTAAATTAAATTAAGTAGAGTTGATTTGGGGCCAAACCCTCAAAAAGTTCTACCTTTCACGCCTTGGCTTAAGGACAGAACCACGAGTAAAGTACGGACTCCTTGGAGTGCTTGAAGAAGGAATTTTGAAAGAAAAAGGGTAGGCTAGTGTTTAGGCTAGAGCATAGAAGAGAGAAAAAAATAGAGAATTAATTGATGCCCCGTACATCATAAATGAGGGGGTATTTATAGAAAAAATGTGCTGAGGGAACACACAGAATCCTAAAATGATAAAAACCTTTCAAAAGTATACCGCGACACGTCACTGTGTATCGTGACACGGGAATTCCCACCGTCAGATGGGAAAAATTCCCGTGACGCGGTGAACAGTTGTGTGACGCGGGAAATATTTTAGGGTACGGGGAATAAAATGCGTGAAGGGTTTACGTGGAACGAACACGGAAACTCCCGTGTCACATGAAATCCCATCGTCAGACGGGACAGTTTCCCGTGACACGGTGGACTATTGTCGTGACGCGGGAATTTTTTGTCCGTTTGTCCGTCTAAATTCATTTTTAACCCTAATTTTTGTTCAGCATTTTAAGTGCCGATTGATAATTTCGGGCCATTTCTAATTTATTATTATTTAGGCTAAAAAAAGAAAATAAGTAAATAAAATAAATAAAAGGTTTGGGCCAAAATAAATAATAAAACAATAAAATAAAAAAGGTTTGAGATGAAATTAAAAAATCTATGCTTTGACCAAACCTCAAGACTGATCCATGGACTATCAAAAAATTGAATTTAATTAAATACGTTTTTTAAGCACTCTCGGGATTAAATAATACTGAACCCGACCAATAGTGACGGTGAAAGGTTGTTCATCATCGGGTTTGGTTTTGGGGAGACATTTTTAGGTGTCTACAGGGCTATTATATGTCAGCACATAAAAAATTGGAAAAGAATGGAAAACGTACAACTGTACAACACAATGTCTCCCCATTGACATTGTTTTCCAAAAGTTTTTATGAAAAAGGTAATATATAATAAATACACATGCAATGTAAAATTAACGAAGAAATGATTCTTCATTAAAGTTATTCTCCAGAAGAGATGAAACTTGTTTAATACAAATCTTTTGAGAAATAAATTTTAATTGTGATCCTCCTAATGAAGTGAATTTCATTAATGTAAATTTGTCTACTAAGTTGGTATAAAATAAGACGCCCCTATAAATGAGATATTTTACCAACTTAGGGGGAGAAGAACGAATTAGAAAAAGTTGGAAAAATTAATTAAAATAAATAAATGATAAATATGATTCCTATAATGGTAGTTTGAAAAGTTATATGCCAACTTTTGTATATATATTATCAAGATGTGTTGCACATTTATGATTTGATTTGTATTTAGTTATGACTCGTGTTACATAGCGTTGAAGATACATTTTGGTCATATTAATTATGTGTATACATTGATATAGAATCTTGCCAATTATACCTGAATCACTTCACCTGAAGTGTAGGTTGTATGATCGGTTCCAAAAAAATAAAATAAAGATATGTCTAATAGATATGATATTTGGCAAGATAGTGCAGTTGAAACTAATAGTGTAATAGTATATAAATATTATTGTGTATGAAATACCTAAAAGTGGTATAGATATCTGAATTATTATAATAGATGGCGTATGATGTAAGAAAAGTTATGATGGTACTAATGAAAAATGTATTCAGATATCATAGTAAAATAGCATGCAGAATATAAGTTAAAAGAATTTTATGATACCGATACACAATGGAACCGATGAATGAATAAAATGGACTAATGAGAAAGGGATTTGAAATATATGTACATTTTGATGTCGACATAATGATAATGATCATAAGTTTATCATGGACCCGAAGTCCAATGAAATATGGATTTTTAAATCCACATTGTACAGTGTCTTGCATCATTTTGAGTCTTATGTTCATGTGCATGTGAGTCATAGGTTAATGGTTTATTGCATATGTAGGAAGTTAGATGCATCACTCATTGTATATTTTGTTTAATATGTTATCATGTTTTCTATATCTCATATTGCATGGACTAATTTCTTATAATGACTATGGTGTATGTGAATGTTCATTCAAAGTATAGTAAGACATATTTACAACTTTGATTAAAAATTAGAAATAGATATTTATATTCCAATTGGCTTATAATTGTAATGAAATTATTGATGACACCTATTTAATTGCACGTTATGAATCATGTAAGAAGAGTTCCTGAAAAACTTATATACGACGTATTTATATATCCAGCCCTACAAAGTTTATCTCTTGAATAATGCAATTACTATCAAACTCTTGAAAAGTCTATGTAACTACATTAGTGACATCTCAACCTGAAGTTTGAGCATATGAGAGTTAATGAGATTTAATATTTGTATTTGCAAGAGACCTATCGTGTTAATTATGAAACGTCTAAAAAATATCAATGGAATACTTATGCGTGATAATGTTTTCTTATGGTACAGAAGAACCATGATTGCGTATATAATTAATGTGTTATATTATAATTCATATGAGATTTAAAAATGACATTAATATATCAAGTTTTGTCATCAAATTATTATTAATGAATGTTTGATCAAATAATGATCATCATTAACGACTTCCAGAAGAAATCATAACTTCATAAACTTAACCTTTAAATCAACTGTTAAACAGATATTTGAAATATTAATATTAGAGATAAACACATGTATGGTGAAATGAAGACACTTCACATGTTAGCGTGAAGACTTGAAGATGCAATTTCAGTTTTGGAGGATCGAAGATCATATCAACGAGTGATACTTTCCTACATATGAGAAGATATACAACATATTGGATTCATTTTTGCGTCCCTAGAAGATCTCAAGTTATGTATTCATCATGGGGAGAAAATACGCGGTGCACTATTTTTTTCCTTGACCATGATTTTGTCCCACATTGGGTTTTCCTGGTAAGTTTTTTAATGAGGCAGCATCTCGAGTGTATTACGAAAAATGTTATACTCTTTTTCCTTCATTAGGTTTTTATCCCACAGGGTTTTTCCTAATAAGGTTTTAACGAGGCACTGTTTTCGACAATGAACATCCAAGGGGGAGTGTTATGAAATATATTTGCGGCAGTCCATTATACCCTTGTATCATTCCAGAACTTTATAGATTTTAGTGTTATTATTCTCCAAGCAAACCATATCAATTATTGTACTATATATATATATATATATATATATATATATATATATATATATATATATAGGGTCGGGATCCGGTGAGACCATCCCCCTATATGAGACCATCTCTTATATGAGACCAAATCTGGGCCCTTGAACTAAATAGATCTGACGGATGAAAAAGCGCATAGTAATGGAAAAATCAGTAAATACACCACCTAACTGTCATCTCTCTCCACCTAGCTAACTAACTTCTCTCTCCACCACGAAGCTTCATCAATGGCGGCTAATCAGTAACACTGTTTCTCATTGCTTCAAATTGCTTCATCAAATTAATCATAAGCAAGTTCACACCGACCTTGCTCGCCTTGCGCTACAAATCATCAATTACTAATCGCATTTCCATCGCTGCTACAAATCAAATTCGCCAGGTGAATTGCATGTTAATTGGATGATAATTTTTTATTTTTTAGTTTGTTCTGTTCTTATTAATTTGCATATTTAATTGCATCAATAACCATGTTATTGAATTGCATGTTAATTGCATGAGAATTTTCGATTTTTGAGGTTTGTTCTGTTCTCATTGAATTGCTTGTTTAATTGCATCAATTATGGATTTGATTGAATTTACTTCTTTGAAATATTTTGAATTAAAACAAAAATTTAGGTTTGATTAATTTGATAGAAATTGAAAATTTGCAATCAAATTTAAAATGAGCAAATGAATTGAAAATGAGCAAACCTAAATATTTGTAATAATATAAAAAACATATAATGAGCAAACATAATTAAATTGAGCAAATATAAAAAGGAGCAAATGAACAAAATAAGTTGGTAATTATGGTGATGGTAGGGTGCAGGGGACAGGGGTGGCGGCGAGGGAGTGAGAGTGCGACAGGTTGTGGTGGTGATATTGGTGGTGGTAAGGTACAGGGAC
Source organism: Chenopodium quinoa (assembly GCF_001683475.1). Classification (NCBI taxonomy): domain Eukaryota; kingdom Viridiplantae; phylum Streptophyta; class Magnoliopsida; order Caryophyllales; family Amaranthaceae; genus Chenopodium; species Chenopodium quinoa. The sequence continues at coordinate 993,977 of NW_018742292.1, read as the reverse complement.
AGGGGCAGAGGAAGGAGAGAGAGTTTGGTGGTGGTGGTAATTGTACAGTGTAAGAAAGAGGGTAGGAAATGGGATTCAGCTCATTAACATGAGTTGCAGAAGCAGTTAAAGTGAAAGAGGTAGCTGTAGCTAATGAGCAAATATTTAGTTGCTCATTTATCAAATGAGCAAGTGGTTGTGCTTCTTAGATTGAGCACTTCTGTGTGCTGTGATAATCTGAAATTACCGTGTGTATGTGTGTGTGTGTGTGTAAGTGAGTGTAAGAGTGCATGTGTTAGAGTGTGTGTGTGTGTCTAAGAATGTATGGTTTTTGCTGGCAAATATGCTATACTATGCTATACTGAATGCTATATATGCTAGGTTTTGCAAAACATATTGAAGGGTAGCATTATCAAGTTTTACTCCTTTTCAAATCATCATTTCTGATATCAAATCATTGAGTTCCTTGGTTTTCTTGCCTGCACACAAGCCCCACCCCCCTTCTTCTTGGTCTATTTCCTGCACACCAACCACATTCCCTTCTTACACTTACTTATACAAACCTATTCCCCCCCCCCCCTCATCTTTCTGTTTGCAATTCTAAATTCTGAATCTGATTTCAGAAATGATGAGCAACAATGAAGAACTTGACAGTCATTCTAGTACCATCACAAATGTGGCAACTACTCCTACAATAGTAGTTTCTCCTAAAGTAGCACCTTTGCTCACTCCTGGAGGAACAAAAGAATGGCTTCCAATATGCCCCAATGAGTTGAAACCAGCTATAGGGATGAAGTTTAATAATCTTGAAGAGGGCCTTGAATTTTATAAAAGATATGCATTTGCTGCTGGATTCAACACAAGAAAATCTACAACTAAAAGGCAAAGAAGAAGCAAAGAATTGAAATCACAGTATATCTTATGCAATAAAGAAGGATACAAAGAGAAAAGAAAGCCTACTGTTGAAAAAGATTTAAATAACAACGAAGGAGAAAGCAATGAAGAAAAAACTTCAATCAAAAGGAAGAGACTCGTTACTCGTGTTGGGTGCAAGGCACATATTATCATAAAGCATTGTGATGATAACAAATTCATAGTGTCACAATTTCATGAGGGACATACTCATCCACTTTATACACCTAGTTGCAATCTCTTCCAAAAAGAAGGAAGAAAAATGAACATATTGCACAAAAAAATAATTGTGAATAATTCTAAGGTACGACTTTCAAAGCCTCTTATGTTTCATGAATTCTCTGTATGTTCTAATAAAAGTAGTATGCTCATTTGAAAAATGAGCATTAAATTATTTGCTCATTTGACAAACTGTTTTGTTCTTTAAATAGGTGAATATTGGTCCTGTTACAACTTTTCGAATGATGAAGGAAATTGTTGGAGGATATGATAACATCGGTGCATCTAAGCAAGATTTCAAAAAATTTCATAGAGATTTGAAAGCATACATTCAAGGAAGTGATGCTCAAATGTTCGTGGATAACTTTACCAACAAAAAGTTAATGTGGAGCGCTTTTTTCTTTGATTTTGAGATGGATGATGATTATTGCCTTTGTAGAGCATTATGGGCTGATCCCCTTTGTAAAAAGATTTACGCTCTATTTGGTGATATGGTATCCTTTGATACCACATACCAAACCAATAGGTAATTCATAAAAATCACAAATCATTTTTATGTTATAACTATAGCTTAAATTAATAACTTTGTTTTAAATGAACTTAGTATAACTGTTTGTTTATTTCACAAATGAGCATTGACTTATTTGCTCATTTCAGAAATGTGCGTTCAATTATTTGCTCATTTGACAAAAAAGCAAACAATAGCATTGAGTTATAAGCTCATTTGACAAATGAACAATCAATTATTTGCCCATTTGTCAAATGAGCATTGAATTATTTCAGTAGCTGATGACAATTCTGATTTCATAATCTGAATTTAGATTCTATCACAGATTGTGAGTGCGTGTATGTATGTGTATATGTGTGTGTGCGTGTGTGTGTCTGTGTCTAAGTACGTGTGTCTGTGTATTTATGTGTGTGTGTAGTTATTTGATCATTTAAAATTTAATCTGTATGTGTAAACAGGTACAACATGGTGTTTACTCCATTTACAGGGGTTGACCATCATAAGAGCTGCATTACTTTTGCTGCTGGTTTCATAGCAAAGGAAGATATAGTGTCATTTGAGTGGTTGTTCAGATCATTTCTCAAGGCAATGGGTGGAAATGAACCGAATTGTATGATTACAGATCAAGATTCAGCAATGAAAATTGCTGTTAAAAGTGTGTTTAACAAAACTGAACATCGCTTCTGTATGTGGCACATAATGAAAAAGTTACCAGATAAGGTGGAGAAATCAATCATGCAAGAAGAAACTGATTTCCTAAAAAAATTATGTGCTTGTGTTTGGCATCTTGAAATTGAACCTGCTGAGTTTGAAGAAAGGTGGAACAAGGTGATGGTTGAATACCACTTGGAAGAACATGAGTGGTTAGGTTATATGTACAAGATAAGGAACAAGTGGATTCCGGCGTATTTCAGAGATGTGTTCCTTGGAGGAATAATGCGTACAACATCAAGATCCGAAAGCGAAAACAACTTTTTTTGCTCCTTTATCAATCCTCATGTGTCACTTGTTGAGTTTTACTTGAGATATGAAGCTGCAATTGATGCCCAGAGACACACTCAAGGTCAGAATTATAATGATTCAAAGCACAAATATCCTGAGTGCAAAACACCACTAGGGATAGAAAAGCATGCCTCACATTTATATACTAACTCTGTCTTTTATGAATTTCAATATGAGGTTGAAATTGCTTGTTTTTCATGTGGTGTTGATGAATTGAAAGAAAATGGATTGGAAGTTGCAAAAGTAAGTGAAGGAAATCGGATTAGAACATTTGATGTTGTGTTTAATCCAACTAACTTTGACACCACATGTTCTTGCAAGTTGTTTTATAGACAAGGAATTCCATGTAGACATATGATTTGGGTTTGGAAAGCAAAAAGGTTTGAAACCATTCCTGAGAAGTATATGCTACACGGATGGACTACTATGGCACTGAAAAAACCAAATTTTGACTTGGGTGGAAACCTGTTGGAGCAATGTGCTAATTTAATTGACAAGAAAAAATTGTTAAATGATTTATGGTCAGAGATACACACTTGTGTAAGTTTGGCAGAAGGCAATGATGAAGATATTCAAGATCTTGTGATAAATCTTCAAGGAATAAGAAAGGATTTGGAGGCTAAGAGGATTGCAAGGAATAATGAAACAACAGGAAGTGCAAACAACAAAGGACAAGACATTGAGCTATTGATTGGAGCTAGTGTGCCAACTGAAATAATTGTCAAACCTCCAAAAATTTCAAAGAATAAAGGGACTGGAATTCATGTATCAAATGTAGAGACTTCAAAAGAGAAAGGGGCTGAGATTGATGTGCCAAATGTTGAAACAAGAGGTAGAAGTGCAAAAAGGCTAAAGGGAGAAAAAGAAAAGGTTATAGAACAAAACCAGAAAAAGAAGAGATTATGTAGAGGTTGTGGTGAATTGAGTCATCATGATATTAGAAATTGTCCAAACAAAGTATAATGATACTTTTATACAAATATAAAAGTTAATATTTTTATATAAATATATGATTTAGCATTTTGTGTTTTAAATTTTGTTGAAATGAGCAAATATTTTGCAAGCTCTGTTTATCTATCATACACACATATGTAATTATACCAAAGCTATTGTAATGTCCTTGGTAACAGAAATAGTCCAATCCAAGATATTATACAATGAGTTCAATAAAGAGAACATACCCTAATCTTCAAAATCATAGAGGCTAAATTAACTAGATATTTGCTGATATTTGTATAATGATACTTTTATACAAATATAAAATTTAATATTTTTATATAAATATAAGATTTAGCATTATTAATTTGGTCATTTGGCAAATGAGCAAATAGTTAATACTCATTTGTCAAATGAGCAAATAGTTAATACTCATTTGTCAAATGAGTAAACATTCCTTTTAATAATACATTAAATCAACAACCATTTCTTTGCTCATTTGTGAAATGAGTAAGCATTAGTTTCCTCATTTTTTAAATGAGCAAATAATTAGTTACTTATTTAAAAAAATAAGAAAACATTTCTTTGCTCATTTAGCAAATGAGCAAATAGTCAGTTGCTCAAATAGTTAATCAGGAATTTAACAAATGACAAACAACTTAGTCAATAAGATAGAAAATCATATCCATTACATTGACATAGAAAAATTTATACTTAGAAAATCCTAACAACATCATAAAAACATTAGATCAACTAAGAACATTTATCACATTTGTCCTATTAAGAACATCATAAAACTAACACTTCTATTGTTCTGTACAAAAACTATACAAATCCTAAGAACAATTGATCAACTTCAGTCTTCAATTCTCTCCGTTAATTGCTCTTGGATTGCTGCCCCTAGCTTTCTTCAGCATCACTTGCTTCCTCAGCCTTTTTTTTCTTTTGGACAACTTGTTTAACAGGTTTAACAGTATTTACTTCACTTGAAATAATTGAGAGGGTATACTTCAAACGAAGTTTGTCAATGATTATGTCCTGCAAAGAGAAAAAATGAAGCAATAATTCAGAGTAAGTATAGGGTAAGTAATGGCTTCATGAATGTATATCAACAAGCTGCTCACAAATTTTAATCTAAAAAGTGCAGATTTCTCATTCCAGAAGAATCAAATTATAAAAATTGCAATTAGACTTTTTCTGGTTAGACTTACATTATTTTTCTTTAAACCTGAATTCCACTTTTGCAAACCCATATATGTTTCCATATGCCTCATCATTACAACACCGCAATGCAAATGATAATCATCTGAAGACTTCCAAGGTAAATCAACCACAACAGACTCCATAGACTTGATTTGTTTTGACAAAACAACACTTTGTATACTTCCTTCACCATTCATGAAATATGAAAATGCACTTTTCTGAAAATGAACAAATAAGTTAAAATAAGAACAAAAACAGGTGGAACAAATATAGTTAGAACAAGCAGAACAAGATCAAGATAAACAACTAAACTCAAATCATTTTTCTAAAATAATCTAACAAAATCTTGAGCCATTACTGCCACCTACCCACACATTACACAATTCTGATTCCAAAAACTAATTTCAGAATCTGATTTTAGATTCTAGTACAGGTTGTATGTGTGCTTGTGTGTGTGTGTGTGTATGTGTGTGTATGTGTGTGTGTATGCGTGTGTGTGTATTTGTGTGTGTGTGTGTTTGTGTGCGCCTGTGTATGTGTGTGTGTGTGCCTGTATACAATCAGAAACTCTCAAACACATTGTTCAAATGCAGAGATGCACATTATGTAGAAAAATAAATCACAGAGTTTTGAAAGTATCCTCTAGAAAAGTTTTACATGTCATATATCCCGAAAGAATCAAGCTGACCATGAATAGATTCAAAGTGAGGTCAGAGACAGAGACTAACAGGAAGCTATTTAAGACTTTGCTTGTGTGTGTGTGTGTGTGTATGTGTGCGTGTGTGTATGTGTGTGTGTATGCGTGTGTGTGTGTGTGTGTGTGTGTGTGCCTGTGTATGTGTGTGTGTGTGTGTCTCTGGCGTGAGTGTGTGTGTGTGTATTTTCTTGTTATGGGAGAAAGAAGAAATTCAGAGGAGAATCCTCTGAAAGGGTTAGGGTACCAGTGATATAATGAGAGGAGATATGAATAAAGAATCTGGTAACAACATGGCAGGCATCAATGAGGATATTAATGATGAAGAAGAAGTGGCAGAAGACATACCAGATTTTTAAGCAATTTCTTATTTTCTCTAGGACCTTCACTGTAATCAATAACCTCAATTGTACCACAGTCTGTGGTGGTGTTAAAACATACCAGATAATAATGATCCTTTTCAAATACCGGGAAAAAGAAAAGCTCAATATCTTTCTTTGGGATGATTGTTTTGATGAATTCCAACTCCACAACCTCACAAAACATTTTATTCCTTTCTTGAGCACGATCACTTTCGTATTGAAAAAGGCAATCCTAAAAAAATAAATAAAGAAAAATACATAAATAAGATGAACATAAATGAAAAGAGTAAATAAGAAATGAGTAAAGTGAATTTGAAATGAGAAAAGTCATAAAATGAGTAAATTGAAATTTTTTTTACAAATGAGAAAGTGAATGTTTTGCTCATTTGACAAATGAGCAAAAAATTAACTGCTCATTTGGCAAATGAGCAAAGAATTAATTGCAGCTATCATTCAATTATTTATGTAATTACAAAACATACAGAATGTTAGTTGTCAGATAGCATCATAAACATAAAGAATTAAGTCCTTTGGTTTAAGACCATATAGAATTATAGATGCAGCATGTCTGTGAATTCTCACTCGTCACTGATTCAGACCATAATACAGGTCATAAATAAGAGTCTGAATTGTGCAGGACCAAAATTAGACCATAATACAACTCATAAACACTGATTATACATTGATTCAGACCAAGGAAGTCAGAATTTATATTATTATTAGTTCTGTATTTCAAATATTTTATCAAAAGATTTTATGTTATTTAGTATCCAATAAGAGACTTGAATTAGTTCAGTATTTAATTTTTGCTCATTTGACAAATGAGCATTGAATAGTTTGCTCATTTGACAAATGAGCAAAGAACTAATAATAGTTTTTGCAAATACAAAACAACATCTACATTCAAATATAAAAAAAATTATATGAAATGAGCAAAGTGAACATGAACAAAATAAAACAAAATAAAATGAACGAGTTGAACTTACAACAGCATTAAGACCAAAAAAGAAACGTCCACAAGAATTGACATCTTTATATTGCTCATTAAAATTCAGAACAGTAGACCATGCATTAATGATATCGCCATGAATTTTGCTCTGAGTTTTTAGCATTTCAAGTTGAAATAGCATTACTTCATTATCAGGCTCACCCTTGCATAAAAACCCTGCATCACTACATATAAGATTTAGGGAAGTTAAAATAATTTCAATCGTAGATATGTAAAGTGAGAATATAGAGCTAGACTTGTTATAAGAAAGAAAAATAAAGTCAGTTGCCAAAATTTCCAGAACTGAAAAAATTGAATAAATACTTACAAACGATTTTTCTTCTCATGAAAAAATGAATCCATAACACCTTTCTGAACTGCTGTTAATGGTGTATATATGTTGATAATCCGAGACTTAAAAGGAGATCTAATTTGCAACGATGGTTGCACTTTACGCTTCTTTGGAATACAACTCTCATTTTCAGCATCTCCTTTTCTCTTAAGCGCAATTGGGTCTTCTTGAGCATTCACAGCATCAGCATCATCAACTGATTTAGAAGCACCAACTTGTGCACTCACAGGAGCAACTACAGGTTCATCAGTAGGTGCAATGCTGGGGGACTTCTCATGAGAATCATCTTGAGAAGAGATTCCTAAGCTGAATGAAGGAGTTCCACATCCTTTGGCAACTGAACTTCTTAAACTATATCTCGTACTTGACTCTCCAAGTTTTTTAAATACATGTTCAGCAACCTTAGGTTGTATGATAACATATGGATCTTCAACATCAGGTATACCACTTGCTATGTCAACACATTCAGCAGCAATCTTAGTAATATCAATTGGTTCTGATTCAATCAGTTGATCAACCCTAGCATAAATTGTAGATTCAGCATGCTTGTCATTGCCTGAAATCTTCGAAAACCTATCCCAAGCTTCAATTACAGCTGGATCTTGCCAATACTGTTCATCTTGGCTAAATGAGAGAGGAATATCTTCAGTCAAAGCTTTAGAGCTCATCTTCTGCTCATCACAAACAGTCATTGCATCTTCCTTCAGCTTTTGAATCTTCTCATTGTTTGGAAAATACTTAACAGCAGTTTCATGTTTTTCACTGAAATCCATGTATGCCAAGACTAGATTTGTAGATGCTGTTGCAAGCTCCATAAGGCATTTCTATAAAAAAAAAAATTAATTCATAATAATGGAAAGAAGCCAAGACCATCTTGAATACTTAAAGGCTTACCAAACTTTAGAGCAAAATCATGATCAGCTTGTTAGAGTTTTCTTTTGCTAACAATTAGAGGATCATTTAACGCTACACCTGGATCCTTAAATCCATTTCCCCAATAGCTAAAAGTCCTTTAATGCAGTAAATTAAAACATAGATGCTCATTTGTCAAATGAGCAATCAATTTTTTGCTCATTTACCAAATGAGCAAATAGTTGATTACTCATTTATCAAATGAGCAAACACCTACACATGTTAATGAGGAGGTTTTACCATCTGAGGTGTTTAAAGCTAATCAGATTTATGTTTAAAGCTAACCAGAAGATGTATCTTAGGGAGGATAGGGATTGGGCTAATAACAACTCGCACACCCCCAACCTTTTAACCCCCTACTCTTTCATCGCATGGCAATCCCCAAATTCACAAAACAACAATACAAATTCACAATTAAGTAAAAAATAACAAAAATTAGGAAAAAAAAACAAAAACAAAAAATGAGCAAAGTCATATAAAAATGAGCAAATTAATATAAGTTTCCAGAAAAGTCATATAAATACCTTCTTCGGATCTTGTTCAATTTCTTCATTTTTTGTATGAATTGGATCAGATTGTTCCTAAAATCAAGCAAAAACAAAAAAAACAAAAAAAAAAATATTACATAATTGTGTAATTTTCATCCAAATCACACAGTATCAAATGAGCAAAAAATAATTGCTCATTTGACAAATGAGCAAATATTTTTTTGCTGATTTAGGAGGTCCATTAATGTGCTATAAAAGCACCACATTGCATCATTTTCCTTAAAGCAAGATTTGTTCCAATTCAATTCTTCAAGCAATGCCAAAGACATAGAAAAACTAAGTATTGGTTACAAGTGAAATACCAGTTTTGGTTGTTTGCTGCCAGAAGGACCAACAAGCTTCTGGTTTTTATAAAAAAACTCCAAGCCTCCCCTTAAAAATTTCCAATTTCTCACGACTTGACAACATATTGGTTGTCCAACCTTTGAGAACTGGAGTTTCTCGTTTGGCTCTAACTTCCTCAATGACAAACTAATCAACGTATAAAAGCTACAAACAAGTAAGATAGAAAAAATTAGTACATTAAAATTAAACAAATAAAAATTAATACATACAATAGCTACAAACAAGTAAGAAAAAATAATTAGTAAATTAAAAATCAACAAATAAGTAAAAAATACTACATTAATAAAACAACAAAAATTAAAGTAATACCATAATAAACAGTAAAGATCCAGGAAAAGAACGAGTTTGACGTTCTTCCCAGAAAAGCTTGGCCTTCACAAGTTAATCAAGGATATACTTGCACCAATTCAAGTCCTTTATTTTATCAACATCAGAAAGAAATGTGAGAATATCAGAATTGATATTCACATTTTGTTTCCCTGAAAAAAAAAATGAGCAAAACAAAAGAAAAATGAACAAAAGGAAATTTAAATGAACAAAATATAATATAAATAAGCAAACAAAATTGAAAATTAGCAAACTCCTATAAAATTTAAACCATGATGTTGACTCTCCACCTTTTCCTGATGATATAACTAATTTATAATATAACTTGAAATTTTTTGACAAGTATGTTAATATGAAGTATGTACCAAATCCTATTCCAAATTTTTTCACCCATCTCATCATTGACTAACAACAATAATCCATCAAAATATAAATAAATAGAACAAAAGATAAATACATATATATATATATATATATATATATATATATCTTATTCTGAAAGTGTCAATAGTCTCTATCTAATGATGATAGATTCAAGTAACTGATTCTATACATATATGACCAACAACTTAGATAATATAATTGCTATATATAGCACACAACTTCTAAGTGCTAACTATAACTAAAAATAAGCAAAATAAAAATAAAAAGTTTACCATCCATCAATGCAGAAACGCATAGCACTACAAAGTTCCTTTTGAACATAAGACCAGCTGAGTTATGCTCTTTCAGAAACTCTTTCAGCTCCCCTATTTTGATAGAGAGTGAGTTGCTTTTGGATTGCTTCTTCCATTGCTGAATCACTTTCTTATCTCTGGAAAAATTGTTTTTGTCAATTTCTATGCCACCCATTGGCAGCCCAAGTACTTGATGCACATGCTCTTCAGTGATACAAAAAGGTTCAGAATCTGGAATGTTTAAAGAGCATGTGTTAGCATCAAAGTGATGCACCAACCATAAACCCAGCTGCAAAGGCAGTTGGGTCACCTTCAAGAACTCCATAGACCCGAATCCTATTGCTCTAATAGCTTTCAACTGATAATCTGAACATTTTTCAATAACTTGAACTATGGATGAAGGGGACATCCGACTATGTAATGTCCCATAAACATGAGACTTCAAATCTTCCCCTTCGTTGCTGGATTTCGTCTCCTCCAGCTTAATCTTTTGTTTTTCTTTTAATCCTTTTTCAACCTTTTTACCTTTAACCTTAGTACCAACTAATACCTCTGATGAACCAACACCAGGCCCTGCTGAACCAACATTAGCAGCAGGCCTTGCTGAAACAACATCAGCAGTAGCACCTGATGAACCAACATCGGCAGCAGGCTCCTTTTCTATAGACTCCCTGCTCATACAAAACAATTAAAAAAAAGTAAATAATTAGTTGGTAATTTTATACAAATGAGCAAAAACATAGATACTCATTTGTCAAATGAGCAAAAACATAGACTTAAATGAGTAAATTCCATTTACTGCAATACTATAAATGACAAAACAAACAGGAGAGAATGCGTAATTATGGAGTACATTTCATTATATTTATTCTCTGATATTAGATTTTTGTTCTGTTATTAAAGCTTAATTTCAAATGAATTAAGCTTTTTTTATTGGTAAATAGAAAATTTATTACCAAGAAAAAAAGTACACAGTACAAAAAAAAAAGAGCAAACAGCCCATCCAAACTACAAAGACCACAAGGCCAAACAACCACAAAAACCAGTTCAAGGCTCAAGGTTAACCACCTTCTAGGAAGGGTGCTAACCTGAAACAAGAATAAACCTGGATCCTAGCTACTGTTCACCTTCTAGGAAGGGTACCAGAAGCAAGGACCAGGCTCAAACAGCCTAACAGAACTCAGAAAACAAGCCTGAACAAGATAAGCAAGCAAACAGCCCACACTAGCCAACACAGCAAGGCAAATACAATAAAACAACCATGAAACTAAAAAGAAAACCAATCTGCCCTAAGACCAAATAAGCTTCCTTCTGTCAATCTCAGTGCTTCTGCAAGCAACTCTGTACACCAGTCTCCTGAAAATAGTCTCAGCAGGTTCACACGAGCCTTTAAACAGGACACTATTCCTCTGAATCCAAATACAATGAACTGCTTCAGCCAAGAACATCAAATGTCAGAAACCAGTTCAGCCCGAAGGCACACAACCACCACCTACTTCCCAAACCCGTCCCCGACCACCTTCTAGGAAGGGTGCCCAACACGGTGAGAGGGAAAAGCACCTACCTACCCTCATGCAAGAAGGCATCTTCATTGAACGGAGCTACAAGCAAGGACTAGGACAAAGGCCAACACAAAAAAAAACAGAAACAAACAACACAAACTAGCTGAAAAACAGGCACTAAAACAGCCTGAACAAGACACAAAACAGAAACAACAACTAACTCCAGCATGAGCAAACAACAACCTGCGACACCTGAACTCAGCTAACCAAGCCAGCATCCAAACACACCAAGGATCAGCACAACAGCCTTCAGGACCAGACAGACTAAAGCAGAACAACAGACTACAGCAGAGAGGACACCAAGCAAACACAGAACCAGAACCTCAGATCTGAAGAAAAACGAAACAGATTGCAAGGACAAGAGTTGCACAGAACCTGCCACACTGACAGACACCAACAGCCTCGCAGATAGACACAACAACCTTAACAGAATCATGACTAATCTTTGTTAATTATAATAGTCTGCAGTGATACATTCTCAACCAAAATCGACGGTAGGAACACTGGCCTATATTGCCCCAGAAGTCCTTTCTAGAAAGGAATATTATGGAAAGGTAGTGTAACAACTAGTGAATAGTGATAGAGCGCTCTAGAAAAGCTCAGTAAGGTCAGGAGATTAAACAAAATTCAGCAAGTTAGGTAGACTACTTGACATAAAGGTGCAATTACACATCATGGAGGACCTTACAAAAGACTCGGAACCATCGACTTTACTGGTTAGATAATATAACACATTCAACACTCCCAAATGAGCAAAAACAATTAAAAAAAAGAAGTAAATAATTAGTTGGTAATTTTATACAAATGAGCAAAATCATAGATACTCATTTGTCAAATGAGAAAAAACATAGATGCTCATTTGTCAAATGAGCAATCAAACATAGATGCTCTTTAAGTGACAAGCAAATTTTTTGAGCAATCATCTACGGGGCTGACTTAGCTGCCTTCCTCCAGACCTTTTCAAATATCATCCAAAACCCAGACAGTTTAACAATGTAGATCACAAAAAGAATATCGAAAGATAACATTACCTAATTTCCATCCTTGAGTTAATGTTGGACAAGAAGCAGAGGAGTTATTACTTTTATACAATACTAGAGAATTATCAAAACAATATGGGCTACATCAGAATGCAGTTACACCTTCAGGATTAGCGCTTTACTGCTATGTTTCTATTAGAAATAAATAGATTTTTTTGGTTTTGATAGCATCTTACTGTACTATCACCATTTATTTATCAATTTTACAAATTGTTGTTTCCGATACTAGACAAACAACATTTTACAAATTTTTGAGAAATTACATAAAACGAAAATCAATCAAAAAAATCGCAACAAAATCAATCAAAAATCAGAACAAAGTAAATGAAAATTAACCTAAAATCAGAGATGAGAAACGAAAAGCAAAATGAAAATCAATCAAAAATCGCAACAAAATCAAACAAAAATCGCAACAAAACAACATAATATCGCAAATACAAAACCAAAACAAGAACACTTAGTAAAACCAAAATTCAGGCAAAATAAAACTAAAATTTACTGGATAATCACTCAAGAAAACGAAAATAAAGCTAAAATCAACAAAAAATAACAAAATAAAACATAATCGACACATTGCATGTTAAATTAATGAGCTAAAATCAGAAAAAATTAAACGAACATCAAAACGAAAATAAAATAATGAATGTAACCTAAAATTAATCGAAAAACAGCAAATGTACAAACAATAGACTTACATTAACAAAAATTGATGAAGAATGAAGACGTTTTGATGAAAAATCAGAGAGCAGCAGAGTATGAACACCGTAGAATTGAAGGAGGAGAGAGAAAAATGAGCGAAAAATATGGAGGAGAGAGAAAAAAACGTAGGAAATAAATTTTGAAATAAATTTGTTTAGTTTTGTTTGTTTTACCGGGTTGTATTATGACCCTTGGATGTAGTTGATCCAACGGTTGTAATATGTCCTCACATAAAATAGGGTTCTCACATAAGGAGGGTGGTCTCATATGATCCTATATATATATATATATATATATATATATATATATATATATATATATATATATATGTATATATACCTCCATCATATAAGTAGAATATTAATTAATTATCTCAAGTTTCTCCTTGTTTCACAAATACCTAGTATTATTTATTATTTAAAATCATTTTTATAACTTTGTTGATTGTTACATACTTCTATATAAACATGTACTGTAGTAGCACTATAGAAATGGTTGAGAAAGTGTTTGGGATGATGGATTTTATATCAGTTTTTGTAATTTCAATTCTCGAAATTCCAATTCCAATTTTATACTATTCCGATTTTCATTTTCAAATACAGTAATTTATTTTGCAAAAACTAAGAATTGTGATTCTATAATTTCTAATTTCTTCCTTCAAAAAAAAAAAAAAAAAAAATCTAATTCCTCCACCTTAGTTGAAAATTTAGAAGGGGTAAAATTGCAATATTAAGGAACAATTTGCAATATTAACCATAATAGATACTCTAATAATTTTCAATAAATGTTATATTTTTGAGGATCAAGGAGTGGAGGGTTGATTAGTCCCTTTATCTCCCCAAGTGTGATCGGGTTCGATCCTCACCTCAACTCCTTCTGATCGATTAACCTCTATACGTTGAAATATAAATTGATACTTGACTCACAAAATAGGTCACAATAATAATTCTCTTTAATTCTCATTAAACACCATAAACCACGTACAAAATTTATAGAATAGGTATACATAGAGGGCAATATTTTTACAATATATCTTCACACTGTACAATATTATGTCTCACACAATATTATCAAACTTTGTATCTCACAAAATATATCCCATAACATTATTTAACTTATCTGATTATTGAACAAATTCAAGTTTATCAGAATGAGAAACAAGCCTTGTTTATCAAAGGGTTTTAATGTACTTTCATATGAAAATTTAAGGGCAATACTGACATTTTTGTTAAACGTTGATTTAACGACATTAGAAGGCTTTACTGAGTATATTTTCACTCTTCTTGTAATTCTGAACACTTTCTCTCTTATTCAATTTTTTTTGTCCTGTAGTAAAGCTGAAATTTAGTCCTCTTCAAGAACTTAAAATCAGAGCACTCAACAATTGACGAAGGTGAGCAATTAACCTTCAATTGGACGGAGTTTTGCACGAGGATGTAAACCTTTCCTGAAAGGGTTAACCATACCCTTCTCCTTTTCAATTAGGGTTTTCGTTTAGTTTAGTGGCGAAGCCGCCGAAATTGTGGTGGTGAAAATGGTTTCACGAGCGGTCAAAGCAAGAAGAAGGTGGAGGAGGAAGAAGATTAAAGAAGAAGAAGATGGAGTAGGAAGAGGAAAAGGACAAAAAAATATAAAATAAAATACCAGTCGCCGCTGAGAAGTCATATTACTGAAATAATAGTTGATCTTAAATACCAATTTGAAGGTGGATCAATCTGCTCGGTTCTGTTTTTTTTTTTCCAACTTTGGCATTTGAGAACCGTGAGTCACAGCTGGCATTTGAGCAGATATACATTTTTTTATACCTATATTCCGGAATACGAGGCAAATTATTTACCAGATTGCCATTTGACAAACACAAAATGTTTATCATTTTGAAAAACCTGGGTTCCCTCACGATTATCACAATATAAGTAATACTCCCTCAGTTCCTAAATTACATTCCTCCTTTCTATTTTGGGTATTCCAAAATTACATTCCACTTTTTTTATTTTTAGTAATTTTTTTTTTTTTCTAAATATCTCAAATACACTTTCTTTTTCATTTGTATTTTAATATATAGTTAATGTATTTACATTCCACTTTTAATGTTTGGTTGGCTAATGTACTTTTTCAGCCTTTAATTTTTCAGAATCCTTGTGCCAAATTACAATGAATATGATTGGTTAAAAATTTTCAACTAGGAGCATGTGATTGGTCCTTTTTTTTTTGCAAAGGATTGATGACATGAAGAATTTTAAAGGGAGGAAAGTTAGGCATTTGTAAATGCATTGATTAAAATATTATTAAAACACATGATAGAGAGAGAAAAGAGGAGAGAGATAGGAAGAGAGAGGTCTGTAGGTGGACCCCACCTATGTTTTGGTCGGATTGTATCACGTGATGGGGGACCACATGTTGATTGTTCCATTGAAAGTTTATATGGTACCATTGAATTCTCAGTGGTACTATTTATGCATAAATTTTGTACAACTGATGAATGCATATATAATATCATTATGTACATATATAGTATTACTATATATTCAGTGGTACCATTTGATCATCCAATGATACAGACTATGCATTCGTTTATACATATGTATAATTACATGAATACCCTTTGTTATGCATTTGTAAATGCCTAACTTTCCTCCATTTCTAGTTCCTCTCATGACATGTCATGAGTAATCACTAATCTATCTTTGTTTTACTCAAAAGTATTAGGAAAAATGGAAATAAATAATCCCACCTTTGCGTGGTTTGACAATAACAATCCCACCTTTTGATTATTATGAGGCAATCCCACCTTGGTATGTGATTTTCTTTTAATAGACCATTTGACTTACAACCTGTTAAACAATTTAATTTTTTTTTTAATTTTTTTAAAGCCACATGTCACTCATTAATTGGTCAAAATAATAAAAGTTAAACTAAAAAAAAGGTAGAGCAAATTAAAAAAAAAAAAAGAAAAGAAAAAAAACACCAGCCACTAGCCACCCCCCGCCACCGTGAAATCCCTTACCCATACCCTACGCCCACCAAAAACCCATCGGCCGCCACTCTAAACCTCCTAAAACTCTGGCCGAACCTCCCAATGCCATAAGCCACCCCCGAAATCACATCCACCACCCTGAAAACACCACCCTGCCGCCGAAAACCTCCATCCCAGACCCGAAAACTTCCTTCACATCCCCTATAACTGTCGAAGACCACCGAAAACGGCCGCCCGTAACCCACTGACACAAATCTCACCCCCGAAACCACCACATCCACCACTGAAATCACCCCCGACCCAAACCTCACCCCTAAACCACCATCGAAATCACCCCCTAAACCAAATCCCACCCCGAAACTCTATAACCCTACTCAGCCGTCGAAAACCTCCATAACCACCACAGCCATCACCACCAAAAACTCCGTCCAACCTCCTTAACTACCCCAAAAATCCCCCTTAAACACAACCTTGGTGCTGGCCGGTCGATTTCGAAGGATAAGGAGGGTGGACGACCGATTTTTGGTGGTGGTTGAGGTAGGGGCTAGGGTTTGGGAAATGGTGGCTGTTTTTTTTTTTTTCTTTTTTTTTAGTATTTTGTTTTGTATTAATTTTTTTTTATAATTATAAAAAAGAAATGAGCCTATAAAAATTTGACACATGGCATATAACAACCATAATAGGTCACCAACAAGTCAAGGTTCATTAAAAGAAGATGACATATCAAGGTGGGATTATCTTGTAATAATCAAAAGGTGAGATTATTTTTGTCAGACCACGCAAAGGTGGGATTATTTATTTCTATTTTTCCAAAACATTATTTAATGTTTGTACTTTCCATTGCATTATCTAATTATTGTTATTTGTTATTTGTCCTATTTTTTCCTCCTTAATTCCCGCATAAATTTCCAAATCAAAATGTAATTTAGGGACAAACAGAGTAGTAATTATTGGAAAAATTCATGGAATAATCCCACCTTTGGCCGTTCGTTTTTAATAATCCCACCTTGGATTATTTTTATAATCCGACCTTTACCCCCAATTCTTTTTCAATGGTCCCAACCGGTCATGTAACCTGTTATAACAGTTACATGAATGTGGCGACGTGTAATTGGTCAATTTTTTATTTTATTTAAAAAAGTTAAATTTATTTAAAGAAAAATAAAAAAAAATTATTTAAAAATCATCCCAAGCCACCACCCTTCCAGCCGGAAACCACCATCTCCTTCCACCTTCCACCACAGCCCCACCCTCTTCATGTGAAACCACCGCAACCGCATCCCCTTCACTTGAAAACACCCCTTCTACTCCCAAATCCGACCACCCCACCCCTTTTCCCTCTGAAAATCGAGCAATCCAAGTGGCCTGGGTCGCAGCGGCGACGATTTGTGGCGATTCCTTGAAGTTTTTGCCGGAGGTGGGTAGTAGCGTGATAGGGGAGAGGGTTGCGCTAGTGTAAGGGGAGGAAATTTCGAACAATGCCGGTGAGAGGGGAGAGGGTTTTGGTCGTGTCGGTGTTTTATGGTGAGGGTTTCAATGGTGGGGTTTTGGGGTGTCTGGTTCGGGGTGGGTTGTGCTGATTTCAGGTGGGTTGTGGCCGTTTTGTGTGGGTTGTGGCCGGTTTCAGGTGGGTTGTGGACGAAAAGGCAGGGTGGCTGGTAAGGAGGTGGCAGGAAGAAGGTGGTGCCATGGTGCTGGATAGAGGAAGGGAGCTGGGGACGACGGTGGGGCAGAGAGGTGGTCGGGGCTGGGGCTGGTGGCTCAGGGGCAATTTTTTTAATTTTTTTTTTGAAACCAAATTGGGATTTTAATTTTAATTATTTTTAAAAAAGTTAGTTTTAAACTAGTTAATTAAAATTAATTAGTAATAATCTTTTCTTAAAAATTAATTAAAATTAAAAGATATTTTTTGACTAAATTATGTTGTGACACGTGTACTTTAAACCAAAAAAAAAAAAACCTATTCAACCGGTTCCATGTAAAAATGGGACCATTGAAAAAGAATTGGGGGTAAAGTCGGGATTATTAAAAAATAATCCAAAGATGGGATTATTAAAAACGAACGATTCAAAGGTGAGATTATTTCCATGAATTTTTTCTAATTTATTTATTTAATTTTTTTTTTTTGGCAAGAAGTAAGAGTAAAATTTTACGACCCATAACCCAAATACGACATAAACTTGACTCATTTGTCAACTTCAAAATCAAGAATTTATTTCCGTTTGCCATACTTTCCAAAAATGGACAATTTTCGAAAGAGAGACGAAAGGTATATATAAAGTTTCCGTACCCAAATTTCCCCAATCATTCTCAATAAGATGGACACATTGCCAAATTTCCAACCTCAAATCAGCATCAATTTCGGATACTTCTATCAAAAACAGAATAATTCTATCTCCTTCAATAAATACACCGCCGTTTCATTATTTCATCATCCCTCTTATCAATTCCAAACAAAATTTCTCTATAAAAAATCTTAGTCATGACTATCAACGAATCCATTAATGGGGTAACGATTTCTGCTGTGATTCTTGATTTGGATGGTACCCTTTTGGATACAGGTTCAAATTTTGAATTTTAATCTTGTTGGGTAATTTTGATTTTGGATGTTTAGTGATTATTTGATTGATTTTTTTAATTTTTTTTTTAAAAATTTGCATGCAGAAATTGCGACAAGATGTGTTTTGAGAGATTATTTGGCGAGTTATGGGAAAGTTTTGATTACTGATAAAGAGCATGGGAGAGTGGGAAGAACTCAGAAGGAATCAGCTGTTGCAATTGTTAAGAATTATGATCTTCCTCTAACTCCTGATCAATTTATTGCTGAAATTACTCCTTTGTATCGTTCTAAGTAAGTTTGTTTTGGTATATTTTTGTGTTATACTAAAGTTGTGATTTTTTTTCATTATATTTTAGAATTGAATGATTATTTATGTTGCTTTTTTAGTCTGTTTTCAATCTTTACCTGTGATGAATTGGAAGTTTGTGAGATAAGTAATTTGCTTGACTAGTTCCAACTTCCAAGATAAGGTAAACTTGGAAAGTTCTGATGTTAGTTCATACAGTTTGTACATGTCTCATTTACCTGTTTTTAGTGAGTTCGGTTACTCGAGCATTGCTCAATGACTATGTTAGTCTAATCACTCTAATGCCTATTAAAGCCTAAGGATTGTACTTAGTAAACCTTCTTAAAAAAAGCAACCCTTTGAAATTAATCTCATCTATATGGAAGGTTATGCTGAATATCAAGTAATTGGTATGTTCTCGAAATCTATGCTAAGATTGCTAACTATTTCTCTAGAAGAGAAGTGGACATTGACTTTAGACGCCTCTTAAAAGTTGGGGGTGATAAATGAAGCTGACTGTATACAATTAACTACATCTCAAGAAAATTTCTGAAGGATGGTTTGCTGCTGTGAAATCCATGTGGAATTTATTTGTGATGTGTTAGGCACTTGCATTCTTAGCCTTCACTCCGAGGAGTCCCTCCCATCTCTAAACAAACAGCATGATATTGTTAGATTTTCAAGTGTTTAGTAAATTAGGAAGCTATTTTCAGTTATTATTGTTAAACGCTCCTCCCATAAACTTTGTTGGATTGAAGTTCTTATTTGTATCCTGAGTTAAGGTCAGGTTTAACTTTTCTTCTTTTCTCTTTATATAATTTAGGTGGAAAGATGCCAAAGCACTTCCTGGTGCCAATCGCCTTATCCAACATCTCCATAAGCATCAGATCCCATTTGCTCTTGCCTCAAACTCACTACAAGAATACATAGAAGCCAAAATTTCTTATCAAAAAGGTGAGAAATTTCTATGACCAAAGATGATCCATACTAGTTGGTTCCTATGCTTATTATTATTGAAAGATTTATATGGTTTAATTTTATTACTACAATAAAACTATAATTGTTATTTATTGAAACACGTCTATGCTTTTTGGTATTGAAGGGCATAGTTTTGGCTGACATTCACCTTGTTTAATTTTACTGATTGACTGATAAAGTAAAATGTGTTATTTATAATGTTGCTGTCTGATTTCAAAATTATAATGCTACTCACAGAGTCAGAGTTTAGTTTTAAAAATAAATTGAAGAACTACAAGCTAATTATGTAGATTTCAGTAAGACTGATAATCTGATACATAATAATATCTTTGCCAACAATTGAAAGCCTCATCGGCTATCAGCTTTACTTTTCTAGCTTATAATCTTCCGCTAGGTCTAATATTTAGCCTGTCATGTCATATTTCCTTTATATTGACTGATGGATTTCTAAA